>NC_091100.1:9396176-9697794 GCF_024713975.1 Paralichthys olivaceus
GGAGTTAAGAGAAGTTAATGTCATCACAGTTTTGAACCCACTGCCGCAGGGTTACACTTCCTTTCACGTGCCACAGGCCAAAGTCATCACACAAGCTCAATGTTTCGTTTCCATGTCAGAAAGGGGCTCAGGTAAACAGCATTGTTATGTCCGCCATGGTTGTTTGTTGTTAGCAGGATTACACAAAACCTACTGAACGGACTTCCACGAAACTCAGAGGAAGAATGGGACAGTGTCCAAGAAAGAACCCATTGGGTTTTGGCATGGATCCAGAAAAAGGGGCAGATTCAGGAATTTAGTTTTACTTTAACAGTGTGATAAAGGTTTTTTTTTATTATCAGTTTCCCAGGGATAATAATTACTTGATCTTATGAAAAGCATCAGGAATATTTAGGAATAGGATATGCTAGTTGTCCTTATGTTCTCTCTCTCTCTCTCTCTCTCTCTCTCTCTCTCTCTGGACACTCTCTGGTCTCACAGGAGAGGCACACCCACGGCTGCTCAGGGACACCATGAAGGATGCGTCAGGAAAGGCCAAAGAAGCAGCCAAGAACCTGGCCTCAGCTGCTGCTGCCACCCCACAGAAACCTCAGCAGTACATCTGACAGGAGTGTGAAGTGTCGTACAGGTGACATCAACTCAACACAATGCCTGAAGTTTTGCTGGGATCTCACTTTTCTCGATGGTGTTGTTCCACCCTGTGTGTGATAATCTCCGTTCTCCACAATTTCACCGACTTTTACTTCTTTCCCTCCTCTCCCTGTCGTCTTTTTCCTCTGTTCTGCTCTAGGCTGTCATTAATTCTCAGGTCTTGAGCCTTTGTATGAAACGTCTTGCCTTTGTGTAAACGTTCAGATCAGCAGCATCTTTTTAATGCTGTAACGACATCGGTGTAAATGTGAAAAGTTTGGCTAATGTGTCTTGGCCTCTTATTTATTATTTTACTGGACTCAACTGTTAAAGACCATGGAATCAGAATGTATTAATAACCAGTGGGTGTACTTTCATTTCACTATATATTTCTGGCACAATGTTCAAATTCTTTACAGTTTGACCAGTTTATAAATTACTCGTCAGCTGCTTTACATATCAGTTGACATTAGTCCTATGCTGTGTGAAAAGATTATAATGTAATGGTTTAATGTGTGTGGGAGATTTTATGTTCAACCTTTTGGAATAATGGTTCCTTTTCATTGCTTCATTATTTGACATTGCCTGGGTTTGCCACTATAGTCAATGTCCCACTGTGAAATATAGCACAGAGTATGTGCTAGTAGAATCAGCATGCGGTGTATATTCTGTAATATAGTGCACATAAATAGAAAGTTTAGTGTAAATGCAGAACCAGAGCGCTGATAATCACAAGATACCAAAGTCACTTGTGTGAATAAAGACAGAATGAGCAGTTCCCTCCTCTTCATGCTCATATTCATTCTGAAATTGTGATTTATCTTTAACTATATGACTGTGTCACTGAGGTGCATTAGTGAGAATAGATAGTTTCAGTCTGTCTGTTGATGATGAAGATGTTTATTGTGCATTTCAATAACTGCATTCCCGTGTAGATCGAATTGTAGCTGGATTTTTCTGCTGCTAATCTTGAAGGATTATTTAACATTAAGAATTTTTAAAACCAAGTATATGTAGGTTTATTTTAACCAGGTAGTAAAACTAATACTTAAAAACAGAGTTAAAGCTAAAGATGTAAAAATATTCAAAATCTTTTTCTACCAAATTCTGAATAATTCATTTGTTTTAGTTTCTTTGTCTAATTGAACATTAATAAAAAGTTTTAAGTTACTATTTTAATTTTGCCTCATGTCCATTCGTCTCATTTCTCTTGTTAACTTTTCTCTGCAAACGATGAACTGTGACATTTAAAAATGACTTGATATTCCAGTTTCATAGCTGCAAAAACCAAACAGGAAGCCTTATAACATTTGAACACATTTATCTGCGTATTCCTGCTGCTTTGTTTTTGGCAGTTGACGGTTGTCACAGTTTCTGTTTCCCTCTCAGAAAGAAGCCTGTTCTACAGAGTGTATCAAATCATTTTACAGGTCAATAATGAGGCTGTGGCATCTTTACGTATAAAACATTTTAATTATATTACAATGAGAGAATGCACAAGACCTTCAAGTGTTTGCTAAACATAGCCAGCACCAGGTACTCATGAACACGCACTCACACGCACAAAACAAAAGGAACTTATATAACATCTTCTGAATGTATGTTACACATCCGCTAAAAAGGAACATATTCACAGGTCTCTGGCACAGAACTCTCCCTACTCTGCACAGTGTGTCAGCCTCAACAAACTCGCCACCATCCTCTTCTCCACTGAATCCCAACCACCCCTTATTCCTCAAGAGCAGGAACAAGAAATTAACCGAAATGTTGATGCAACGCTTCCTGTGGAGCGAGCGTCACTCGATACATTACAAGAAGAAAAGACATAAAGGCTGGGGTCCAGGAAGCGCAAAGCTGACCTAAAGCCTAGAAGTAGTTAAAGCTGTTCTGCTGGAATTACATAAACTCTTTACTAGTTTTAAAAGTGACTATTCATTTGGCAGGAATAAAATTTAATGGAAGTCGGTTTTTTTTCAAAAGCACCATTGCTCAGCATGCTCTGGGATGTGAGGGCACAAACTTTTCTGCCTTGCCGGAGCTTTTCTGCACAGACTGTCCCCGATCTCTGCTTCACCCCGATTTCATCCCACAACCCAGCCACCCTGTTTCTCTCTGTCTCTGCCTGCTGACTTCCCCAAACATCACGCTGTGCTTTTGTGCTCTTTAGAGAAAAAAGAGGAAGAAAAAAAAAAACCCAACACACTGAAGTAAATCTCTGTGCAACAGCAAAAGAAAGAAAACATCAAACCTGTTCTGCCCCGATCTCTGAAGTTTGTAAAACTGAACCCATCTTTGTGTTGAAGTTCTGCTTTGATCTTTCTTTTGATCAGAGTTCAATGAGGATTCCTGTCAACTTTTTTGACACAAGCCTTAACTTTTGTTTTGAGAAAAGAAGCAGTAACATCTTCTGTTAGGGTTAAAAAATAAGAGCAACTGTGACAGATTATACAGTCCTCCTTAATTGTTACAATCCCCTCTCTCTTTTTCTTCTACGAAAATAACATTTTCAAAGGCACATTTATTTATATTTAAAGAGTTTCCATTAATGCCACCTGTTCAGCATTCAAACTAAATGTTTAACCACCATAACGCACTCATGTTGAGTATGTGCTATGTACATTTGTCAATGTTGCCACTGAAAAATGAATAATCTCATATCTGGCCCTCAGCTCATCCAATTCACTCTATTTATCTTTCTTACTGGGAGGTTCTGTGCAAGAGAATAATCATATCCCATTATTATGGTTTACTCAGTTGTTCATTTGACCAACAAATAGAAGGACATTTATGCTACAAACAGTCATGTACAAATTCTTGGACATGAATGTAAACTCTTGATAAGAGAAGAACGACCTTTCCAAAAAGAAAAAGTTTTTTTTCCATCTCATGAATTTTTTGCCCTGCTGCAGTATGTGGAGAGAGTGCAGATAGGATGTAAAATTCATCAAAACAAAATAAAGAGTTGGTCACCAAAAAAATGCACCACAGAGTCAAAAGCAAAACCACCTGCTTGTCTTAACGACCCCCTCCCTCCCGCCCTCCCTCCCTCAGAAAGCACAAGATGGTAATATTGCTGTGTCTCAAGAGGTCCCCTGATCAATGGGTAACACTATTCTGGGGATGAACCACTGGGAGCGTTGAGGATAACACCTTAAGCTGCCATCAATTGGATTATTCTTTTTATCGCTCGTCTCCCAGGGACTCCCACTGAACAAACGCACAGTAATCAACATACAATAATAGTAAAATGTCCAAAAAAAAATGTATAGACACATGCCTCAAGCCCAAAAGTTTTGAACCCTGTTGATGACCATATGGGGGCGACTGGAAGCTGCCATGGGAGATTACCAGTGTGTGGTTGTTGTTTTTTTCCGTGACAGTGGCAGATGATTGGGTGTCGAGAGGTGTGTGTTGGGGGGGGGTGCCTGGACAGGATGTTGTACAACAGCGGTTTCTCAGTAGAGACTGGAGGGGCTTTTTATTTTTGTCTTTATTCGTAATGCGGTCTTCTCTTCTTGCTTATGGAATTGTTTTGGCATTTCAGCCCCACAAAAGGGAGGAGGAGATGAGAAAGAAGAGGGTGGACGAGATAAAGAGGAGGGGAGTGTTACCTGAGCAGGGACTGCAGGTTGGGGAGGTGGGAGGAGGGAGTTGGGGGGGGGGGGGGGTCGGAGGCTCACCAAGGCACAGAACTACAGCAGGAGAGTCAACCAAGGGAGAGGGGCCAGTGTATCAGCTCCCATCCCCCCACTCTCCCTTCAACAAGCCTGGCCTCCTTTCTGTCTCTCTCTCTCACACACACATTCACACAAACATATATATATATTTTTATATCTATATATATTTATAGATAGATATACTCACTCTTTTTTGTCTTTTCATTACAAGAGCACATTTAGGAAAATATAATACAAAATTTTATACAAGAAATATAGACTACACTGGCTAGATTCACTTTAGGTGACGAGTAGCTTTTTTCGTATGTAAGTTTTTTTTTTTTTTTTCTTCTTTTGAGTCTGGTACTTTTTAGTTTTTTTGGTCAGACCTGCCACGATGGATCGGCCCTTTTTGTTTTTGAAGTGTCGGGACGCCGAGCCCTAAAGACTGAAAGACTGAGGCGCGATGATAATTAGACTTCAGTCTGTCAATAGTGATGATTGTGCATAAGGTTAAAGACGAGTCGGAGAGGAATCTTATCTGCATCGGTCTTCAGCAGTACCGAGAAGCTCCAAAAATACATAACTTTTAGCAGAGAGAGAGAATCAGAATAAATTTTTGTTATAGTTGTTAAAATCAAAAGTTCAACTGGATATTGTTAATTTTCTACGTTGGCTAAAAACAAAAGCCTAGACAAATCATTAGAGCTGGTCCTTTTTTAGTTTTGACTTTTTTTCCACATTTATAGCTTTGACTTGTTAATCAGAGCGAGAGAAAAACACACACACACACACACACACACACACACACACACACACACACACACACACACACACACACACACACTGCTTGAAAAAGTAACAGAGCTGTAGAAAGATGCCAATGCTGGGTAGATGGAATTGTGGGTAGAAAAAGAGAAGGACCCATTCGTTAAAAAGAAAAAGGAAAGCTGCCCCTCTTTTTCTGCAGGTCCTCTCTCTGCAACTCACCCACTCACCATTTACAGGAAAAAAACTGCAGTAAAACCTCATGTTCCACCAGAGTCATTTTTCAGTGGAAGCGCCCACCTCATGTATTTATTGCTACATCAATTCGCTACTGAGACAAAAGATTTAGACCAATCTTTACAGAGTAGAGTTTTAGTTTTGAGGCAACTCCATGTTTTTCGAGACATAGTAGTCCATCCACACTATAGGGTGGTATAGTGTAGTGGTCAGTAGTGTGGAGTAGTGGTTAGGCGACCCAACCAGGGGAGACATGGAGGTTTTGGACAGTAACTGTACATCTATTTACATCCTTTCCTCTTTGCTACAGCTCTGAAACATTTTCAGGTTGTCTTTGGCCAAAAATCAGCCACGTTTGGTTATAAGGATGTTAATTGTGTACAAAAGTAGCTGATGGAAAAAGTCCTATTTTTAGTGATGCTGCTGCAGAAGCACTGCAACGCATTGACAGCACACAGGAATAATTCCACATTTTGGGAAACACACTTATTTGCTTGGTAAGAATTAGTTGAGAGAATTGATGCAGTTCCCAAGCCTGTGTGGTAAAGAGGAATCTACACCCTGCAGCAGTTTATCTTAGCTTACTGAAGACTAGAAAAAGCTAACCTGGCTCTGTCCACAGCTAAAGAAACCCATCTACAAGCACTTCTACAGCTTTTAAAGTTTTAACGTCTGTGCAAGCTAAATATTAAAATGTTAGTTATTTAGCTTCACCCCTGTCCAGTCTATATGCTAAGCTACGCTAACTGGCTGCCTCATAAAACTGACAGAAATGACAGTGGTATCAAGATTGTCATCTGATTCTTACTAAGAAAATTAATAAGCAATGTCAAATGTTTCAAGAAACAAGCAGGAAATCTGCGGTAACGACTCCCGTGAATCAAATTATGTATAAGGAAGATACTTTGTAATTAAAATAGCTTTCGAGGTCCTAATGTTGCAGAACAAATAGAAGTGCTTTGGCATTAACATTACAAACTTAGTGCAAAGCCTTGTCCGTGTATGATTGCCATGTGAAGAAATTTTGTTTCTGACCTCTCAAACATTTTTACACAGACAAACACAAAAAAATTCCTGATCAACAAGTCAAAGCTGACAAACGCACCACACAAGTTCCCGATAAAAACCACAAACTCTGACCTGCTCTGTCTGAGCCTGTTGCAACAATTGGTAGCGGTTGTGAGGGCAGTGGGAGGGCAGGGCGTGTGAGGAGGGTCAGGCAGGATACAGTAGGGTGAGGTAGGGTCAGTGGTCAGGATGGGGGTCAGGAAGGATTGAGTGGCTTTTTAGCCCCATGTGTTTCCTGGAAACCCAGGGCCAGGAAAGGTGGAACTGGTTCAGGGTGTGCCGCCGTTGTGGACTGGTCTGACGTAGGTAGTAGGCGGAGATGGCAAATGGTTGGGGGAAGGTTGAGTGAGAGGATGGACGTACAGGTGAGGAAGCTGGCTGGGAGATGGATGGTCACGCTGTGTCTAACAGTGGTGCGGCTGCAGTCTGTGGGAATGTGTGGCTGTGTAGCTGGTGTCGCTAGAGCTGCTCTGGAGGCTGTAGTGGTCCTCTTCCTCGACGTCGCTAATACTGTCCAAACTGTCTGCCTCGCCGGGGGTGAACTCCATGCCCTCGATGTCCACCTCTGCACGCAAAAAGAAAAGAAAATACACAGGGTTATTTTCAGCACTGTTTGAAAACAGAGCAAGAGGGAGAAAACTGTTTATTTCCACCCAACCATGGGCGTATTTATTAGGACACCTGTGGATAAGACCTGGATTTCGGCGACCATTAACCCTGGAGAAACAGCTAAATCCCCATCCATTGAAAAAAAACTGCATCCAGGATTAGTAAATATACGGAACTCAGATCCCCATAATAAAAATTCCAGATTTGGAACATACAAGGTTCTCTGATGGATTAATCCATGATTTACTACCACTACGCACCTTGCTCGGAGTCGGTGGAGATGGTAGAGCCCATGCTGTCGGTGCGAATGCGCTCCACAGATCCTGACACTGAGAGCTGCTCCAGGCGGCGTTTGAGGTAGCGGTGCTCTCTCTGCAGCTGCTCCTTCACATTCAAAGCCTTCTTGTCCTGCTCCTCGAGCTTCTGCACAGACACAAACAACACAAGAGTTAGAGATAATGTTCACTGGGCACAAACACTTCCATCTTCACTCTCTTTTTTCAAGTGTACACATGTATACTGTATGAATATTATTGATCCATTACTACCTCTGCCATGGAACAAATGTGGTTCAGAAATAGTATCCCACAAAGATAAATTAATATTTCCAGCCTGTGACAATCATATCAATTAAAATAAGTAGATGCATAGCATACATAATATTCTTGTCTCATAAAGAAAAGAGGAAAAGTAAAAACCAACGAAAAAATCAGCAGATGCTGTAACTAATGACATTGAAAATAAATGTGAAATCTTATGAACCCATCTTTCATTTGCTACCAATCAGGCCTCAGCCAAAGTCACAAGAGTCTATTCAACAACTGTAAAATTTCATCATGAAGTGGCAAAGTGACTGCCTGAAGTTAGACAGCAAAAATGAAATGTAAGCTCTGGTAATAGTTTGACTCAGTGTGGGATTAGATCTTGCTCCTTGTTTGCATATGAAAGTTTTCGGTGGTGAATCAAAGCGGAGCTGAACACACATGGCCCCTTGTGATACGAGAAGACACAACACGGTGACGAGAATTAGTGCAGAGAGGATGTGCATAAAAACAGGAAATGAAGGGTTAAACCTTGCGACGTCTAGATTTTCCACCAACCACACTGTTGCTGCTGGTAAACAGTAAGATCAGTGTAGCGTGTCCTAAACTGTTTTTACATTTACTTCTCATCTGCTACATGACAAGTATTTTTAATACCACTTGTGTTTGTGAGCTGACAGTCAGCCTTAAACACACCAAACATCCAATTATTTCTGACGTATCAAAAGATCAGCCACCAAATATTCTGTGTTATTCTACTTTATTAACTTGTTTGTTTGTTTTTTCCTTTCAGGCTTGGGAGCTATTTTTTCTGGCATTCCTTGAACACCTGATTGAAAGATTAGAGAACAATACACCACTTTAAGAAGGCAAAGGAGAAAACCAGAGAGTGTGAGTTGGGTGCACGAGGAACTCAAGGAGAACTGAATCTATTTTAAGTCTACACTAGAACAGCAAACATTTCTCTTCACAAAACGTTTGAGATGTCTTTCAATTATTATTCGGGAGAAATTGATTATTTGATCTTAAATGATCAGAATTATCACATTTAACTGACAGAGCTCACAGTGATGTCTTCAAATTGCTGTTTTTTGGCCAGAAAAGGTTTTGATTGGTCAATCACGAACGATTAATGGACTTATCATATTTATAGTTCTTGTCCATACCTTATCAAACACGGCTGTCATCTTAAGTGTTGTTTTTTCCACAGAGCTGTTATTTTAGTACCTTAATGTGCATCTTGGCCCTTTTCAGCAAGCTCAGTGTGGTGTGTCTCGTGCTGTCTGGACCCAAAGGCACCAGCTTCTTCAACTGCTCCAAGTACAGCCGTAGTTTGGCACGTCTGCAAACACACAAGCATGAGGTGAGTCAGCACAAAATCAACCAGCAGAAAAGGTTGGAGAGAAACACACTGACAAGAGCATATCCACACATCCCTGAAGTGCACAAACAAATACTGCTCCTCGTATACTCTGGCTACGTCCATACTAATATGTTATCTTTTTAAAATGGTGTACTCATTTCAAAATGATCTCTGTTATTCAGTAGTACTGGCACATCTGAAAATGCATGTGTCTTATACTGACAATAAGTGTTGGCAACATTTTGTCTGCTGCTGTTTGTCTGGTTGTGATTGAGAGGACGAATGCAGGTGACTGTGTCATAGGTTCCAAGTGTCTCCAATTTAATGCATCCCCAGAGTTTTAAACAACTCGATGGATTGCGACGGATCCCAATAGTCACAGGTCAGGTATCCACACTCTAATGTGGATGTAACCTCTGACTTCTAGGTCCGAAAAACATACTGAGCAGTTAAAATGGTGACCTAACATTAGATCAGAGAGTGAAGCCCTGCATATTTGGCTTCAGTTGTGACTTGACTGTGAGAGCCTGCTTGTTCAAAGGGTTGAGGGGGTGCACATTCTGTGGTTACACATATTCAGAACATCCAGAGGTTCTAGAAAACTACTTTCAAATCCTTATCATTCTGCAGTGCGAACACTCATCCACAATCACTATTCTGTTCTTTATTTAACATTATGAATCTGTTACCAACCTGACTTTATCCTCACAGTTTCCAACAAATAAATAGTCTAAATAACATGTAATTAACTGAGGCTCACTGCAACAACCAATGCTAGCTAACCAGATATAGATTTTTTTTTTAAAAACATCAACAATAAGACAGCGTGAGAAAGGACACATTATTCACTCATGCAGTAACAAAATACACCCACATGTGACACACATTTGAAGAACCACATGTGGCATTATATTTATGTAACCCTTTTTGGTTTTGCCTGTTTGTGTGACACCATTTGATAAATTCACATTCTTGCAATATTCAAACAAATACTCATAATTACTAATTAGTATGCAGAGTACCTCAGTCCAACCTCAAAATACTTGCATTAATATTGTCCACCTCCTTGACCCAAAAACTGTGAGTGAGTCTTTAACCTCGAGCACAGACTAGACGACATGACTGCTTCCCAAAAGTGAAGCTAAATACTTCTTGCTCGCCACCTGGTGGCTGGTCATAGTATGTGTTATGAACCCTACCTCCACCATGTTAGTGGATGGGCCATGGACCAAACTGCAAAATAAAAGTACACATAAATGTGATGATTGACAGCTGACACTAACTCATGATTGGTTGAGCGTGTGTATTGGCAGCGTTCAGATATTTTAGTTTGATTTCTGGGTAATGGGAGGAAGTGGAGATGCGTCATCCATCTTTGTATACCACAGTCACCAGGTGCAAAAACCATCAACGACCAAAATGACAGCCATGAGAATTTCCTCATCTGTCCTGAACGGCTGAACTGATGACAAATCATGACCTCAGAAAACACTGCTTCCTTGCCAAAGCCCTGCAGGCCAGCGACCCTGAACTGCCAAGTAAACACTCACTGGATGCAGCATTTAGATGTTTAATGCAGTGATAGTGGCAGCTCAACAAAGCTAATCTCTGCATGGTCATGCAGTGACTTTGTATGGATATTGTAAAGGACTGCTTTTATTCACAACATTTTTTTATCAGCAGATTACCTCCCCTCTCTGTCCTTGGGCAATTCAACTTTGTTCATAAAGGCCTTCAATCCTCCATTAGTCAAGCTAGTCCATGAACCGTTCCTTTGTTCTGAGCTAGCCTTCCCCTTTTCTCCGGTTCCTTTGGCTAACTCCGACTGAACGGTAAACAAACTCCAACAATGCAAGGTCTCCGTTGGCCATCGCTGCAACCACAATCAACCTAATAAGAGAAACGAAGCTCTCTGGAGACTGGCTGCGGAGTAGAGCAAACAGGAGACCACAGCTAGAGCACAAGGACGTGATCTTTTCACATGCACAGTATTTTCCCTGTTTCATTTTCTTTTTTAAGGAAGGGCGTCACCTGTGTTTTTCACAAGAAACTCTGACTAGCACTGCCTGTTTCAGTCAGAGTTCAACTGAGGATGGCCTGTGGGACTAAACATAATAATCCAAGGTCTTTAAATGAAAAATGCATCTTTAATTTGATTTTAGCAAAAAAAAACCACACCAGATATTTCAGCTAATTTGATTTTGATTGAAAACAAAAATATCCTCAAAACCATGTCTACCTCTCTACAGGTGCATACAGGCATTCCCAAAAAAGGGCGTGTGAAAGTGCACTCTTTTATTTCCTCCTCTCCCAGGGGGCAGCCTCCAGCCTCAAGCCCTCCCCTCATCCGCTAAACCCCCTCCACCCCTCTACTCCACCCTGCCAACATCAACACACCCTCATCCCACTGGAAAACAAGTGTCTTTTGGGGACAGGGGTGGGGGCCCACCTCCAACCTGCCCCAGCCGAGCCACATGAAGCACTTGGAGTCCAGCCAGGGGGAAGCAGGCAGGAAGGAGCTGGGGGTCTGCAGCACAGGGGGGAGAGGGGTGTTTTTTTGGAAAGGAGTGGGGTCTGAGCGAGTGGATGACTTTCTCTTGGGTTGAAAAAAGGGCTCTTTGAGTGCAGTGTGCTCAGCTGCACCAGGCAGCACTCACACATGATCCAAGGGGTAACTCGAGCCAATGGGCAACCATCTTGTACCCTCCCCCCCGTTCTCCCCCCTCTCCCTCTCTTGTAATGAAAAACAAAAACAAGGCGTTCCCCAAATATTCTGCCTAGCGACCCACCTTTTCCCCCAACAAAACTTCACAGGCCTCATCACAGGCTCCACCTGTATGCTCACCGAATATTTTACCTGGCATGCAGAGGGCAGAAATGTGCACAGATGCACCTTCACTCCTTTTTTAACCATATAAAAATAAAAATGAATGTCTCCACTGTTTACCCAACAAGCTTTCAGATATACTGCCTTTTTTCACACCCTAAATCAAAAGCAGACAACTTGCCACTCAACAATCGAATTTGCTGACCTGAAAGAAAACCATACCAGCTATTTCAGCAGATGTGTACAACTAGAGCTTTTTTGGAACAATGTTAATATATTCAAAATAATATATTATGAAAACAAATAAATATTCTGTAATGAATAAAGATGTTGCTTTTAGCCGATAAAGAAAGTTGTTTTAACCTTCGGCCATAGCCAGGTTAGCTGTTTCCCTGTGCCACCTTTTTATGCTATCCCAAAAATGACTCCTTTAAAAGAGTACCATGGTTGTGATTGGTCAACTGCCTCTAGCTTGTGGATTAAATAGTCTTGTTTTACCTGGCTTTGTTAGTGGGCATGCCTGAATAGCCACTTGGCTTGCATTGTGCAAAAGTATTGGTTGGACTACTGACAAGGTTTTACTGGAGCTTCAAGAGTATTTTCTCTTTACCGTGGACTTTGGTCTTTTTTTCAGTTTGCAGACCTTATGCACATAAAAAAACAAAAAAAAAACAATACACTAGATGAGGATAACCTGAAAAGCATAATGTAACTCCTTTAATATTATCTGTGCAGAGCCTCTCTGGCACTGCACCCTGCACTGTCCGTCCTTACTGTGACTTGCTTAAGAAAAGCTTCATGTCTCTGACACATATCGATAAAACACAACCTGGTTAAACCTGACAGTGTGTCCCTGACAGCAGCCCCCCCCCTCACCCCTACCCCAGCAGCACGTGTTCCCCTGCCGCGAGACACACTCACTGTTTTTCTTCAAGAGTGCACAGCTGATTTGGAGTTAGGACCCTCCCTGACTCACGTTTGTTATTCCTTAGCCAAGCCCTGGTCATGCAATGTTTATCAAAATGCCTCAAACAGCCATGCAAAGTGTTGCGCCAGACGTATGTGAACGTTGATGGAGGGCATACAGTTCACATGGCTCTGTATCACATGACATTTTACAATTTCTCTTAGTTGAAAATAGGAGCATCTTTGATATTCAAGTCATGAACAGTGTGAGACTGTTGAGGCAGATTTCTGGTTTGTGAGTCAGCAAGTGCAAAAGTTAAGATGTACACTGCATGCAATATTCACTAAAGACATACAGTATTATGGTCTAACATCAGCATTTGACCTCTAAAAAAACTCTTCTGAAAGTGAAAATTGCTAAAACTGCATAATTGGACTTTAATTTCTCTGCATTTAAGGATGTGATAGTAAATCTGCAATCTGATTTTCTCGGGAGTCATGTCTGCAGGAAAATGACCACCTGACTGTTCTCACGTGCGGAGTACCACGGGATGATTTGTGTCTGATCTCTGGCCTTCCCTCCCCCTCCTCTTCCCTCTTCCATCGGCAGAGACAGAGGAGAAAATAAAAAGGAACTTTAGCTCAGAAGGCTGCATGCTGCTGAGACTGGAGCAAGCTTTTTAAACTGCTGACTTAGCTCCAAGGTTACTGGGTACAGACCGGGTCTTTCTCACAGACCTGGTCAGACTTTGGGAGGGGAGAAAGCATGAAATGTATTGTTTTGCTGCTCAAGTCAAAAGCGAGAAGTGTAGCTGCAGCAGCTTGGCATGTAGATAACCAGTTTTAACAGTGTCAACAAACACCTAATGGTTCAGACACACTATTCTGGTGACATTAGTCCTGCAGCCATCCAGTGGTCTGGGATTGTGAATCTATCGCCACATTTTGAAAAAACTTGCGCTCGGCCTGAGAAGTCTATAGCACAAACAACAGCCCTTCACTCACTGCACTGTCTAATGAGCTTGCTGCAGCCCAGCGCATTCCTCAACCCATATGCACAGCACTGAGTGGCTTGTCTGGCACCGGGCCAAACCCGCTCCACCAAGGTCAAAGGTCATCTGGAGACACCACTGCAGGAGCTGATTCGGTCTATGGTGTTGTTTTGACTTCAGCATGGAAGATATGCTGCCAGGTCGACTCGGCTGTAAGGCGACATTGAAGATTTAATCTCAAAATGCAGAGGTTCTGTCTCCAAATTAGAGATTTTATATGTATTTTTAAGGGTTTAAATGACTATTCAAACTGTTGGCCAAATTTGTTATCAGCTATTATGAAAGTGGACTCATCAGGTTCATTGCTTAGATCAGGAAATGCAGCAACATCACTTAAGATAAGGTTTACCCACTTTTGTTATCCATGGTTTTGAACCGGATCCACAATCAGGGATTATTATCCACATTTTGGATGCGCTCACTTTCAGTTCCAAATTAATTGGTAATATATTTAATCACCCGCCTTCCAAATTAATTTAATTATGTTTTTACTTAACTTGTGTGTTAAGGCAAAAATTGCCCTTATGTTTCTTTCTATTTCTAAAAGGTGCCAACTTATATAGTTATATAAGTTTTCTTAAAATTTTCTTAAATTTAGAATAGGTCACAAAAAGACCCCCAGAACTATTCCAAAGCACAAATTTTCTGCATCTGGCCGTCTGTTTACAGCGCAGCTCTGTTCAGTGAAGTGAAAGTGGGGGCTGCGTTGTGTGAGTGTGGATCACCATGGTGAGGTGGTGGAATCTGGGGTTGCCAGCGAAGTGGCTCCACATCTGGCTGGCAGGTTTCTGGGGAGTAACAAGGCAGATGGAGGGAGGTTGGAGGTGGTGAGGGGCCTCACCCAGAGGCCAAACACAACACACACACACACACACACACACACACACACACACTGGGCCTTTCAGCGGCCCACTTCATCAGTCTCGCTGTCACCTTCCAGCCCTGCCCTGAACATGTTTACATTTAACAGAGATCTGATGCGCCGTCTCCGAAAAAGCAAGAGAGTAGAAAAATAAGAGCATTAAAAGCAAATCATGTGAAACTGGCAGAGGGAGTTGCCACTGTGCCCATGCCGGCGAGACGGGACACACGGAAACACACAGGGAGACACGGGAGGCTTTTTTTAAATCCTGCTGATATGCAATGTCAGTCATCTGGGACAAACTGTATTTGTTTTCTGGCGTCAAGGAAGCCACGCCCGCCCAGTGTGGAGTGACAACTGCGAGGTGAGACAGATGTCTCCTATAAACAGCAGGATCATGGGGATTGCTCACAAACAGAAACTTGAACATGCCACAACATCAGCAAAGAAAGGAGGGAGGGACTTAGTTACACTATACTCGCACCTTGTGCACCACTTGTGCACTCATAGTAGTCGTATCATTCCCTTGAATTTAAAGAGCAGAACATGCAAGAGGATGAAAAATAAAGGCTTCCCTGTGTGCTTCAACAATGATGGACATGGACATTAGCTGCCTTGGTGCTGCATGCATTGAAAAGTGCATCTGCAAATGTTGGACAGACTAGCAGGGACAAGTTCAGCGAGCTCAATAGCCACATCCCCCCTGACTGGTTTTATAATGAATCCTTGTCAATGATTAACACAGGAACAGGAGAGGATTCCAGCTTCCGTGTTGACTGTAAAATGTTTGGCTGTTTACTTCTGAGAGGAGCAGCGTGGTGGAGTCAGGTTTGAGGATCTGGACACGCCTAAAATCTGAGAGGTCGTGAGATTACAAACAGAACAACACTGTCTTCAATTTCCTCCAACTTTACATGAGGGAGAAAACTTTGGTTGAGCTAGAGTCACAACCGTCAGACTTATGCAACTTGTGGCTAGGAATCTTTTTCAAGGTCACAAGCCAAAAAAGGTTGACAGCTGCTGTTTTGGAACGTAATATAATTTAGAATAAAGGAGGGAAGAGAACAGATTGACAAATGACGGAATGCCTGCAGCTCTAATCTTTTCAGTATTCAATCCATAGTCAAACAAATATTCCCTTGTGATCCAAAACAAGCAAAGCCGAACGTGGATGCATCTGCAAAGCATTCTAGTAATACTCTGCTAGTTTTGTGACCCCCATCCACCCACAAACTCTTCCCCCTAAACCCCCTCTCTTACTTAACTGCACATTCCAGTGTATGTCTGCATACTCCACTGACCTGAATTTCAAGCTGCCTGCTCGACACACAGAGCAGCCACGTCCTACACTGCCTCCCGTCCCTCCCTTCGACAGCACTCAAGAATTTCTTCAGCCTCCTCCTTTTCACTTCTCTCTTTTTATTGTTTTTAAATAAGAAACAAAAGCCATGCAAACACCTTGTTAAAGTGCATCCCACGTTGTTTTTATGATCATCAGCTACTTTACAACAGCGAATCAAGTTACTGACACAGAAACGTGGTGTAGCCTGCAGGAGCAACACCTGAGAGGGAAAAGGAATGTTCTCACCTCAATGTAGGTCTACACAAGTCTCATTCACATACTCAAATAATGTCTGCGTGAGGTTATAAATGCACAAAAAGCCAGTGCACATCACCCTGCAGGCATCATGCAAACACAATTGTCCACGAAGTGCAGTAACCACAGCCGGTCTGACCTGAGAAAATTGAAGAACCTCTCAGCACCCGGTGACCTCAGGGTGGAGAAATTTTATGTGACCTCTGCCACTGACCTCCAGCTGTGGCACGTCTCTTATTGTAGAGTCTTTCAGCAGTTACAACCCAGACTGTCTTGAGGCCACAGCCACACCGACTTCAGTAAATGTGGAACAAATTTGGACAAACCAAGTCTTAAAGTTGAACAAATATGACTAAAGAAATCGGGAGATAACAGATATCCCATTTATATGCAGTATCTAGTTGTATTAGTCCATGGCAAGTAATAATAATAAAAAGGATTACTTATACTGTATTTGATTTTTTTCATCAAATTGATAAAATTGGTGCTATTTTAATCCATTTTACTCACTATATTAGCCTGACAGAGGCAGTGGTTATTTTATCTATTAAGTTTTATTTATTTAATTTTAATTTCCATTAGTTAATCCAAAAATCAGTCAATTATTATCCAGACAAGCCAAAAATTAACCTCCAAAGCTTTTCACAATAAATATCCCTCTTGATTGTGAGGAATTAATGTTTTTTTCTCTCTTATCTAATAATAAGAGTTCCAACTGTTGTTCAGATGAAACAAGCTTTTTTAAATGTCACTTTGAGCTGTAGGACATTTGTTTATTTCTGTTTTGTGACATTTTACAAACAAAATGATAAGGAAAAATGTATCTAGTTGATAAAAAATAATAAGTAGCAGTCTTACATGTATTTACTTATTTCCATATAAAATTATAAATATTTTATCTATGTGGCACAACCACAGCATTCACTGATTTCATCGTGAATATACATTTTCCTACAGATTACAACATGGCCAACATGGGGTACAATTCATCAGTCATTACTGGTAGTTTATGAGCAACAGATGTGAGGAATGTAACTGACGTTGTGACATTTGAGGAAGTTAAAAACAAAAGCCATGTGAGCATGTGAACGTCACACCAAAGCCAAAACTCAAACGTAAATAAGAAACTGCCAGCACTTGTTTTGTTTTTTTTAATCTCATAGCCTGTTAGAGGCAGTCATGACATTTATGTAAAAACATTTAAAAGCAGGATGATGACATAATGAGTTCACAGAGGCTGTGTAGTTTACAATCCACATTAAAATGCCCTTCGAAACTCCTCCACCCTCAAAAGAGTGGAAACGGGCAAAGATGAGCAGGAGCTTTCTCCTCTCTAGGGCCTCAGGTTTCTGCTGACTCAGACACTTTTAGAGGGCAAAAATGAGGAGTAAGGGGAAAAAAGATAACAGAAAAAACGGATGTGGTCTCTGGAGAAAAAAAGGAGACAAAGAGTAGAATGTAAACAGGTGAAGTAACAGGACAGTGGATGTCTCTCCCTCCCACTGCACATAGATGTACCTCACTCAATGGGAGAGAGCTCCTCAAAACCAAATAAGTCATTCATCATAGCTGGGAGTAGGAGACACAGAGTAAATTTTATTAAAGAGAACATTAGACTGTGACAAACTGAGAGTCTGCTCCTGTGTCCGTGAAGTTTGTGTAAATTTAGAGTCAAGTTCAAGAGGTGTTGCACAGTTGCTGCACATCATCTGCGGTGGGATATGCTGTGCAGCTTACAGTAAAAAAATACCATTTGTTGAAATCAATCTGCAAACGCTGATGGATCTCGAAAATGAAAATAAGAGCACCTGAAAGTCATGCGTGGCGACTGGAGAGATAAAAATAGATCTGTAAATCCTTTGCTCAATTGAGGTAAGCACTGCAAACAACAGTTACCCGAGCCTCACGCGATTGGACTCATATTTCCTGTAAACAAACAATATGTGGGAAAGCAAAAAACGTCTGTATGCTTTCACAACTTCTTGGCATAACGAGAAAGGGAAACTTGTGGCAGGCACGAGTCGTCACAGGCGTCATGAGCGGCGGCTGAAGTCAGAAATGGGAAGGAAGCAATGCCAGCGGAGAACAACCACACAAGAAGCATTCGGTTTCACAGAAATGTCAAGCTGATGCTCTGCAGCTCTGTCCTGTGTCGATGCAATGATGAGAGAGGAAAGAAAAACCTGCAGAGTCACCCTTTCTGATGGTCTGTGCAGTCACAGCTGAGCTCGGGCTGCAGCAGAGATTCTAAACATCTGACTCAGGCCCTGATCTCACTGGCATTAACGTTTGTCTCAGGTTATCCAGTCCTAAGTGGACAGCTCTAAATACATCGCTTCACACTTGGCGTTTGACTGTGTCCCCATATGTAACTCTGTGACTCAAGTGACTGCATGTGATCTTATCTCTCTATGTACATCAAGACCAAGTGTGTTATTGTAACCGTGGGAGGCAGCAATGCTCCTCCAATTTTTCATTCTTCATCATGTTCCAGGTAAACCAGTTCACCCAAGATGTCTAATGTCTGAAGATGTTTGGGTTATCAGACATCGTAGACAAAACCAGCATAAAGCAAGCATAGACACTTTGAAAATAATGTAGCATTACGCCTGCGGGTTCTGATCTCAATGTGTCCTCAATGAGAGTCTGGTGCATTAACACCTGTACGTATACAGCCGTCCACTTGTGATCAGATCACTCAAAACATTTTGTTAAGGACTCAAGTCTCCATACTTGCTCAACCAGGTAAGCTATTGGGCACTCCTCTCACAAGATTCTTATTGGGTACAGCCCTGTTAGACTATCCTCAACAAATGACGTCCATTAGTCGCCCTGTCAGCCTTGTGACTATCAGTAAAAGGATGTGTCTGTATGAGAACTAAACACACAAACACATGACCACACAAAGACAGTGAGTCATCACCTCCCTGGGGTGGTTGTCTGAGGGGTGTGAGGGATGTCAAACTTGAGGAAACAGGGCTGAACAGGGCTTTCAGCAAATTTTACAAACTAGTCACAAGGTCATTGAACAGGTTGGACAGGACAGCTGGACTTTTGGTTTTCATATGAATCAGCAGCAGATAGACAGACAGTCAACCGACTGAAAATGTTGGTTTCATATGAATCAATATAGCATATCACTGGGGCTGCAAATAATTAATTTTAAGGTAGTTTTTTTTTGTCAGAAATGTATCGTTTGGTCAACAAAATTGTGAAAAAGGCCCATTGTTAGTTCTGAAAACATACAGTTATGTCTTATATATTGCTTGTTTTGTCACAAAACCCCGAAAAATTCACCATGCGATGCAAAACAGAGAAAGTTAGCAAGAATCCTCATTTGAGTCACAGGCATCAGCAAATTCTTTGGTATGTTTGCTTAATAAATGACTTAGATGGGAGTCAGAATTTTTGTTGATTAATTTCCTGTTGTTCAATTAACCAAAGTATCATTTCAGCACTACATATTAGTGAAAAGTACAATATGTAACTTTGCCAATTGTGGTCTCATTTAAAACAATATCAAAAGACCTAGTTCGATGATGCCGTGAAGCAGTGTGGGATCATGGGAGTCCTTGTCTTCACCACCATTGCCAATGAAAATCTATCTCAGGCTTAAATCATGTTCACGGTTAAGGTTCACATTATGCAGCAAAACGCCAATGAATTGATACAAACACTGGAAGGAAAAAAACTGCTAACTGGCTAACAGTGGATTTTTCCGTCGTCATACGTTGTTTGCCCCAGAAGTTGTAGCAGAGACAAGGAAAGCCACAGGTAAAGTGGATATAATGCAATTAAAAAGTGACCAAAATGAAACGTCCCCTTACCTTGAGAAAAATTGTGGCTTTAATGTAAATCCACAAGTCAACAAAATATGTAACATGGGTCTAGTCGATTTTAGATATTTTAATTAAGAATTGTTACATATTATATCCTTAAAAACTATTCTGTAGGTAAATATACGCTACTTACAAATGCCTCATACATGATCGTGCTAAAGCCTAAAGAGAGTTTCAACCTTTAACACCTGCATGTTGGAGTAATGACAATGTAATTTGAAGACACAAGTCCAGTATCAGGATGCATTATGTTTTAAAGGAACATGATGATACCTCGTCATTAAAGGGCCTGTTATTACAAATTAGTAGGTTGAAATTTAGGCTTAAACACAGTCACAGGTGGAAAAACAAACAGGGGAAATAAGGACAAGACAAGAATACAGAATAATGCTTCACTTGTCTTTAAGGTTAGTTTCATTTCATTGCTATAATCGTAGAGAATAAATGAAAGAAGTGGCATGTTTTAACATTACAGTGATGACACTGCACTGAATGTCTAAAAAAAACGTCTTTTTAGAAACATGGGGCCTTAGTGGTGACAAGGGAAGTGAGTAAACTGATTATGGAAGACTTTGATGGAACTGTCAGTTAGACTGGAACTGACTCTATTGCTAAGCCACCACACCCCGTCATTGGACATGAGGTAAGTGGTGTCTCAACACTTCACCACAGTGTAATCGGCCCTGGCCTCCTCCTCTGTGTCTCAGGTCAGAGAGGAATGTGTCTGCACTTGTTTCTTCTCTCTCTCTCTCTCTCTCTCCCACTACACACATCCATTACTCACTCAGACATGTGACTGGCAAAACCCAATCCCTCAATGTCGGTGATAGTGTGTCACACACACGCAGCCCCACACACCCATCTCAGCCTGGCTCACGTGCTGAAAGTCACATCAGCTGTTTCCCTAAATCCTTAGGCAGGCAGTTTTTCGACAAGTCAGCTGAGGTAACTGATGCAAGAACAAAACTACCATAAAAACGTTTTACTGCATCGACCAAACTCCACAGAAGTTAGGTTGTCTTGTATCAATGTGGAGTCACTTCCACTGTTAATGATGTCAAAACAGATGTCTGTGCCTTTAATGAGCAAGTGTATCACACCACCACAAGCTGAACCCTGCACCCACAAGGGGGTAAAAGAAAAGAATAAGTCTCTGAGTTGCAATGAAGTGCATGCTGGGAGTAGTAGAGCAGGATCACAGTTTGTGTGTGTGTGTGTGTGTGTGTGTGTGTGTGTGTGTGTGTGTGTGTGTGTGTGTGTGTGTGTGTGTGTTGTCTCTGGCCTTCTCAGTTTGGAGAAATGACAAGCGAGGGCCAGATTCAGCCCCCCGCCTCTGCCTGCAGCATCAGACTGGGCAGGATTATCACATTACTGACAGGATTCCCCTTCCATACAAGGTAACGAGTTTCATCCGTGAAATGGAGACAGATCTCATCGACACGAAGGTGCTCTTTGAAATCAGCCTACTATCAGTTTTGAGACACGAGGAATTAATTGATTAAATCTGTGGCTCTTTGAACATGACCTCTGATCCAATCTGGTGCTTCTGACTGAGAGAAACATATCTGATGGTTTTTCCCCCCACAGCCAGCATCCCTTTACTTAATATGTTAGGAATTCTATTGTGCTGACTAGAGATATGACCGCGAATCAGATGTGAGAGAGATGGGGTAGGTGAAAGAACCTGAGATGCCACCTTACCTGTGTTTCTCCAGCTCGTTGTGTGACGATCTGAAAGGCCAAACAGACAAAGGACACAGATGAGTGTCAAGACAACGTGTACCAAGAATACTATACAAACAGTTATGCTGGGATATTATAAATAATCCCAACGAGAGAGGCGTGGGTAGTACATGTAAAACAGATTGAAGAAAGACATTTGGAAGTCAGCGCCAAGTATCAGCAGATCTGAGAAGCATTCGGGGAAAATATGTCAAGAGATCAAATGAGGACAAATCAGCTCTTTCTTTTCATTCTGCCTCCAGGAGCCTCTAAGGCTTTTGATTGCAGCACGAGAAGAAACGTAGTAATGTGAAACTTGCATGTTAATTCTGATTGGGTGAATAAAGGGCACAGACATCCAGAAACTTGGTCACACCTTCAGTAAAATAGAAAGCCATGACAACTATGCAAAAACAGGGCTCGATGTTTAAAATCTCTTTCCATGTCCATGTGACATTTTGTCAGAGATTGAGGACCAGAGGTCAAAGATGGCCTAGAGAGAGAGAGCAAGAGAGACATCTGTGACACTACACAACACACTCCTGCTGGCTCACCCAGCACCCATACAAACAGCATGCATGCACCGCTGTTGTTGCTGCTGCACGCTGACCGAGCAGCAGCGTGGACATAGGATAAAAACACACCCAGTCGTCTGGGAGGCCTAGACGCTACAGAATTCCTCAGTGTGTGGGCTATTCTGAGGAGACTCTCTATTATGATGTGCAGCCGGAGAGCTGGGCTGAGGGGTGGGGGTACTGCAGTCCATCTGAAACAGGCCCACTGTTCTCGAGACCGTCATGGATACCACCACAGCAATAAAAACAAAAACAGCGACAAACAAAAAGGGCCAGACTGACAACAGGCCTTTTCAGATTTCCTCAGCTGTTTGGGAGCCCTTGAGCTCGCAGAGCAGCGGCGTCTGTGACAATCCCCTCCCTGCACCAAAAAGGAGTTACAGTTGACCATGCAACAGGGACAAATTATTTGACCAATAACCCAAACCTATAGATCAACAAAGAGCTTAATCCATCATGGAGGAAGTTAGGTAACCGTGGAGAACGTCCCAGTCAAAGCACAGGGCATGACCAGGAAATCAGATGACACCCTTCACAGGAAGAGACTGCACACGGAAATGTAACAACATCAGGTTAACACACACCTTTATAGCATGATGTAGCATGCAAAGCGCTATGTGTTCTGATGTCATAAACTTGTGCCTGATGGCCTGCAAAGTGGCTTTTTATCACCTTTTACATGGGATGTAAAAGTGCCAGCACTCATACTCGTGTAGAGAACGCCCTGTGTATCTCTTCCCCACATACAAATCTGATTTGAAGGATGTCAAAAAAAGTTAGGCAGTCTTTTCCTTATTATCTGAGCTATTTATATTTTAATGTCATACTTAGTGTGACAGAGGGGTGAAGCAGGAAAAGTCTCACCAGTAAAATTCCAGGTCTCGCTCTTTTTTTAGAAGTGTTTTGATTATAACAACAGCCTACAAGTAAACAAGGAAATTCCACCAGGGTTCTTCTTTCTGTAAGTGCAGAATTAGACTCGCAACTGAATGCCCTGAATAATGCACCACTGCAAAACATGTTAACTGTTTAATTTGAATTTATGGCTGTGATATCAAACACTGTAACACCAGTTGTTGATGCTACGAAGATAACATTGAAATTTTCAACTAACAACCAGCTTCTGCAAGACTGAGAACATGGTTTCAGTTCAAGCATGAAACATGTTTTTAACTCCCCAATGGGGAATTTTGTCCCCTAAACTTGGAGTCACAAGAAAAAAAAAGGAGGGAAAAGCAGGTCTGTTGCATGAAACCCAGTGTTTGTTCCGTTGTGTGTGTAGGTGTCTGTTTAAGCCACCACACCCACCTGCCACATCCACACACCCCTAACCCACACGCGCACACTTAACTGTGTTATTCTGTTGGAGATTATAATGAAAGGAATGTGGAGGGGGTTGCAAAAAAAAAAATTTTTGAATTTTGCAAAACATCATATGCCGTCAAAAGAAGTGTAATTACAACAGTGGTTGTACATGCTGGATGTGCAATGATGTAACTCTACTGAGGAAACCAGGCTCACTGCATTTCCCTAAACTAATATTACCCAATGGCTTTTTTTTAATTATTAGTCTGATGTTGATGTGCCAGTGTTCTGTCTGGAAACTAAAACTAAAATGACACTACAAATCAAGCAACACAAATATTTGATGGATATTTGAAACTTTTGCATGTGTGCCAATGATTAACACAGTGTTAATATGAAATATGAGCACTAATAACGATCTGGAGGTGGACAGATCTTTTCATTATGTAGATGAGAATGAAATATTAACCATTATGATGTTTAAATGGACCAAACAGAAACTGAAACTTCAATGTGTTTACTAATGGGAAGTGATAGCTCTAGCAGAAATGCCTATACTGGAAGAAAAGTTGAGCTGATATCCTGATCAGAAGACCCCACCACCACCACCACACATACTCACAGGCTAACTTAAGGACATTTTACTTTCACATCAAACGCTCACTCACACAAATCATAAGTAGGGATATCAAAGTTTTGCACAAGTGAAAGCATGTGATCTTGGCAGCAAACACGAAAGCTTCTGTGCATATCGACAGTGTTTTGTATCAGCATGGGGAGGGTTTTTTGTTTTAGGCGTGCGTGTGTGCATGTGCGTGTGTGCGTGCGAGCCCGTGCGTGTGTGTGTATGTGTAGCAGAGTGGGAGCAGCAGAGTTGACAGTGTACGCGTGGCAGTGTTTATTGGAGAGACCAAAACAGAGGAGAGGGAGCCCAGCCCAGGCATGAAAACAGTGTGCGTGCGATTGTGTGTGTGTGTGGAGGGGGGCTCACATACAAACAGTGAAGGGGGGGTGAGGAAAGAAAAGAAGAGACAGACGTATATTTACCTATTGTTCTGATTTTTTCTGGAAATTGGCGAGGTTTTCGTCTTCTTTCGGGAAAAGTCGCTGCTGAACGGTAAAACAGACGCATAGCCGTGTTCTGCCTCTGTTGACAGGACACAGAAATGAATAGAGTTCAGTCATCGTGGAGAAAAGTGAGCTGCCAATGAGCCATTTTGAGGGAAAAATCGTGTAACATGACACAGCTTAAAGAGGCAAAAATGTACATTCAAGATAGCGTACATACACATAGCATTGTGTAGCTCATGTTCAATACAGGTCATTATGATGCTGTTGTCAATGTCACTCTTGTTCACTGATCTCTCTCTGGCTATAACCCAGCCTTAACACATGTCCAGAAACACATGACATCCTTTGAATTTTGAATTACACTTGTTATTTCCTCGCGTACAAGCTACTAGCTCCACTTTGCACCCGTCGTCTGCTCCACATCCCATCGTCTACCAAGTGACATCATACCTGCACTGTGGCAGGGCACGTTTAAAACTTTACGGACGGCAGAGCGTGCTAAGCTAGCTGCCACCTTAGCTTGTTATTTATCCACTGGATGAACCGGGAGCGGAGGAAACGCTGTCAAGTTGTCAGTTGAGCTTGAATTACCTCTGTCTCTTCTCTCCAAGTACTCTGCCGCCTCCAGCAGAATTAACAGGGAGTTAAGTTCCATCTTCTTCTTCTTCTTTGTTATTTAAAGAAAGAGAAAAATAATGTATTTACATGAATGTAGAAATCATAAAGTAGCCGGAGCTGAAATGATAAAAACAGTTGGAGAGGTGTGAGCTCGCTGCTGTTTCCACTTCTGAGTCTTAGTGACTCGAAACTACACTATCAACAGCAGGCTGACTACAACTCAGCCCGCTGACTGACAGACACTCCGCCCAATGAGAGCAGCCTGTGGGCCGGCACTCCGGATGCGTTTCAACCAATGGGCGGGCTTTGAACGCCGAGTCGCGATTTGATTGGTGCGACGGGACAAAAAGAGTCATGAGGGACATACCCTAGCAACAGCCTGAGCCACCCGCCCCCCTCTGTAGCTGATTGGTGTGATGCAGAGGTGCGCGGGCTCTGATTGGCTGGGAGGGATTGTGGGCGTGTGTCGTTGCTGAACTTGGGGCGTCGCTGTGGTTGATGTGAAAACTTCTCCGAAGTGCGAGTTCGGATTTGAACCGTGAAATAAACGCGATACATTCCTGAAGACTGTTATACACGTCAGCGATAAGCTACTGAAAGTGTTTTTCATTTCCTGCTCAAGTCATCGTGCAGAAACTATTTGGCGTTATGAGCTGCAATATGTTTTATTTGCTGCAAAATGCATTCTATATGAAAATTCCCATTGTTATCATGATATAAGCATTTTTAGAACAATGTCAGGAGCATGGATGCACTGTTAAAAATAACCACAGCCGGAGAGAGAAGAAAATCATCATTTTGCAGCTCATACTTGTGCCCTGCATCTATTTAAGCCAAAGTGAAGTCCTATACGTTGTGTGCAACACCATTTTGAATCCACAGAATATCAATGAAACACATACAAATATTCATTTTACCCACGCCTTTATTACTGACATGTGGTTAAAGCTGACACAATAAATGATCATGATATTCATTGCCTGTTTGTTTTTGATGTTAGTAAACTAATATGGGGCAAATTAATTTGAATGTTATGGACATTTTTCATATTTTCCTGCATTTTAGAAACCAAACTATAAATGAGGAGGACAACGTTGATGTAATGAAAATAATTCTTGTGATACAAGTTTCATTTTTAAGCCAAATGTTTGCACATTGCCGTCTATTTTTTATTGACCTCAGCAGGATTCACATTCAAAGACATGTTGCTTGTGCAAGTTTGCAATCTCAAAAAGACATTCCCCCCCACCCTTGCTTTCAAACTGGGTTAGGATTGTTTTTTAATTATTTAGTCGAGTGCAACTTCTGTTAATAGTATTCATCTTCAATTTCAGAGGGAATCTCCCAACAGAAGCAAAAACCTTAACATTGCTTGATTCTGGCTGCAGACCCTGAGCCGTGTGGTGTTCATGCAGCTGAACTGTGGGAGTGAGCGAGGTGTCACGACTACTGGAGCAAAGGAAGAGTTATGAATATCTCAGCAGGAGTGCCTGCAGAGTGTAAATGTGGGTTGCTCTGCATGGCAAGCAGTTATTCGCCGGCAGCCAGATGTTTGTGCATCAGATTGTTGGGAGGGTCGCAGATGAAGCTAGTGACTTTATTACAGTGAATGATGATGAAAAGGCCCCAGAGGACCAGAGCCACTAACATTGTTTTTGTTGTAGTTTCTTGACAATAAGTGTCACACAGGATCCTCATGGGGAGTTGTACGACAGACAGTTTATCACAGAGTTCAACCAACACAAATTGCTGTTTGTTGTCATTTTGAATTAAAAAATGTCCTGAATTGTGCAAAACTTGACATTATCACCCACACAAACACAGATGGAAATATTTAAGTGGTGCTAAAAACATGATATTGCAACATATTATTGAAAGTACATTGTTTGTATTTACACAATTGTTGGTCTTTTTAAAGTGACCAAAGAATATTACATTAAACTGAGATTTGTTTATATACTTAGTCTGTTTTCATTCATATAACTTTTGTCGAAACACCTCTCACTGTCAACACAACACGATTCATCAATACCACAAAATGCAGCTGTAAAGTTGAATCAATATTTCTGTTTAAGCAAAAACATTAGAACTTTCAGGATGGATTTATCCCAGATCTGTTGTAGTTCACTGCTTTTACCTAATAAAGTAGCATCAACTAAGTGTATTTAAATTTTACTGTTTTAGGTTTGATTCACACAGAAACCACATTCAGCTGCAAATGAAACATGACAAACTTATGTCAAGAGTTTTTATTTCCCTCCTGTCGTTGTGCATGACTTGATTTCAGTGTCTTACTTCTGTTTACTGGAATAATTACAACACTTTTCTCGTAACAAATTCATTGTGGCCATGATGCTGACGGCTGTGGAGGCCGTGATTATGTGTATGGTTCTAAATTGTGTTAAATATATTTTGTTTGACTTTTAAATACCTCTTTATGTGAGTCTTGGCTTCATGCCAGTAGCACTATTCATGCTCTTTGCTCCTTTGCAAATTCAATACCCTATATTCAGATCAGAACAAGGGACACATTTGTTTGTTTTAAATATAATATTTATTTAGTTTTTCACAGGAAAACGGTGTTAGCCGTCCTGCCTGTGTGTGTTCTCTCTTAGTGGTAACATGAAGAAACAGTAAACAAGAGACCAAATTAGCCTCCGCTACATCCTCATTGTGAAACTGTGCAGCAGATTTACAGTCATAGTGAGAATATAACCAATCTCACATGCAGCGCAACTGTGTCACAACAGCAAAGTTACTGCGATGAAGCCTGGGGTTGTATTTGGACTGCATCTCATGACTGTTCCCTGGGTAATTATAGAGAAGTTATGTAACTCGTACACCTCTTATCACAGGCCTGCATATGCAGGGATGTCAATGCACTGTGCCACTGAACTGTGTACATGTATCTGCAGCTCATTTCTGAGGATTGCAGGAGTCCACAGGTTTATGGTGTCTGTCTCTTGAGGTTTTGTTGTGTGAACGTTTGTTCAACCTCACCGGGGGTCAATGCAATAAAGCAAATGCCCGCCCTTGACTTTGTGAGGATCTTTTATGTCAGCAACAATTCATCAACTCATGCATGTTGTCACTTTTGAGTTTAGAAGTGTTAACTCTGCTAAGATTCAGAAGTCCTGTCCCCCCTCCACCTCCGGACGTCCTTTGACAATCCAAAGAAGGACTTGGTGTAGTTTATAAATGCTGATCAGAAAGAACTCAGATCTGCGGTTCATTAAGAACAGGCCTGCAAAAATCTGTTTTTGTAAAATGCCTGTTAATCTAATTCAACTTGTTGGATTTCAAACCGTAACAAAGTAAAAATACTGTGTATTTAAAAAATGGCAACTAAACCAAAGTCACATGAAAAACCTGCAAATGTTGCAAAGCTATAAAACTGCTGTAACTTCATTTCAATTATTGGTTTTCTATTTCCATGGTTTGCATAACAAAAGAGTCATTGTTGTTCTGGTAAAATGTGTTTGCCAATCTAATCCTGTGATGTTTGCTTTAATGGGAAATAATGCAATGTCAACTGGTCGTGTTCTAAGGTGCAGAAATTCAACTTTCCTTTTGCAAGGGAAATAGCCTTTGTCCCTCCCACTGCACACTTCTATTTATAGACTTATCATCTGCTCTCTGATCACAGTAGCTCAGGCCTTGAATTGCTCATTGCTTCGGGCCCGTCAGCCAAAAGACCACTCTCTCCACTCTTTCTTTGTTGTCTTTCATTCTACTGAAACATGTCCACTCTGTCGATGCACCAGTGACCAGCCGGCCTTGTCAGATCATCTGTGACTAAATCTGCACAGTAAATAAGAGCATTATAACCATGTTTTTTGGGGGAAATTGAGGTCATAATATCAACCTTCCAGCTGCTGCACTACATTTTACTATTACACATTAATATAATTATGTATGTATTATGCATTTGTATTTATCTACATTTGTTTAACAGTCAGTTAATAAACTAAAGCTGCGGGCCTCTTCATTGTGAGTGTCAACTGTACACTTTGAAATATTCTTATTGTCCTTTTCCCTTTGTTTTGTTGTGTACTATTGAATAACTGCATTTGAGTCACGTTAATACGTACCACAACAAGGCCTCTGCTGCAGCTCTGCAGAAGTGTCTTGTGCATTTGCTGCAAACTGAGACCATTAACAAATTATAATGGCAAACAGTATAGCACATACTCATACATGCAATCGAGCAGCACCAAATTAAACACACTCATAGATCTCAGTTCTATTTTCCCTTCAAGATGCATGCCTGGAAAATTGGTAAAAAATGTTAAAGAAAGTGAGCAAAAAAACGGATCTATTCTTTTGTCTGGATCTGCATCAAAATTGAATGAGTTCTCTCTTGGCCCGTGTCCCATTCCTCTGCTATGTTTCGTTGAAATACATTCAGTAGTTTTTGCATATTCCAGCTTATAAACAAATAAACCAATCAACAAAAAAACAAACAAACAGGACACAGGGCAACATAACCTCATTGACAGAGGTAATGCTGGTTTTTATTTTCAGTGACGAAAAGTACATTAAGTTGAGTGATATTCACTAATTATCCACCATCACATCAGTTTTGTGAAATGAAAAATAACGTCTGCTTAAATTTTGCTGCTTCAGTCAATTTCCATTTTTAGTCATGACTGCTGAACAGAATATCAGCGACATGTGTTTTCTGCTTCCTCCGCGGCAGCAGGCGGTCTCAGAGTGATAAACCCCCAATCAAAGTGATGTTCTCAGGAAATAACCTAAATGTTTTCAATATGTGACCAGAGGGTGGTTTCATTTTTACATGAGACTCTTCTGTCATTCTCGTTGCATTTACTGTCATGCTTGTGGCTCATAAAACTTCTTTTGACAATAAATATCTGGAGGCCTGGAGCCAGGGCATGTAGCAAGGACAGACATGTCAAGTCTGAGAGGAGCTTGTACCAATTATTATTTCATCCGTTGACCTTTATTTAACCAGGATTCGATCAAAATCCAATCACCAGCATGTTTAAAAAGAAAGTTTATCCAGCCTGTTATTATTTGGCTCCATGCATACAGGAAATTAACTCAAAGTGTGCTAATGTGGCTCCAGATTGATCGCTATTCAGCTAAGCTAATGAGAGAGCAGGGATGGGGAGTTGTTTATCTTTTGACACTGATTGTTTACAGACTACCTTCCTCCCATTTGCAGGAACCCTCCTCCTCCCACTCGTCGCTTCATCTTTTTTTAGGCCAAAGGTCAGTTACAGTAGTCTTTGTTCCACCATTTAGATTCCACACTTTAATCAGGATTAGGAATCTTAATGCCACTACACTCCTGAGTAACTGGAGAAAAGGGCTGAAGTCCACCTCAGACAAATTTTACATTTTCTGTCAGCAGGGCTTCTATCAGATTATTTCTGATGGGGTAAAAGCATTTTTTTTCAAAACACAAATGAAGCCATAAAGGCAGTGCAGCACTGAAATACTAAAACCCTGAGCTGACTGAGTTAAAGCCTATTACAAGGCTAAGATCAGAAACCTAGTCTTCATGCCCCTACACTTCAAAGGTCACGTTGTATTAGCTCGTGCACGCTCGGATTGTTCTCGTGCAACATTGCATGTTTACTGGACTAATTACAGGATTTTTCATGACACAAAAAGGTGCTGCAGCTTGCGTCACTTCACACCTGCTATTCACAATTTTCCATTGCTTTAGCTTGATGCAACACATCACATGGTTCGAGTAGTCAAATATATTCTTAGTCACTAAATTACATGTTCCGCCCCCCGTGTATTGTATTGTCATCATCCGGTGTGTCATAGCTGCTGATGTACCAGAGAAAGACGAAATTATCTGGAAATGTTCCCAGATGGGCGGGGGGGAGTGGTTGAGTCTGATCACCACTTGCACACAAACATCCAACTACATCTGTCATTATCTGTCTTCTGCTGTTCAGTTAAAACATTTTACTGTACGAAGCAAAGTATGAAAAAATTTGTACTTTGAGTTGTGGTTTTTTCTTGATAGAGAACAAATATTTCTGCAGCTACAGGCTTTAAACCTGTTTACACACGCACACTGACACACACACACACACACGCACACAAAATTAATATTGTTTTGTGATTAGGATTTTAAAGACCTCATTCATTCCAACCATGTTAGCTTTGACACTTCAGCTTCAACGTGCCTCATGTCTGTTTGAGTCATATTTCGTAAGGGCGTGCGTAAATCTGCATGCATGAGGAGCACATGATGTAGAAGTTCACAGGTTCACTCCAGAGGTCTTTATGTCCCTCAAGGGGGAATCCGATTTACTGTAGAGGAAAATCACAAGAACACATCATTCAAGAAGACAATGGACATTGATTGATACATTATTTTAAATGACCTGTACTGAAGAGACTCTTCTAATATGTCAGATTGATATACCTCAAAACTTGTCATGTCTGCTAAAAAAAACACGTCACACTAGTAACCTCCCATCTGCATTCTGAGGTGTCCTTGAGCAAGATACTGAACCCCAAATTATCAGCTGACCGTAGGATAGAAAAAGCACCTCATATAGGATCACTGCACAAATGTGAGTTTGACTTGCTCTGTAAAGCGCTTTGAGTGCTCAATAAAGCTGGAAATTGCTGTATTAATACAGACCATTTAGTCAATTTTACAGTATGTGTACATAATAACCATCTTTCTTTCCCCTCCACCCATGTATTCTTTCCCCACCTGTGTCCCACCATATGTCCTTCTTTCTCCATCTGTGTTCTTCTGCCCACAGAGCTGACAGCTCTTCACACAACAAGAAGCTTTAAGGTAGCGGATGAATTTATTTGGCGATCATTTTGTGTTTCAGTCCTGTGGTTCGACCTCGTCTCTGTAGCACCAGTGGCAGCACCTGGACTGTTTTCTGTGTCTGGCGCTGCTCATCGAAACTCCCTCCAGGTTCCTGGGTTCCTCAGTTCCTCCTCCCTCCTGCATCGGTGCTGCGGCAGAACAACTTTCACCTGCTCCTTGCCCTCTTGTGCTCAGTGCCACATGATGGCACCATGTTGCTCTGGCATATGTCCTCCATGGGATATGAACCAGTGAGTGCACAAGGCCACTGCTCTCAGATATGTTGCATAGGATGTGGAAACCATAAAAAAAAAAGAGTCAAAGACAAACGGTTAAAAGTCATAGACATATTTTCATTTTCATTTTCTGTCTCACTTTGTTTCAAGTGAGGAATAATCAGGGACACAGAAACTCAAGGACTGACTCAAGAAGTATGAGTGGGGGGCAGGGAGCTGTGCATGTTAGGGTGAATAGGCTCAAATAAAACAACCATATCCGTGACCATGGCAACTGGAGAACTTAAGCTAATTCATACTCTCAAACAGCGGGTCTCTAACAACAAACATCCTTCCTATAAATATGCAAACCAGGCCTGTCCTCTCTTGTGGGTGGGCAGCAGAGAAGGACGGTGACAGACCACCCACCAATGGATGTGATTCTCTTCTGATAATGGATGAATATTAGACTCTGAAAAGGGTCTTTTGTTGGAACAAGTAAAACAGAAGTCTGTGTCTCAGGGTTTGCTGAGAATCCTTGTCAGTATGTCTGGATTCATAAATGCCCATGTCATTGCTTGTAACCTTTGTGACTCATTAGCTCAAGTGAGACTTTTCCATTAAATAAATAGTTTGATATTTTGTAAAATTGGTCTATTTAAGAATACAGCTGCTGGAGCTGAGGGATAAGACTAATTTAGCATAAACCAGAAAATGTCAAGAATGCAGCAGAAGATTGTTCAGGTCAGACGTGTTCACAACAAAGGAAAATATCATTCAGGTGATGGGTGGAGTCTGGGTAGAGCACACTGGAGGCAAAACATGACGAATTAATCCTACTGCGAAAAACATGTGCCTTTTGGTTGACAGCACATTGACATTGGTGTCTACCCTAATCGCCAAAAGCTCTCAAATCTTGTTGTTTTCCCTGAGTTAACATCTTCTTCTGTGTCCTCTACATGTATGACAACTCTTTTCCATCCTGACATATTTGTGTTCCTTTTGTTTCTGGTTCCATGTCCGTCGTGTGGCAGAAACGTCATCAATTAGTTGCTCACTGTGAAGTTTCCAGACATTTTCCTGCTGTATTCTCACATGAGCTCACTCTGACATTTTACTATTTGCGTTCTCACATACTTTGGAATATTTCAGCCAATTGTCCAGCTGTACAGCTATAAAGAGTGTCAGCAGGTTTGCATGGTTCTGTCCAAAACTTTAAAGAATATGCTTACAAACACTTAAAATCTACACAGCCTATATCTCATTTGTTTAATGCATACTTACTGATTGATATAAAAATTAAATTTTGTGACTTTATGGGGATTTATGTGCTGTATTGCTGCATTCAGTCTGTACATCCCCTGGCTCTAGAGTTAACACACATGAGATTGGTAATGATCTGCGGAGAGAAAATAAAAATGTCAAACTTTTATTTACAATGTGCACAGAAACCTCTTAAACCGCATCTGCAGCATAATCCACTGTCAAACAATCGCAGTCTGAAATTATGGCTGAATGTGCTGCGTGATAGAACAATGAACAAAGAACATGTATGAAAAAAACACAACAGGACAAACACTGGAGCAATCAGAGAAAAACTGAGTCAAATACAAATAGAATATGTGGTTACAGGTTTGGTTAGAAACTAAGCAACTGTTTGGGAAAAACATACATGCTCATGTGTCCCACCGGTAAATATTTGTGTGTATGTGCGTGTCTGAAAAGTTTAGCCTAAGCTTTACATCAGCCAGCTCAATGAGGCGTGGCAGGGATAAATGTCAGAGACTCTGTAATTACATTCTAACAGGATGATATGATGTGATTGAACCTCTGTTTGCATTGTGAGCGAACTATTTGTGGATGTGTGTGTTTGGGTGTCTGCATTTTTCTTCTCTCTGTGCATTATTTTGCCCATCTGGCATTTTTAAGGCCCAGAGCTGCAAGGTACTGGGGTTTTGCTCATATCCGGTGCTGAGCTGGCAGTGGAGGGAGGGTCCAGCGTGTGAGGAGTCATCATCACTCCCTTCCTGCTGTACTCTTCCACTGCTATTCACACACAGCCTCAGTGGTGCGTTTCGTTGCCTGTGCTGTTTTGTCTCTGGCTTCAGGGACGTCTCCCCATATGTTGTTGTGTAATAGCGAATGTGAAGATTTATGGGCAGGGCGCTCCTCTCCTCAAAAATAAGTCATCCTTCTTACCTCATATATACAGAGGCCTCTGACAGGTTGTATCCCTGTGTGCCCTGACAGGTAGTTACCCCCTGGGGCTGTCTGTGTGTACATACATATGTACAGATAGTTATATTTACTCAGACCTGCGCTGGCACAGAGGGTAGATCTGGAAGTTCAGCACGAACTAATTCAGACATATAAAAATCAGTGTCACCTCCTTAATTCAGCTCAGACCCCGTACATCAGTTATTGTCCCGAGCAGTGGGTGGGAAACACATTTTGAAGTTGAGAAATGTTTTCATGTGAAAACAATAGGCGAGAACCACAGAAATGCCTGACTGTATTTCAGGAGGGCACTGAACTTCCAGGGGTCTTTTTTTATGAGGGATACATACGAGCACATACATCAGTGGGACAGCAGTATCATTAGAAAGATTCACAATATTTGTTTGCTTTTAAACACACAAGCCCTGCAGCTCTTGGGCGGCCTTTAGCTGAAGTGCTCATGCATTCCCCTATTCATCACTTGTAAGAGACTGAAGTGGAACAAAGTACAGGAGTTTCAGAGGTGAGGGGTTGGGCGGGGGGGGGGACATCTGAACGTTGAAGTTATTGCTCAGTGCAGCTCTGCGATGGCTGCCGGCCTCAGCAGACACAGCGAAAGGGAGAGAGAGAGAGAATGGCCCACAAACACACAGCTGTTTCTAATCGGTAACTCAGCACCGATGGCTGACCTACATTCTGGTGCTCGCACGTCTTTGAACCCGTGGCCCTGTTAGACTGTAGCCATATGGGGGGAAGGTAGAGGGAGAAAAACAAGGAGAGGGAGGAGAGAGAGGCTGGAGTCAAGAGGGGTAAGAGAAACAACAGGGAGTGAGGGAGGGAGAGAGAGAGAGAGAGAGAGAGAGGGCAGAGAAAGAAAGAAAGTATTCTCACATTTTTATTAAGTTATAATGGATTGTGCTGGTATAGGTCTGACACAGGTTGCATGGAGTGCATTTATGTTTAATGACAGAGTGTATGAGGCAGCCAGAGTTCTGTGTGAGCCTGTAAATGATTCTGCAGCCCAAAGTGCAGCTGTGCACACCTAAAAAAAGAAAACAAAAATGAACTCATTTAGGAAAAAAAAAGACGGTCCATTTTCTGTCCCTCTGCATGGACCTGCTGCGCTTGGAAAATCCTCATGTTTCAAAAACTTGTTTTCCTTTGTCAACACCCAGCTGTCTGTCAAACTTTAATAAAGTTCTGCCGTCGGCATCTGAATGAGTGTCCCCCTTTCATTAAGGCTGGAGTGCATGGAGATAGCATTCCTTGCATGCAGAGGAGGGGTACGGCCGAGTGCCAGGGGTCCCCTGGTAATGACTCATGGCAAAGATCCCTATCCCAGTCCCCCCTCCCAAAACAGGACGCTTCCCTGGGTTATGCAGGGGGAGAGAGGGGGTGGGTGTGTTGTATGGGAGAAAAGAGAAAAAGCAAAAGGGGTGGTGGTGGAGTGGGAGCATTGAGCAAAAATGGTGCAAAAACCGTTAGCTTTTAATGTTTCATTTGCACACACATAAACATACACGCTTTGCCTCAGAGGGAGGAAGGAACTGGAAGTGGGTCACTGTGTCTCAGGACTCCGGAAAAAAAGACAGAGAGAAAAAAGAGCAGCAGAGAGGGGGAGAAGGGAAAATTGAGAGAGAGAGAAAGAGAGTGAGAGAGAGAGAGAGAGAGAGAGAGTCAGTGGTGGACCAAGGCCTGCCAAGAATTCACTAAAAAATGACAAGGAAAAAGAAGGAGGGTTAGAGACAAATGACTTGAGAGATGTTTTACTGTGAGTCAGAAAGAGAGAAAATAACAAATTAGTGGTGTGTTGCTCCTCACGGGCACCCACCATCTCGTGTCACCAGAAAGCAGGTGTGACACAGGCGAGTGCAAGGCCTCAGAAACTACAGCACAAAGAGGAATGTTTCAGTTTTAGTCAGACTCTCTCTATAGACACCGAGCCGGCAACAGCTCAGACCACGAAAACGTCTTCTCTCAGTGCATGTTCATGTTAAAGTGCTGCAATGGTGTCTATCAAAATGTGGCCACGGCAGAAACACTGAAATCCTCCTGTGAAACAGTGTCAATGAACCTGATTGAGACTGTTGGGGAAACAGACACGTCGCAGACAAACATCACGAACCAGCTTTTCCGCTTGTGCTGGAGTTTTCCTCTGCTGACTGGCTTGCATCAGTCAGTGGAGAAACTCTGCTTGGTGCACTTGCTGTGTGTGTGTGTGTGTGTGTGTGTGTGTTTGTGAGTGTGTGTGTGTGTGTTTCTCTGTTCCTCTCTGGGCCATAATAGTCCACAGGGTTCCTCTTGTTTTTGTACCGGACTGAGACAAAGGCCTTGTGTCAGCAGCAGTGATGCCAAACACTGAAGAAAGCCATCAAGGTCCTGTGGAGTTAGCGTAATCAACAGGGTGGAGAGGGACTGCTCCATTATGGAGGTCTTTTATTGAACATATTCATGATTTCCCCTCTGTTTTCCATACACACTTCTCTCAGTTCCCTTCCCCCACTGTTAACTCCTCTTCAAATCAATGATGTCCAGTTAGTTATTTAAACAGTAGGCTATAGATGGATAATCATTTGGGATGGGTTAGAAGCTTTGGGTGTGAGTCCCCTTTTATTGGTTGTCATCGCTTTTCTATTTATTATATTCTATTTTTTCATTGCTCAACAAGATAAACCATTGTTGTTTGTGTTACTAAAGTAAAAGATGCATTAACGACGAGTCTCTACTTCTTCCCACTATCCAAAAATGAAACCGAAATGTCCCGGACACTATTTTTCAATGTATGTATAGTCATTATGCTATCTACTATGTGTATCCTGTATTGCTGATACATCACATAATTAGTTCCAAACAGGTATTTTAGATGGTGTCTCTGTTCCTTATCTGTGTTTTTGTTTCATCAAATAAATGAAGCGAACTCGAGCTGCACTCCTCTAATCATTTGACATGCCTCACACTCCACACTCTCTCATACGCACCCTCTCAATTTGGGGGCCTATTTAATTTACATCTCCCCCAGTCCTCAGTTTTGCTCCACCACTCCACCTGTGTGCTTCGACAGGGCAGTAAATGCAATGGTAAATGGACTTAATTTATAAAGTGTTTGTCTAATCATATTGATTTACAGTACAAGCTACTATATGCTGCACTTTTTCTATCACTTTTTGGGGGTCAGTCTCCTGCCCAAGGACACTTGAATGCAGACTGGAGGTCCTTTGGAATTGATCTACTGATATTTAGAGAGTGGACGACCTGCTCTACCTCTCCCTCTACCCCCTGAGCCACAGCTGTGCCCACAATAGAAATTCCAAATGTGAGTTGTCTGACTAAACTAATTAAAACCAAACTCACCGTGAAAATGACACTTAGTCAAACATCAGTGTGATAAGAACATATGTGGAGAAACCAACTTTGAGGACAAATTCATTAGACGCTTCTGTTTTGTTTGGCCAATATCCTGTCCACCAACATGGAGGAGGCAAGGTTTATGACTTGCACTGCAGACAGCCACCAGGGGGTGATGGAGACATTTTAGCTTCACTTTTGGGGAACTGTCATGTCAACCATGGTCACTATGTGCACATTTAATAAACTGAAGTGAGGGCGTGGCTGCCAAAAACATAAATCCCACAGGTTGATTTTCTCACATAGTAAACATATAGTTGAAATGCACCAATCTGACTAGTCTGTGGTACACGAGAAAAATGACATGGACTTAACTGAAGGATGCAAGGCTCAGTAGTTAATCCTGTTTTACGTGAGAGTTAACAAAAATATCAGAATGTAAGTCTGTGGATTACTGTATACAACATTGTGTTTGTGTTCTTTGGTTGTGCATGTGTTGCTGTGGATTTAGTTCTGTGGAGTGAGGTAATCTGACACAAGTCGTCTCATATGATGTTTTGGTCGTTTCACTCAGCGGAATGATAATCATGTTTGATAGCATGTGCTAGTGTGTGTGTGCGTGCATGCGTGTCACAGTCTCTACTACCCTCATTAAGTTAACTGCGGTTGACTTGCCAGGACTTGTCATGGACCTCAGTTTGGCCTGTGGTTCCAGACTCTGTGTGTGTGTGTGTGTGTGTGTATCGGTGGGGGTCTGTCAGCTTAATCCTCCGTCAGAAAAAGACAGGAACAGGAGAGTAAGGGTGCAAAACAGCCTGTCAGTCACGTGCTCTCTCTCTCTCTGTATGTAACCAGAGTTTGTGTCTTTGTGAAGGAGTTCACACAGGAATAATACATTGCTTCCCTCAGCTGCCTTCATGTGGAAACAACACTTTCATTAACAAAAACACACAGAGGGAGGAAAGAGAAATGTTGGAACAAGCGGGCGTCCAGTCTGCGAGAGTTGTAAGCTCAAGGTTTGATCCCCAAATAGTAATAATAATAATAACTTTATTTGTATAGCACTTATTTAAACAAGGTTGCTTAAAAAAAAAAAGTCATGGCAAAAAGATAAAAGAAGTCAAATAAAAGGTGTTCAATTCAGGTCCATTTTAAGGGCCAAATGATGACATAATAAGGTCAAGACCTTCAAATTTATAGAGAAATCCAACAGTTCCCACAAAAACCACAGGTTTTCACTGCCGGCTCATTATTTAGCAGAGTCTGTCGTCCTTCCAAGATCCAGTGAATCATATTAACTGTTCATCTCTGTGGAAGTGACATCGCTTGACATCAACAAAAACAACAAACTTTTCCCAAGGAGCATGTTTGAGCAGCGAGGCCTTTCGAGGTCGTGTATTGACAGATATGTCGATGTTTCGTGTTCCTCCGTGTTTGACTTGCATGCGGTCGGTGTTGGGCTGTGCCGCCGCACATAATGACAAATGTTTGCGCCCAGATCCTTCGACAAACATCAGAGGAATAGTTTCTGTCTCCTCTTGTTTGACAGCTGAGGCATATTAGCACGGGGACAGCTGATTTACAATGCCGACGATAACACACTGCAGTCGCACTTCAAACAAAGAGGCCACAGACACTGATCCAGTGACTCGGGCAGTTTTAACCCAGGACAGCTGCTGGAGGATCATGTAGGGGACACACTGAAGGCCTCATGCTGGACATCAGGTAACACTGACAGGTGAGGAACAAGTTTTAAAGAACCTGAAGGAGTTTATCTTTATAACATTCATTATTCAAAGGTTTAAAGTTAAAAAAAAAAATTCTTCCATCGTATAAATAAGATTTACGCTGACTCTGCTACAGCCCTGCTTCTCCAGGACTGTGGGGGTGTGGTTGAATCCAACTTGACTGACAATGGCATCTCCATGGAAACGCAGGCAACAACACTAAACAAAACAGTCAGGCTGAGCCCGAAAACAGTCGCTTTTTACAGTGTACACTTAAATGACTTCATTTCTTTCTTTTTTTTTAACAAGATTGTCTAAATCCTCAGGGTGAGATGTACGCAACATGAAAGACATAAAACACAATGACAAAAATGTTACTGCTTACATGGAGTAAATTACTTTATACCAGGCATAACTATATAGATATATGTCTCACTAGAGTCTCACTCGGTGGAGCGCATACCTCCGCCAAGGCCAAGCAGTCTCCTCAAAATCAATCAAACTGCACCAGATTGCACAAACTCATAAATATCTGTTCATTTAATGCATCAGATTTTACAGTGGTTTGTGTGAAAACACAAGGGCAGACAGAAAATGCGCTGACAGCCACATTGTTGAACTTGTGCAGGAATTGCGTTTTATCTCTCGTTGGGCATCTCTGTAAATAAGGAGCCTTTGCACGGTTTAGAATAACAAGTCCAGTGCAGTGCAAAGCAGGGCCTTGAAAAAGAGCCCAGGGAGATATGCACATGTTATCAAAAGCACATTTTGAGCAAAAGACAAACATAAAGGACATGATTTAACATGCTGAGTGCTAGTTCATTACTCTGGAAAGTGACCTGTAATAATGCAAAGAATATGGAATCCCTCTCTCCCTCCATTAAGGGATCCATTGTGCAGCGTGCTGTCATTTACAGTGGCATTTTCAAATGTCACATATCCTTGAGGCACAGGATGTGACTTGACAATGTGGTAAGTGCAGACAGATGCATTTTTTTTTTTTTTTTTTTTTTGCAGCACCTGACCACTCTACAATTTCCAGGCATTGACAAATGATTCACCTCTATTGGTTTCTTTGTAAACTGTCTGTTGGACATTAAAAGTAAAAGGAACTTTAAAGTGGCACAACTTGTGTTTTTTACATATCTGCTTTCCAGAGTGACATCATCGCCATGACTTCTGATTGTCAGTTGACGGGTGATGGTTGCAGGTTTCATAACAACACAGCAACCGATGAAGCCACAGGAGGCATTCCTCACTGTCATATACAAGCTTCATGTGTCAGTCTGCACAGTCAACTCTTCTGTTTGGGCCTGGGGTGCATGTAGACTCTTACAAAATGACAGGAGTGTAACTATCACAGTGGACGTTTCTTGATATACATGCTGTTTGTGTGAGTGACAAGCACAATGAAAATGGGAAAATGTGAATTTCAATGGATGATTAAATATATTTTACAACTACAGGTAAATAAGATGTGATTATGCATAATGATATAACAATATCATAAGAAAACCTCACAGCCGAAGTAGAATGTCACTTAATAGAGTCCATACCTCCACCAGGCTCAACAGTCCCCTCATGAAACCACATTTAAATTCCCTAGATCCAGATTTTTTATTTGGATCTGCACCAAATTGCACACACATATATTAGTCCCTTTAACATGCCTGACGCCTTTCAAGATTTTGTATTAGAAATCCCTGAAAAAGTTGAATACACCCAATCTTGCCATGTTAAAGAGAGTGAAAAAATATTCCTGGATCTGCCCCCCCTGACTTGGATCCACACCAAAATTTTATGGATTCTTTTTTGACCCATACCAATCCTTCCATCCGAGTTTTGGTATAATCAGTCCAGTATTTTTATGCATAATCCTGCTAACTATCAGACAAACAAACAAATAAAACCAACAAAAACATAACCTCCTTGGGGGAGCTAATAGACCACACTGTGTCACTGTACCTTTTAAACATCACATATGTCTGCTGGTTCAGTGCCAAACAAATATTAACCTGTCACTTTAAACTGTTGCTGTTTGAATAAAAACTTTGAATCTGTGTAAGGGAAACTGCTCATCTAAAGAATGAACCCAGCCCCCTTTAGGAAAAATATCTCTTCTGAAAGAAAATGACCTGGAATATGATCATCTGTTCATGTGTTTGTGGTTCCTGCTTTGCACAGTAGCTACTCCCCCTGGGTGGAATGAGAGAGGTTGGCGACTCTGACATGAGATAAGAAGGAGGGACGTGCGGCACAGCCACATCTCACTTAGTTCATGCCAGGTCACAGTGTGTGGGACCCACAAATCCCTCAGATCAAGGAGGTGTGAGGTAATCAGCATGAGTAAGAATTGCATACAGTAAATCACATGTCTCTAACCTCACGATGGAAAAAAGAAAAACATAACACACTCTTGAGTTTCATTCTGAGTTTCTTCCAAATGATATTACAATAACACATCTCCACACGGTAGTCGACATAAACGTTTGTTCACAGCAGCTCTGGATGAAATCATGCAAAAACCTACAAAACACACATTTGTCTATGTATCACAGCATAGTTTATTAATAGTAAATGAATCGTTGCATATACAACTTCCTTCATAATGTATTTGTTGCTCTTATGAGTGGGTGTGCGTGTACATGTGTGTGGCCATGTGGTAGGAAGTGTACGTGTGTGAAGGCAGCTGGCCAAACATCTTCTCTACAATGCCTGAGAGAATTACAGTAACTCCGAGTGGATTCTTTTACTGAGATGGAGGCTACTCATATGATTAGACTGTTTTAAACAAATATAGAGACAAATGCAGAATCCAATATTTACAAAGGGAAGCAGCTTTTCTTAGCATTTTCACTTCTTATTTTGTCCAATATTAAAATAGAATCACAAACAAAACTGAACTCAAAACTGTTTTAATAGTTTAAACCCAACTAGTTGTTTGAGAAACTTTTGGAAATGTTTTATTTTTAATTACTGATTAATTGACTCTAGCCCAAAGTGACCTGGGATTGTCACCAGCCCATCAACAGATAAGATGGATAGAGGATGGGTGGATGGATCGTATAAAACATTATATGGTTACATACTAACACCCCTCACTGACGCAACACACACACACACACACACACACACACACACACTTCATGTCATTGATTTTACTTCACATGCAGACACACATCACCTAAAGTGATATTGTGTACTCTGCTGCCCTCTTGTGAATATTTAGGCATAAACTGTCATTGATATGCCAGTACATGATACTACTAAAAGAAGTATTACACATTGACAGCCTTTAAATACACCTAAAAGAACTGTTGATTTTATTGCACTTTTATTTTGCCTAGAATATTTCAAATGTGTATAGAATTGTATTTGATTATATTTTCCATGGCATTGCTCTTATTACAAAACTCAACACTTCTCATTGGACTGTTGATGATGTGTTGACTTACACAAGACCAATAAAACAGAAAATACTCAAAGAACCTCACCAGAGAATGATTATTTGAGAAAATAATTTGTTACAGCTCTAATATGCATCTGTATTTTTTTGCCAAGTTAGTGTTACAGTACAAAAAACTGCTGTAATTATGTTCGCACTTGGTTGCTGATGGGAAAACCGACATTTTCCCTCAGTTTCACACATAAATCAACAAGTTTTATTCTTTGAAGAAACACACACACCTCTCCACCACACCTGCAAAACTACAATGTTGGAAGAACCCAACCAACATTGTCTCCTGCTGTTTGTTATCAACAGTATATTCTAAATATCAAAGGTCATAGTAAAAGGAGGAGTCCCACGAGAAGAGTGCAAGCACTGAGTGGCCAGACTCAAAACAGACCAGTGGTTCAGGACAAGAAGACACTGACTGTTAAGACACTGTGGGGACACAATTCTTCATAATGTAAATTAATAATGATATTAAAGTTCCATCGCTCAGACCTAATACCAACTATAATTCAACGCTGTGGGGACACAATTCTTCAAAGTGTAAATGAATAATAATAATAATAATAATGATATTTTTACCTGTAATATAGGTCTACCTGTTGTTGAATCTCTCACTGTGCAAACTGTTTGTCCACATTATTGTTGTAATTATGTGTCAGTACAATGTCAGTCCAGTGGGTCAGTGGTGCAGTGGTCCAGTGGTGCAGTGGTCCAGTGGTTGTTCTGGGGGTCAGAGCACCACTGTGTGTGGACGGAGCCCGGCTGAGGTCCGTGGCTGAGGCGGCCTCTGTGCGGCTGTTGCTGGGAGCTCCGGCCAATCAAAGCCGCAGCGCTGCCGTACAAGTCGTTAGTGGGTTGGAGAAGCATGACATCATGCCCAGCTCCAGCCTCCCTGCGAAAACAAAGCGTGAAACATCCACATCCCACTACAGCGACTCACCGTCCACCACCCGGCCGTCTGCACCGTGACACCCCGCGGCCCCGTCCCTGAGATTCACACCGGGTGACCGGTGGAGTCTGAGAGGGGGCATCCTTCCGTCCGTCAGTCCGGCGGTGCATGCGTCTGTCCGGGGGAATGGCGGATGGAGAGGCCGCCGTGTCTGTGGTGGAGTGGGACAGCGGTGCGGTGATGGGGGTCTAACCGAAAAACGTCCCTCCTCTGCGGCTTTCATTCCTCTGCTCGGCTCGGTATTCAGCTGCGGACATGGATCCTGAGAAGAAGTTGACATTCTGCCTCGGGGTGAAGGCTGAGGAGGTAAAACACACAAACACACACGCACACTGCTGTCAACAGCTGGGCTTCAGTGACTCTGCAGAGCAACACGCTTTTTATCTCCTGTTGTTGTTGTTGCATTCGTCTTCTGTCTTTTCCTTCCTCCATCTCTTCACCTGTCTCATGTCTCAGCGATAGTTGCATATTTGCTCCACTGCAGTGAAATGGTTGGTGTTGAGTGAAGTCAGTCATTTGTTTGCTTGTAGTCAGTGGAAAGAAAGACAGTCTGTGATGGTGGGGTCAATGGAACAACATCTAATTATAGGCCAGTGTTGAGGTTTCCCCTGCAAGAGGGACTCACTGTGCAGGACAAGAATGAGTGCGTGATTTGAAATGATTATGGTGCTATAGTTTTGGTTTTGGTTCAGGGCAGAGGTTTGGGTTGAGCAGGCCTCCACATGGTTCCAGGCAGCTGGATGCACTGGGTTTCCAAACTGTGAAAGTAGACTACAGACAAAGGCTGCAAGTGATTGTGAAATTATTTCTAATGCAGACACAAAACAAAACTGAGTCTGACATGAAATCTGATAATGATTTGAGTCAAAGTCGCTCCATTGGCACAACAGTGTGTAATATAAGACTAGAAATGCAATCAGAGTATAAGAATTTATAAAGTCAGAAATAACTGGCCAACATATTACTACAGAGAATAACAGTGTATAATCAGAGAAAAACAGATCAATCAACAAATATTATATCGTTGAACAACTCAGTTAACATGGATGATGAGAACTGTAGATTTTGACAAAGGTCAATATTCTCATGTGTCTAATTGTTGTTGGCCATTAAAAAAATATTTAGTTGCTTCCGTGGAAATATCATTTGTTCCTCAATATTCACTTTTGTTCTGAGCGTGCAAGATTTTTTTTTAAAGAAGTCGCTTCTTATGTTGTCTGAGGCCCTGTTCACACCCTGGTTTAACATCCGTCCTGAGGGATCAGACCCGAGCCGTCCGTTTGGGATTGGATCACCTGTGACGAATGTTTACACCAGCAGGTCTGAACAGGACCATACAGGAAGCATAGGGGAAGAAAGTGTTCCTGTTTTTTATGAATTCAGTCTGACAGAGCCTGTTCTGACATCGTATTAACATCCTTCATGTTCACAGAACAGATCACAGATATACACTTCAGTTTTATGGTTTTAACATCCTTGTACATTAACTTGACTCCATTGCATCAAATCGAGTTTTCTGTGCTGGCGGTCACCTTCCTGTCTCTAACTTCCAGATGGTGACCTTTCACTAAATACTGTTTCTGTGGCAGTTTACAGAATTTTACACATACATCCTGTCAGCAGCCTCCCCATTTTTCCTTTCGTGACATTAGTTGCAGAGCTGTCGAGACCTGTGGGACCTCAGAGGTGGAAATCATTCATGGTTAGTCGGTGGTCTCTGCGGAAGCCGGAATGATCTCCTGAATGATCTCCTCACTCTCGTGTATGTACTCAGTGCTGTGTGGTGGGTTTACCACAGGAACTCAGCTTGACATTGATGCCTGAATATTTCCTCTCATGACTCTGACTTTCATAACAGTACAGAAACTCAGTGTTGAAGTACCCAAGGTTATGTTTGATGGTTTGTTTGATTTCTTGCGCTTTGCTATTGCACAGTATCGTGTGGTCTGCAAATGTCAGGGACACAGTTTACGGGATCTCTTCTTTAAGGTTATGTTTTCATTGCAATTAGTTTTTCTCCAGAATTACACAAAAACTACTGAATAGATTTCCATGAAACTCAGTGGAAGGATGTTTTGTGAGATTTGATAGTCTTTTCAACATTTTCATTGATTTCTCAGGGAATGATTCAGGGATCTGGATGTAAAATTCTGTCATGTTGAGGGGATATTTATGAGTGTGTGCAGTTTGGTGCAGATCCAAATAAAGAATTTAAATGTGTTCTCATAAGGGGACAATTGGACCTTGAGTTTATATATATATATGTAAGCTATATAAGCTTAAAAGATTTAGATTAAGAAATCTTGAAGCAGTCACTTGATTATCTATTTATATAACAGAATATTGAAAACATTCAAGTACTTGCAGCTACTGCTTCTTTGAAGAAAGATAGATCATACATTATTGAATGTTCTTTTCACACTATAGTATCAAAAATGTACCCATCCTTATTAGCAGTGAAGAATATGTGTTCACACATATAGTGCTGCCTGCCATCAGATCAGTATTTGGCAGTTTCTGTCCCATGCAGGGTGCAGTGTTTGTCCTTGATTGGATATTGTGCTCTTGTTGTGCAGTTTTCAACCCGAGATTCAACCTGTGGATGCATCAGGTGCTGACGTTTACAATGCACAGTTATAAAGGATCTATAATAGAAAATATGAGTGTCTCTAAGATAAACGCTGATGATCATATTCATTATACACACTGTGTATAAAGATGGACAACACGTCTCCACTTCCTCCCACTATCCAGAAATGAAGCCAATACATCCCAGAGATGAACACTGTCATCTTGCACAATATTGTGAGTCAGAGTCTTTGCAGTAGCGACCAGGGGATGGGATTTGCAGCCTAAGAGCGGAATGTGTAGTTAGTTGCTTTCTGAAATTTGGCACACAGACACACACACACACACACACACACACACAAACACTCATGACGGGATGAGCTTTTAACAAAGCATGGCTGCAGGCCTGGTATTAAACAAGGTTCTGGGCCCCCATTGTCTCCACGTTTTTTCAACAGTGGGGCCCCCCCCCCCCCCCCCACACACATTTTTCTTTTACTCACAGTGGGCCTGCATTGTATTTAAATAGGCATAGCATGCAACTGTAGTATTCATTACCACTGCAGGTAGTATTCAGAGACACATACTTATATGATTATTCACTAATGGTGCCTGTGTACCAACCTCTGTCCTTTATATTGTGGACAGGCCAGTCTAATAGTAATGTAGGTTTATTCATTGCTACAATTCTTAAAACATTTTTAATGACCAGCTGTTATATACTTACATGACATACATACAAAAGTTTATGTTTATTTAGTTAAAATGTACATTTATTATCATGTATTATTAACTCTTTTATGAAAACCAGGATGCTGTTGGATGTTGATTACTTGATCAACAAAAAAAAGAATACATTTCAATTGCTGATTTATCAATTAATTTAGTTATCCAGCAAAATGTCAAAAGATCAGCTGATTCCAGCTTCTCAGATGTTTGAAATAATAAGTGCTTTTTTAAAACAACAATTATACAACAATTTCAACAAGTCAGCTTTTGGGATTTGGGATTTGTGTGTACATTTCCCATGGACCTTTAAAAAGACGAGAGGAAAGAGACGGAAAGAGGATATACAAGATTTTCAAGGTGTGTCTGGGAGCTCGTGTCCTCTGTCTGGTTCCTCAACCCTCAGAGGAGACAAAGGTTAGGTGTGTGTGTGTGTGTGTGTGTGTGTGTGTGTGTGTGTGTGTGTGTGTGTGTGTGTGTCAGCGTCAGCGTCAGCCAACGTCCCCTGAGTGGAAAGTAATCTTTTAGTGGACTTATTTTTTGTCATGCTTGATTAAAATGAAGACAGAGAATAATTTTTTGTTTTTCTTCTTTCCATTTACGTGGTCTCATGTCTCCGTCTTAACCATTGCACGTCCTCATCTCTTCCAGATGACCATGTCCCTGCAGGGGCTGGACGGAACCGAAGCTGCCACGGTACTGAGCTCGACCTTCAACCACTACTAAACACCTCATACCACTAGAGGAAATAAAACGTTGTCAACATGTGTGAAAAATGCCTCCGAGTGTTACCACGGTGGTTGCTATGACAATTCATAATCATTTGTTAGCACTTCAGTCTCATGTGTGGTTACTATGTACATAGCAGATTTAGAAACCTCCTCCTGCAGCGTTATTACTGCTCATGGACACACATCTTTCCCTTAACATTTAGAATCACCAGCATGTTTTTACTCTGTGTCGCACATTAAATATCTAATGTCTGGGTTAAGTTCCTCACTTGCCTGTGTCCTTCACAGTGACGCGCTAATGACTGAGATGTAAGTGTCATACTCACAGGGATGATTTCATTTCTCATTTTAGGTGGCTGTTTCTCAGAAGGAGACCGACATGCGCACAGTGAATAAGGTGGGAGATTTCTTCAGCCTCATTTTGCCTTGACCTGTAGCTGCTGTAAAACACAGTTTATAAAATATTCTTAAAGGTGCTCTAATCAATATTTTTTGTTTAATGAACGATGGATTCATGTGAAAGGATTCCCTTAAAGGAACAGGAGCTAAAAACAAATGTTTCAGACAGAGGCTGAAAAGAAGAGCTGCAGCAATTAACAGTTTGAGGAAAGTGATGATGTAATGAGGTAATAACCCAAATTCAAATCATGAAACTGAATATGAGCATAATATGTCTTCTCTAAGCCGATTGGTTCTGCTACTATACAGATTTGGTACAATTCCAGGCTCACAGCAGAAATACTATTAAATATTGGAGAAAGGGAATATCTGTTTAATTAAATGGATGCTAATACAACTCCAAATGAATCTTAATGTTGCTTTTTGTGTGTAAATATGCAACTATGATATGGAGATGAAAGGTTAATGATCCACCTTTTTCTGGAGCTTTCATCTGCCTCTAATGGTTTTCAAAACTCTGAGAGAAAGTGGACTATGAGTTATGTTAAAAGGTTGAGAATGAATGGGAAAATCATAGCAATGCCAACCAGCTCAACTTTCCTTCTGCCTTTGTTTTCCACTGTGGTGACATTGTGATGTGGTGTTTTGTCCACCAGGTGGTGAAGCCACACAGGGGTTCTGGTAGCCAGCCTGTAGTCAGCCCAAAGTACTGTCCTGGAGTAAACAACAGTCCAGGTTACCTGTGTGAAACGGGACACTGCTGCGGAGAGACAGGCTGCTGTACCTACTATTATGAACTCTGGTGTGAGTCTACTGACTGACCTCTTCTCCTCTGTGTCATCGATCAGCTCGTACTGCTGTGAAGCTTTTAAGAGTCAAAATGAAATGTTTGCATTCATTGCTGTCACATATTGAGAACAGTATTGAAAACATTTTGGACCTGTGGCCACTGTGTAAAGTGTAGATGTAATTCAGATAACAGACAGAATCCTTAATGTTTGTTTTTCATAATGGCGAACATTTGTGTTCATTTCCTGTTGCTACAGGGTTCTGGCTCTTGTGGACGGTGCTCATCCTCTTCAGCTGTTTCTGTGCTTACCGCCACCGCCGGGCCAAGCTGAGGATCCAGCAGCAGCAGAGACAGAGAGAGATCAATCTGATCGCCTATAACGGAGCCTGCAACTACCCTTCCTCAATGCTGGACCTCAGTAAGTTCACTTTAGGTTCACCACTGGTTATGTTTTAGAGTGCGGTTCTACACACAGGTAAGATGCACGGTGTGACCAGGTTTAAAATGATGCAGAGGTGTTGAAGTGTGTAGAATTTTGTGATATCTAGTGTTGAAATTGCATGTTGCAGCTGAACACCCCTCACCTCACTGTCTCCTTCCAAACATGAAAAAGAAACTGTGGTAGCCTTCATTTGTCATAAAAACTCAAAAGGTGTTTAGTTTGTCCAGTCTCATCTTAGTAATCGTGGGAGTCGATGCCACATCTGAGCTGATGTTTCGTTTCTAACAGGCTTTCTGGCTTCATTCAAGTTGCCGTCTTACGAGGAGGTGGCGGCACAGCCCTGCACCCCTCCTCCGCCTTATAGCTCCGTCTTCGCCCTGCAGGGTGGTAGCATGGGGGGTCCTAGCTCCTCCTTCCCCTATCACCACCACCACCGTAACCCCTGCCCTCCCTACCTGGGCCCTGGCCCCAGCGGCATGACGTCCTCCCAGAGCTCTGACAACTACACCAGCTGCTCCTGCGAGTCGTGCTCCCTCACCTCCCCCTCGAGCACCTCCTTCTCCTTCCAGGTGACAGACGAGACGTACGACAGCAGCCACATCTCCACACCCAGCGAAGCCGGAGGCGACTCTGCCATCGTGCCACGGGTAGGCGCCACCTTTTCACCCACACCCTCCCCGCCACTTCCATTGAAACTTCCACCTGATGTTTTACCTATGGCCGCTCCAGACATCGCACCTGTGCAGAGACGCTCCTCTAATGGCAGTGAAGGAAACTCACCTCCAGCTCCTTCGTTTTCACTTCCTCTACGCTCTCATCCTTCACAGCCCTCTCGCCTCCCGCTGTCTCCCCTCACCCTGTTAACTTCCCTCCCTCCTGGTCAGGTCCATCCTCTCATCTTCTCAGACCCACTTGGAATCATGGCTGTCCAGAAAGAGAAAGAAGAAGACATTTCACCTCATGGTCCGACCCCCAGGCCCACGCTGCCCCCCCCCAAACAGGTGCTCATCTCATCAAATGTGGCCACGTTCACACGTAGCAGCAGCAAAGAGGAACATAAGCTAGAAGAAGAGGAAGAAGAAGAGGAAGATGAGGAGGAGGATCATTTCCGGCACAGACGACTGACGGGTGACTCGGGCATCGAGGTGTGTCGCTGCCACGTGAAGAGGGAGGAGCAGGAGGAGGAGGAACTGCAGAAGGGGCATATGAAAGAGGCTGTGAAGGGGAAGGAAAGGGAGGATGTGCTGCACGACAGCGTGGACTGTTCCCACCGTGCAAAGGCCGGCGGGCAGTCGACTATCTCGGAAGACTGCGTCTGGCAGCGCGGCCGTGTCTCCTCCTCCTCTCGTGGCATCCAGAAGACGGTGGAGGCCTCGTAGGCTGACGGCCAGTGAGTTTGAAGTTGAACAAAGTTACAGTTTAAGACTAGTAGGTGAAAAGTTGAATCACCTAAGAAAAGTCTTGCAGGTCTTTGTGGTTACAAACCAAGAGACAGGACGAGGAATAGATCCACCTGTTTTCTCTGTGTTTTATTTCAAACGAGAACCTGAAAGTAGTATTTTGTAGTTGGCTGATTTGGTTCATAGTAGGAGAAACAGATCTTTTTTTCATGATGAAAATGCTAACGACTTGTTCCTTCTCTTTCTCCTTCATTTTCCCACATGCTTACCTAATCAGTTATTGCAGGTAGCTTAGTGACAACATCCCTTTACTTTTTATCTCTCTGCTTGCTAATATAACATTTTAGCTGTTTTCAGTGAAATAGTCAGTGGTTCCCAACCTGGGGGTCGGGACCCCTCAAAAGGGTCATGAGAGGATTAGCCCCATAGGAAAAATGAAGAGTGTTCTACCGTATAGAATAATGTGCTAATTTTCCAATATTTCCCTGATCGTAAACAATCTGAGAAGCGAAAAATCCATATTTGGGTTGAGCTGCTCACAACTTATCAATTTATGCAACGTAAGATGGATCTCAAGAAAATGTTCTTTAATTTACAGGGTCATGAATGTTTGGAACCACTGTCAGTGGCAGTACAGCAGTATACCATGTTCTATATGCTATTTGATCAGCATCTGTAACCATAAACTTAAGTGGTTATCATTAACTGACCTTTGTAATTCAAAGAAAATAACACCTACAGTACCTGAAGTAAGATTGTGCAACAGGTTATTTTCAACAGAGCAGATTGAAAACAGGAGTTATATCTTTGAATCTACTGGCTTCTAATTTTTGAATATATATTGATCACTAAAATATTTCAGATGATTTATTTCTTGTCGGGTGACTTTTTACTTTCACCAGCCTGTTCCCTCTGTTTACCAGAGGAACTAACGACAGAGGCATCTATTGTGACTGATTCAAGGTCTGTGTGTGTGTGTGTGTGTGTGTGTGTTTTATACATTTTGTCTTCTATTGTTCCCTTAAGGAAAAATAGGATGCAAACATTGATTTCAAAATGTATGGGTGGCAAAGCTTTACAATGATTATACCTTGATGTTTCAGACTGTTACATGAATACTGTTTGACTTTGGATGTAACGTGTTCGAACATGTTCCTGTTCGGTCGTTGCCATTTTTTTGCGGGGCAATTGGACCGTTGAGTTTTTAAACAAGGCAGAAACTTTAAGCCTAATCTCATCACTGATCATGAATGTAAAAGGTAATTGCAGTGACAAAAAAAAAATATATATATTGAAGATGTTTACGGAGATTTTTTTATCGCATGTTGCTCGACTGAAAGAGTCTGGAAAAGGCAACGCAAACTGGCAGACATGGGCTTGAAATGTGATGTCTGTCCCAGCTGAGTAATGCTTCGAAGGGCACTTGGAGATCGTATACCTCCGCCAAAGCTGATTGGCCACTTTATCACCTTAATGCATATTGAGAGGTGTTCTGCAAACTCTTTACATCAAACACAGGAAAAATATCTTTTCTCTGATACATATATAAGGAATATTTGTTTTTTCATAAAGATCTCTGTTAAAGAAAGAGGAAAAAAATCCTGGATCCGCACCAAAATGTAATGGGTTCTTCTTTGACCCACACCACATCCTTCCACCAAGTTTTGTGGAAATCGTTTTTTGTGTAATGCTGCTAATTAACAAACAAACACACACAGAAGAAAACATGATGTCATTGGCGGAGGTAAAAAACTAAATGTGTAAATGCATGAAGTGAGGGTTTACAGTCCCAGTCAGTGTGATGCTTTTATTTTGAAAACTGACTAATCTGAGACTGCTTTTCTCTTAACGTGTCCTGGTTTGTATATAAAACCACTCGTCGGTTGATATTCCAGTCGTACGGCGTGTGCCGCTGATGTCTCTGCCTGTTGGTGGAGCGTGAAACCTTTTGATTGACTCTGTGTATGTCCTAGGATTATGCGAGGGTTAGTCTCGGTGCTGCTTAGCAGGAGCAGCACGTGTTCTCTTGTGATTGATCCTCGGTACAAAATGTACTCGAGAATCGAGTGTCAGAGAGAGGAGGGAAGGTCTCAAATCACATTTTTGAACATGTCTGTCCTGCTGTAGTTTGTGTCTCTGGGGTTCATTGACTCAAGGCCACTTCAATGTGTCCTTGGCCCAGTGCGACAATGACTCGCCTGAGGGTTTCAAGTGATTTGTAGCTCTTTGTAAAAACATTGAGTCGATTTGTCTCTGCGATATCTTTTATTGGTTAAAGACAAATCATGTGTTTCCAGGGAGAGCAAGTAGGTTTGTGTTGCAGTCATCTTGATCTCTGTTCAAATCTCTTGTGCAGTGACTCCCAGGCGTTACAGAGGTGACATATCAGCAGAAAAGCCTTTGGGCTGCTGTAAGTGTTTTTAGCTTTAGCTCAAAGAAAAGTTATTATTTTTATTTTCAATAGTCTAGAGGTTTTTTTTAAATTAAAGTATATGGTGCCTAGATGAAAATAGACTTTCTGTTAGACATACTAAAGTTTTTAATGCTGCTATGTGAATTTGTGTGTTTTCTGTAAATTGTGTATAGTCGTACATCCAACATTATTCTAGCAGTGCTTACAGCAGTCTCTTTACAAAATATACGCAGTACACATGAGACTTGCAAAAATAGTATTTAGCAATAGTATTCACACTTTTTTTTTTCCTTATTCTAGTTAATGCTGGTTGATAGGAAATGAACTGTTGTGAAAAAAGACATTTACCTCTTCATTATGAATCCGTGAGCTGTGCCGGGCAGAGGCCCTAGATTGTACACAGCATAACAGTTAAATGCCTTTGGCTTAAGGTTTCCAAGTGCAAACTTAGATTTTCTGGTTTTACCTTCGACCCGGTTTGTGTCTCTCATGCATGAACATTACGTTTGAGTCACATAGCGACACATTTGTCTTTCTGAAGGATAAGTAGCCGACAGTTTCAGAAAATCCTGAGGATATTTCTGGACTCTTCAAAGTCTCTTCTGTTGATCTTGATAAATAAAAACTAAATATAAAACCAACATCCTTCCACTGCATTTTATAATAGATTTTTAACCCAAGTTGTGTTTTTTAATTCCACATCAATAGTTTAGCAAGAACTTAAATCCTTGCTTTATTTGCATGGCATTAACTGAAATTTGTTTCCTATATTTGTGATTTATTGTTTTTATAGAAAATAATGCTATTATTTGGCATTGACTTATATGTTAAGTATTAATACATTTTGTAATTTTGTTGGCTGCAACATTAAGGAGCAAAATTACTGCATTTTGTAAGAAATTAAAAGCACCATTTACATTTGAATTGTGCATACGATGATGAATTAAAAATTTACTTTTATTTTCAACTAAAAGGCTAAATTAATTATGGCAGAATTATTCAGGACATGTTCATGGAAGTAAATGTACTGTATAATTAAGAAATCATGCTAGAAAACCATATGTAAGAAATACTCTTTTGGTTTTTGTTGTGTAGTTTTGTAGTGCGCAACACTCTGGATCTGGCTTTTATGAATTAGTAGTATCCTTTAAGCCTATATGGTTTGGCCATAGGTTATATTCATCATACATGGTAATAAAAACATTTCATTAATTTATATATTTTTTTGTGTGGGAAACATCAAAGGTAAGAAATAAAGTTTTTTTAAAAAATACAAAAAATCTGTTATTGTACCGTGGACTCCAGAGCAGAACAGAGAAGTCGATGATGATAGTGTCATTAAATGGCCTGCGTTTTATGATGATCATTTGAAAAACACATGTTTAGCTCTGTGACTTGAATTTAACACAAGATTCACAAACCGGAGCCAGTTTTACCCCGACTCTGATTTCACATCAAAGCCAAACTGAGTTCAGTGTCTGTGGAGCAAGTTTAGTGTGAACTGAGAAAACGCCCCCAACTCTACCCTCATTTCCACAGTGTAGGCCAAGGCCTGATACAAGACTGTTACCTCGCTGAGTTTTGACTGCAAAGGACTGTTTACTTTTCCTTATCGAGATAGTATCTACTCTATATTTGTACTGACGTTATTTTGTAATGCCAAGAATTGATGAGCAGAAGAAAAAAAAAGAACACAATACACAGAGAGCCCACTCTCTCGGCTAATCTAGTTTGCAAGGAACCAACAAAACATGAAAAACCTGCTGATGCGGGAACACTCAAGGCTGTTTATGAAACTTCTCCTTCTTACTCCTGCAGCGACGGGGAGCGCAGGATTTATATCTGTATGTGATCGTGTGTGGAATAGTACAGATTAATATTACTACAACATGTGGTGTTCTTTGAGGGTATCTTTGTGCAGTTCTACCTGCAGCTCTTCAGTGTGCTATGTGTGGGGGAGTAATCGTCAGCCGTGTGTTGTCGTGCTGTTGAATCACTGTCGCTTATTATGAAGCCAAAGTTGAGTGTAGTTGGTATTCGTTGACATGATATTTGTCGATATAAACACCCAAACATTTTTCTGTCATCATGAATATCAAGTTGATTTTGTATCTTGGTGTATAGCGTAGAGATTTCTGTTGCACACTCTGCCGTAAAAATCAAACAATGCGATGCTCTCACGTTTTAAGATATATATAAATATACATATATATTTGGTTGCACATGTTTTGGTGCTTTTTTTAGATGGTGGGATTTTTAGGTTTCTTCCATTTGAGTTTTTTTTTTATTGATGCTCTTTTCTGCCATTTTGGACACTGACATCTGCTTTATTCAACAAAAACTGTGGATTTTGTGTAAAAATAAACGATTACAAGTGCTAATGAACACGTGTCTGTGCTTTTCTGAGCATTCTACCAGCAGTGTTCTGCTTTGAAATACAGATAATGAAAAACTTCTTCACCCACTCATGAGGCAGCTTCTGTCACACTCAGGATGAATCATCAGGCCACACTTGAAAGCTTGAAAGCTTCATCGTTTATTGGTGTAAATCACAAGACAAGAAATCTGTGATTATTTCTACTGGGCAGATGTGTAAGTGCTGACATCCACAACATGTATTAATGTTATTTGTATTTCACTTTTCATATAGAGGGAGATTCGATGTACCTTACAGGAAACCATAGAAAACAAACAAATCAGAAAATACAAATAGACACTCCACACCAATAATGTAACCTTAGAGCCACCCATAGAGCACACATACACATCTATGGTACATAATTCCCACTACAACACATACACAGACACACACACACACTATAAACTAATAAAAGCATGAGAGAAATTAAATGTTTTAAGTTTGCTTTTAAAAGATATTGTTGCAGCAGATCTCAGGTCATCAGACAGTTTGTTCCAGAGATTAGAACCATATAGTGATTAAATGCACCTTCACACGATTTAGTTTTGATTCTCAGTACATAAAGGAGACACATCCTTCAAGATCTGAGGGATCTGGCTGGGCTGTAATCAGTGAGCAGCTCAGAAATTTATCCAGCAGCCATACGAGCCATGTAAACAAGCAGCAATACTTTAAAATCAATTCTATTCTGTTAGCCAGTGAAGTGTTTTCAGAACAGGTGTGACATGTCCTATTTTCTTATATTCCCACCTAGCTCACACTGCAGCATTCTCGATGAGCTGGAGCCCAGTTATTGTTCGGAAAGCCCTGTAAAATTGCATTTCAGTAAACTAATCTTCTGGAGATGAATGCACGGACCATTTGTTCAGAGTCAGACCAGAGACAGGAAGCTCATAAGTTTTGAAATGTTTTTAAATGGTGGAGAACTCTAGAGAAAAGATAAATGTATACGAACACTGACAGTCTTTTGTTAGTGAAAAGCACATGCTTGTTGTGTATCACTGGCATTGACCAGGCCTGTCCTCTCTCATTGTTCTTCTCAAATTCAGTAATTTGCTGCCCCACCTGACGTATTACTCAATATCACCAAGGCTGGATGATACCGATCAGTCACAGCTGACATTTGACACCCAAAACTCCAGGGGCCACAAAAGCTCCGGAGTGAACTTTAAAATTCATCAATTTAACGGTGCATTTGCTCAGAATAATGTTTGACCAAACTGCAAAATCCACTTACATGACGAGAGGCCTTAAGGTGGGTCCTACTTTATTTCCTGAGGCTCAAATTCCAATTTAAAGAGTGTCATTATTTCAGTCTTGAGTAAAAATGTTGCATAAGAGGACATAGGTGCAGGTTCACTTGGGGGCTTTCCCTCAAAACACAGCAAGGTCTGTATTCCCTAAAAACACTCAAGAAAATGGTTGTGCCCTACAGGGGTCATGTGTTGATCTCCTCTGTGATATTTATGCACGACTGATGGAATTAAACACAATTTGTCAATATGGAAGCATTGAAGGACCCGGGCTGGAACACGGTTAGCTATTATTTGTTTGTTATCCAGTCATGATCATTACCTGCTGATATGTTTTCGTGGACCAGCTACTATATTGTGATGCAAACCACGAGAGGAATCAAAATGGGATAAAAAAAATACAGGAAATAGTTTTAAAACTTGGATATTTCCCCCAGATATTGATAAATATATACACTGAGTTCTGTAATCAATGAAGAGCTAAGCTGCATAGGTTATAGCGCCATCAAGTGGTATGATTTTGACATGTACAGCAAGTTCCTTCTAAAATCATGCAAAGAAGTTGTTTTTTTTTGATAGGTAGGAGATACCAAGGGAGTGAGGAGAAAAGGACATGCAACAATAAACAGAAGATCCACGACTGTCCAGAAATAGGACACAACCATTTCATCAACACAAAACCCTAGATCACAGCAAATCTATTTATTTTCAAGTAAATCAAATGAACAAACTCGTGTTGTATATAAGCTCAACTTGTGAATAGAGGAAGCAGTGCTTTGAACAGGGTGAGGCTGAAACCACAGGACTGAGGGGAACACACAGTCCTGTGGTCTGTAGGAGGTCTGTTTACACCACCTACCGTTTTCCATTCATCCAGCAGCCACTGCATTGGGCAGCAATCCCCATAAACACATCCACATTATAGAGGCTGAGAAGCCTATAATTAAAATGAATTGACTTTGTTAAACTGATCCACCTTAATTAATGAAAACATTTCTGGACAAAAACAGTGTACATCAGAGAAAAATACTTACAAAGTACAAACACAATACTTCACAATACTTCACAATACTGCACATGAACACATTAATATGATGGAAAAGAAGAGAGGAGACTTTTATACTTTGCTTATATGAATTTATTGATGATTTTATTGTATCACAGATACAAATTCAATTTTATAAAATTGTCAATTTATAAAAAACAACATTTCTGAAGTAAAAATAATAAAAAAGACCTCATACTACAAATAAAATGTAGTTATAGTTTCTTACTATACCTGTACCAGTATAAATCTAAGCAGACTGTATATACTGTGCATTATACAAATCACTGCTGTCATAAGATTCACATATATATGCATCATGTACATAATGATCCATACTTGATCCAGTAACTTTGCACTCTGATTCACCCATATAAGTAACTTGTATGTCATCGATCCATATTTGTACAACACTATTGTCCAGTGCACTACTGTCTTGTAAAGTACACATACTAGTACACGAACTAGGTGTCAAATTCCTAGTATGTGTATGTACTCATACATGGCAAATAAAGCTGATTCTGGTTATTTTTATACTGGTATATTTTCTTAGCAAATCTTTACAACAATCACAATTTGATTTAAGATTGACTTTTGTATTTAGTTGCACGGTGACAGTAAAGTTCCTAAATGTGAATATTTGTGAGTTTTGTTGAGAAAAAACATTTGAAAGCACATTTAACGGGTTTATTTTTCCTGCTCTGTGATTGGTCAGAGTGGACCAGCACCCACCCCCTGCATCGACCACTCGCGGTGCGCGTTTTCTCCACGTGACCCCTGTGTGCTGGCTCCTGCAAAGTTAAAAACAGACTTTGTTTATCCAGCGACTGTTTGTTCAAATGCTCTCAGACTAATTCACCTGCCCTCCTGCAAACCACCTCTGTTTCCTCGCCTCACTCTCTGCAGCTCCAAACGCACAGAAGAAGACAAACCTGCATTTCTGTCACTGGACATTTTGCAAATTCAATTTCTTCTTTTTTTCCCCCTTTTTTTTTTGTTCTCCTCAGCTGAGACCGAGCTGCAAGAAGAAACGGGGTCAGGGTTGTTGTTGTTTTCTCTCCTTCCTCCATCTTTATTTTAAATACTTTATTTTATCATTCATTTCTGGATCTGCACTCGGCTGGTTAGTGTTTTTTATTCGTAGGGGTGATTTGTTGCAGAGAGAGAGAGAGAGAGAGAGAACCGTGAGGGATCTTCTTCTTGTAACCGAGCACTTGGAGCGGAGAGAACCATGGCGACCGAAGTGGATACGTGGCCCGCCGCTCCACAAGCCGACGGTGAGTGCATGAATTCGGCCGTGCCTTGCGTCGACTGCCCAGGGCGCAGAGGCCGATGGCTGGGGGGGGGGCATCCATTGTCCCTGCATGGGATGGGCTGCAGCCATGCTCCACCATGTGCTCCCTTTAAACCCCCCCTCACACACAAACATGATTAGTGCAACACACACATTGGCGCATCGCTGCACTTCACCCAGAACCAAACCTCAAACTGCATTTGAACGCTTTTTTTTTTTAGCAGCTTCGTCGCGATTGTTTTGTTGTTGCGCTGCTTTCACATTTAACCCTTTCGCGTTTGTGATTGGACGCGGACACGACGCTTACTTCCGCCTTGACGAGTCCGTGTGTAATGTGCGATCACACGATGTTCTGGTGTATTTTTGTACCCGGAGACTTTTCTTCGCTGCAAATGCACGACGCAGATCGAGCTGTTTGGCTTCCTGTTTCCCTTCTTCTACGATATATCACTTCCTTAATCTCGTACATGTGCACAAATGGCACTGTTGTTTTTTTTATTATTCTGCACATTTCAACCTTTATTTACACTCGGACGCAATGCTGAAGACATATGAGGCCAACATCCTGCAAAAAATCTGAAGCTATTTTGTTTCGCATGTTGCATGCTTGCAGATCAAATTGAACACAAAGCAAATAAAAACCGGATGTAATTTTTGACTAATCTACGCCAGCACCCATGTTTGCCTCGTCCTACATGTCCCCCCCCATTAATGTAGATGATGGTGTGATGTTTTCTGAGTTCTGATTGAAAGATATTCATGTCTCATTGTGTTCCCTTCTCTCCTGTCTATCTCTCTCAGCCTGACAGTGACGTAGCCATGTATAGCCCTACCATAAGAGCCAATAGGAATAGCTTCCTTACATAATCTCCGCTGCTGCTTTATTTAAAGGTTACATAAGAAATGTATAGTAGAGCTGAGTAAACAGCAGGTTGTGATAAATCAAAGTGAGAATTCACAAGTTCAACCTCAACAAAACCTGGATTTGTGTTTGTAGAAAAAAAACACACTTGCAGCTGATTCACCTGAGGCTGCATGGGTGGGTGGGGGTGGGGGGTCTGTGCATGTGAGACACCACATGGTTTGTTGCTCGGTTGTTATGTTTGTGTTGGAGAGTGTGTGTCTGTGTGTGAGAAAGTGGCACAGATGGCTTCTCCTGTTGAACTCCACTGGCCTTTCTCAAGGAGGGTCGGCCACGCTTGATCGAGCAGCCTCTGTTGATGAGGTGGACACACACACACACATGCTGTCAAAGAGTCTATTGTCTGAGCTGAGGAGGGGAAAAAAAGGAAAACAAACCCTCAATATGTTGTGGGTCAGACTGGAAGCTGGACTCGCACAACAATATGAGATGTATGTAAAACTGACATGGTGGAACACACGTCTTATCAAGCAATATCAGTCATTCAAGATTCAAAACTTAATTTCCACATAAAAAAAGTTGATTGGAATTTGTCTTTCTGAGCTCACATGACCTAAAAAGGAAAAAATCAAAAAAATCTGAGCCTTTAAAATGAAGGTCAACATCCAGGCTTGTAACCAATCTTTATAAAAAATATTTAAAAAAATCTAAAATAACTAGAACTACTCAAATTATCCAAATTATTTGCAATTATCCTAAGAAATTACAGATTTTATTCAAGGTAACAGGACATTTCATTGTGGTCAGATTTTAATTGCGTTATATCTGCTCTACCTATGGCTTTGTCCGTCTCCCTTAACTTTCAGAACAAGACGGTACAGTATGACAAAGGAAAAACAAACTGTTAGCAGGTTAGACATTTAGCCAGTCGGCTGTATTGGTAATGTTTATTCAATGTTGTTTGCCGCGTAACGTAATGAAACTTCAATAAATGACCTCATCTGTGAACAGGATTTGCACCCGAGTTTCATCAGGTAGATTTTCATTGCCAATGTTGGCGAAGACAACGACTCCCATGATCCCATGCTGCTTCACGATGTCATCAGACAATGTCTTTTGTTATTGTTTTAATTGATAGACTCCAAACAGTCTAAGATACATTTCACACATTTAAGGACCTTTCAGTGTCACCAGCTTTGGGGTCAAAACTTAGGTCAACACTTCATACATCAATTTATTTATCTACCAAATAACAAAAGAGTTACCAGAGATTAATAATGACATAAAGGGTTGAAACAGCTCTGTCCACTTACCAGCTCGCCCAAAGCTTCTCTGATGCATTTTAGTTATTAATATATCAATCGATAGATGAGTCAAGTCGTTTGGTAGCCAGGTTTATTTTTCTGCTAATTTTTATATTTATTAAATCATCTCAACACAGAACAACTGAAGTTATCTCTCGTTCTGGCATCTGGGAGAAAAGATTTTTTGTTTTTTTTGTAGTTATTTATTGAAAGGACCAGAGAAGCATGAAATGGGGAAACATGCCAGGACCAGGTTGGAACCGAAAATGCGGCTGCTGCAGCGGTGCTCTGTTTTCACTACACACTGAAAAGTTAACTGAGTTTTGTGTCTATTCTGTTTTTGGGGAGAATGTGGTTTTGGTATTTTGTAGTGATGCATAACTAGAATGAGATATTGCTTAGTTACTAAAATGAGGCATTATGGCCCACTGACTTATCAAGTAGTGTTTCACCACTGTGATCTGCACGGCCTGTGTACGTTCTCGTGCAGCACAGAGGCGATCTGTGTTGTGATGATTGACCTGTAGGTGCAGATTTGAAGCCTGTGTGAAGCCCCACCTCTGAGAACATTTACATAACTCCCTGGGTGAATACATGCATTAAGTGCACAGAACCAACCCACAGTCTTAAACGTGAAGCTTTCTCTTGCTTCACGTTTTCTTGCCTTCTATTTTTTTGCCTAACCCCTCCCCCCCGACATGCATTCATTATCACATTTGGATCAAGTCTTTGAGTTGGGAAACTGGTCACCACCTGTGTATCGTGGTGTTTTACAGTTCAAAATGAAGAAAACAAACACGTTATCAGACTCTTAGACTCCCCTTTATCTGAGTTGCTCTAATCTCTTGAACACACTTCCCCTCACACTTTATCTGTAATGTTTCTCTGTGACTATTACACAGCGAGCAAAAGCTTCTGTAAAATAGAGTTCATCGTTTTTCTGCCACTGCTTTAATAGAAAAAACATGCGGAACACCTTTATTTGACTAGTGTGTGTGGTGTGATCTGGTTCTTATCCTCTGTCGCAGCAGGTGCAGCTTTCAGCACCATATATTTAAGCACAAATCCCCACATGCACACAAGTATAGGCAACACTTCTGTTTTTTTTTCAAGCAAAACTCAACAGGAGTCTCCCTTCATTGAACCAAATGACAGTTAAACCCTCGAGACACCCACACCCTTCTCTTTCCTTCTGATAGATAATCACCACAGGGCCACATACAGAGGGGCAGCTCCATTTGTCTCCTGTATCAATGTGCAGATGCTTGATTTTAGAGGACAATCGAAAGAAAGATGAAAGGTCTTTCTCAGCAGATATTCACTCATTACCTCCACCAAGGAGATTTCATTGGCATTGGTTTGTTTATTTAGCAGCATTACACAAAAACTACTCTATGGATTATAATGAATCTTGGTGGAATAATGCGGTATGGGTCAGGGAAGAAGTACTATGTGTGAATTTTGATGAAATAATTGACTAAAAGCTCTGACTGTGTGTTATTCCGTGTAGATCCAAGTATAATCTGGATCTACAGTGAATTTAGATGTGGTTTCATAGGGCTGTAGGCTTTTTTTTTCAGCCATTATAAGTAACAACTGCCAATATCTAACTGAGAAATGTAATCTGACCTTAGCTTTCAGGCTTGTTTTAATTCAAGGGGACTCTTGGGCCTTGGCAGAGGTATATGCTGTACAGAGTGCAATTCTAACTGGACCTGTATAGAGCCAGATTGTTCAAACGAGAGTTTCAGGGCTAAAAAGCAGCACAACAATTTTATAAAGTAGAATAAAGACGAGAAGAAAATATGTTAAATCATAGCAAGTGTCTAAATGCATCATTTCTCGTCTGTTCTTTTTAGCAAACCGACGAGCTCAACAGGATTGTGGGTTCATACATGTCAGATTAGCCACCTCTGCCCTCTCAAACATAACCGAGAGCACCATCAGATGTTTATACAGTGGACAAGTTGTTGGCCGCCTTGGATTTGTTGCAATATATTTCCTAAGATGCACAGGGATTTAAAAGGCTCGGTTCATTTCCTCCACTTTCTGACCGACGCCAACTCAAAGCAGATTCAGAAGAGATGAAATTCAAAACAAATGTCATCTGCTTTTAAACACGGTGCTGCAGCCTTTCAGGACAGATCCCCTCCAGATATGAATAGAAGTACTGTGCCACAAAGCGTTAATGTACCTGCTTATCTTTGGATTACGTGTTCTATCTTCAACTTCTCTAGCCAAAATACACATTTTAGGATTATGCAGATATTTTCACAGACACGTGTTGTCTCCTGCTTCACTGTGAAATCAACTCCTGGTGGTGTATGTGCAATGCGGGCTTAACATTTCTATGTCACATTTGTGTTAGCTACAGACAGGACGATGATTTGCTTTCAAAGTAGTCGTGTTTTACTTGTCTTAAACTCAATAGATTTAATTTGAAAAACGTTCTCTTTGCAGGAAACTGTTTTCTCACACATGCACATACATCATTGTGCACAGAGTGAAGCAGCAGGAAGACAAACACATTTTTTGAGTGGACTGGCTGCATTCAACAAACTCTCCCAGGAATTATAATAAGTCATTCTTGTGGGTTTGAAATCTAGATCCACCTCTAGGGGAGGAATGTTAAAGTCTGTGCTCTACTGACCCCTTTCTCATTCGTAAACATGACAACTTCACCAATACTTAAAACTAAACCCTCAACACTGCAGCTCAGGCTCGCTGGCTGTGGAAAGCTCCCACGCAGCATGCAGGGCAGAGGTTGTCTGTTGACCAGTGTGTTTTAACTGTGGGGGCGGTTTTTAATATTTGGTTTGGTGTTCATTTCTTTGTTGCAGATGAGTTTGTGAGTTTGCTGCTGCAGCTTTACAGGGACTGTGATAGTGACACACAGACCCACCTCTGTTGAGTAGACAACAGCTAGAGTCCAGCTCTGCATTACAGCGGCACATGATCTTTGCCATCTTGAAACAAGTGACTTAGCTGCATGTTATCGTGCTGGTTTTGCAACTCCCCTCTTGGCAAACACCTCCGACGTTTTCTGCTTTTTTTCCTGTCCTGCTCTTTTCCAGTTGGCCGGCCGTGTGTTTGGCTCGCAGCCATTGGTTAGTTCCTAATTTACAGCGCAGGCAGGCCTTGTGGCCTACATGAGGGGAAGGGAGGAGGAGCCCGGAGGATGAGATGACACATGGTGGGTTGTTTACAGATTTTTGAAGGCCATGGGTGTGGTGCTGCTCTGTCTTCAACAGGTTAATGCAGGGAGGTGTCCTGCTTTTCGCTCAGATTAACTTCCCTGTAATTTGCTCTTTGCCAAGCTTGAGCTGAACTTTGCAAAAGTTTTGAGCACATTTACAAAGTTGTTTTGCAACAGAATTACAATGAAAACTTTTAGCTGCAGCTGCCACTGATCTTCATATAGTTGGTTTTATCTGTGGCTCGGACCCCCCCCCCCCCCCCCCCCCCCCCCATGTGCTTTCCACAATACTGTAATCTATAGGGCCACAACTCTTCAAACTGAAATGCAAAAGGGGAGCTAAGTATTCATTACACCCTCACACATTCCTCCTCCTGCTGCTGCTGCTTTCCTTCTCTCCTTCAGTCTCTTGCCGTCATGTGACCGCTCCCGTCGTGGACCCAACCAGGCCATATGTAGTCAGGTCCACGCTAGCTGCTGCGGACACATCGCGAGAATACAGACGAATGAAAAGATGCCTGTGTCAGCATTTCTGCAGCATGTGTTCCCCTTTGCCCCCCCCCCCCCTTCTCTCTCTCCTCCCTTTCCTGCAGAAACACTCCAGTACTTCTTGTTGTTGTAATTCTTTCTCCACTCTTACTGTCTGAGATCAATTCCCTAAAACTACTATTTATTTCTACTCACCAAAGAAAATTACATTAAGTTGCTTGACACATATTACTTCTACTAACAGAGCGTGTGCGTGCGTGTGTGCGTGTGTGCGTGCGTGTGTGTGTGTGTGTGTGTGTGTGTGTGTGAGAATCACAGATAACACACGCAGTCACTCTTTGTTTTCACGCTCTGAACTCACACTGGATAAACATGTTGTGTTTGCAGGGCAGGTAAATCCAACCAATCACAGCAAGTTAATCGTACAATACGTATCTTCTCCCTGTATTCTTCAGCTTTGTGGTGCAAAACTAATCCTCAGCCATAATATATGTCCAGCAATCATATGAATAATATAATCAACACCAAGTGGAGACACCTCTTTTCCATCAAGGCTGTTCAAATGCTGGTGTGGAACTTGTGCCCGATCTTGAACTATGTCTCGGTCAGAAAAACTGAGTTGCAAGGTGTGAAAACTGGTTCACACTTTGCAGCTCTGGAGGAAAGAACTGCTTATGTTTGGTGGTTGGATTATCCTAACCTATAAGACCAACCAAAACATTGTGACCACCATTTAGCTTGTGTCATGTGATTGAGTATTTTTTGTCTACGGATGCCAAACAAGCAGCAGTGGTCCATGGAGGAGACAAACCGGCCAGTCTGGAAGGAGAAGCTGTAGTTCGCCATTGTTGATGTTGTGCTTGAATCTGTTTTTTAAAATGTTTGCAAATTGAACCAATCTTGAACAAGCCCGAACACAAGTGAAGTGCATTCTCTCGTGTTGTATTAAGAGGATGGTGGTGGAGAGTATCTTCTAATACCCTATTCCAAAACCTGTTGTTCTGGCAATGACTGTGAAGACCATTAGCGATGAGTTGATGGAGCCTTGTTAAAGATTATGTCAAGCCACAAGCTCCACAAGCTCCTCACTAACTTTACCATGAACACTGATTGACTTCATACAGTCAAAGTGACCATTTGATGTACTTGCAGACAATGCATTCGTCTCAGGTACCTCGATGTGCACTATTGTGTCCTTGTTAACTACAACTCACCTGCTCCATCTCTCTGATCACAGGGATGTTCTCTTTCGACGAAAATCTAGCAGAGGCCAACCATCCCAACGACGACGACGATGATGATGTGCTGAATGAGGCAGAGCTGAACGGCAACTGGACGCCCCAGGAGAAGGCGCTGCACGAGGCGCGGCTCAAAGCCAAAGCCAAGCGTCGCCTGCGCAAGTCCTCGTCCCGCAACTCCACCAGCGAGTCCTTCTCCGAGTCGGGAGATGTGGCAGGAGGCGACCCAAACAGTCCAAAAGGCAAAGTCAACACCAACGACCGCAAATCCAGGACGGGCAAGGGCAGGGGCCTGCCAAAAAAAGGTACAGGCTGCACTTACAGGGTTTGAGGGAGAGGAAAATACACTTTAAAGGGCTTGACTCAAAAGTTAAAACCCCTGATATAACTAAGTCACAGTTGTCTCGTCTCTGGTCATCAAATGTTGAGAAGTGTGAGTTAGTCTATAGTTTGTATTGACACTTTGTGCTGATTGTTGACAGTGACAGTCAGTTAGGTTGGAAACCTTGTTTGTTTCTTGACCTGCATTTCATCAGCTGTTCAAGCTGCTTTGGGAGAAATTCATCTGCAGCGAGCTCCACTTATCTACAGTGTGTTCGCTGGTTGTCTGCAGGTGGGGCAGGTGGTAAAGGAGTGTGGGGGGCTGCTGGGATGGTTTATGAAGACGAGGAGCCTGATGTGCGGGACCCCAACTATGATGAGTTTGCCCAGGTGAGTGAGTGAGTGAGTGTGGCAGACTGAGGGAGTTTGGTACAGACTGTTGAAACCACCATTTCTTTTCAGTATTGAATATTAAATAAATTTTATATATTGTTATAAAATGTGTAGGAATATAAAATGAGAGGAAATAACAGTGTCAGATGTTGTTGACTTTGTTGTTTTACCAAATTTCCCTTTGGGGATGAATAAAGTAATCTATCTTATCAGATAGATGATTTAAAGATAATTTTGTTTTCTGTCAAACTGAATAAAAGAAAGATATTCTGTCTCTGGTGCCAACCCTTAAATATTGATGTTACTAACTTATCTTTATCCAACATTGTTGTTTCTCCACTAATGAATGAGTCTCCGCCGCTCAGGTTGGTTTATCTCGGTTGTTGTTGGTCAGACGTGTTGTTTGCAGCAGCTTTTTGTTCCACAGAGGCCCACTGATCAAAGCTGTGTTGTCTGACACCTTTTCTTTCTTGTGTCAAACAAATGTGCTGATGTTGAGGCTGCTGCTGCTGCTGGGACCCTCTGAATATAAAAGAGGCTTTGCCCTGTGAACAAGATGATTGTCAACACACCTATGTAGAGAATAAATTGCTTTCTTATCTTAGTGTGCAAACAATCAATGGGCCAGTTTTTGTAATTTATATTTGATTGTTAATACATTTGAAAACCCAAGGCTAAAGCTCATTTAAAAAAAACACGCCTGCTCACATGATGTTTTCACCCAGATGGACCTGTCCTATCACAATCAACAGCATTTTCAATCTTTAACCCCATTATCGAGCTGAACGCTCTGTGGGACGCTGAGTGGGAATGGAGCTTCTGTCAGAGAGAGGAGTTGATAACCATTTGGGAAAAGTTTTTGAAAAACCTCTGTGATTTGGCCTTGAGCACAGTGGAATGGTGTCAGTGTGTTCAAGTGAACTGGGACAGAGTGGTAGAGTTAAAACCCAGATGGGACATGTACAGTGGAATTTAAATCGGCCTGAGGGGCTCACATGAGATTTCTGAACGGAACGCCTCCTCTCATCCTTTTAGATTTTAAGAAACACTTGTTCAGGGTATAAATGGCTGCCACATGAAGACAAAACATGAAGAATATTGTTTGTACATGTAGAACATTCGGCTTCAGCTCTTTAAAAATTTTACCAAATGATGAAAGTGGAGATGTAAAAAGGAAAGTACTTGTGCTGAGATTATTTTATCAGTGCTGCTTATTGTTCTCCAGGTGGAGCAACACCTCACCTCAAACCTAGTCGGACTGGTTATGACTGATGACTGGAACAAAAACGTAGAAGTTTAAATTGTTAGTTTGCTTTGCAGAAGAAAAGCCCTTTTGTTAAAAATCTGAAATGAATATATGTCACAGTATAACTTTTCAGGCCTGTTTAAATGGGAATTTATATTAGTGACAATAATTGTCATTTAACTTTTTCTCAGCTCATTAAGCTTAAAAAAATAAACATCTTGAATCTTAAATATCAGCATCCCATGCTGGATCAATACTGAATTGCAAATTAAAAACTTGAATCTTGTGCATCCACTTTATTACTGATAATGTTACTGTTCTTGTGCAGGGAGACACGGTTTATGCAAAGGTCGTGCCAGAAGTCGATGAGAGGGAGCTGGAGAAAATGGTCAACCCGATTGTGCAGGAGTATTTTGAACATGGAGACACAAAAGAAGTGCAGGTACAAGCTTTCAAGTAATTTCCTCTTCACACACTGCAGTGTGTCCACCATGAATTAGATCAGTAAAAGTATTTGTTAAGACACTGTCAGACATGCTCTGAAGTCCAGGCTGCATGTGTGAAAGCAAATATCCAAGTCAGTTACATTTTATGGAAGTTTTCCTGCCATCTCCCAAGTAAACTGTCTGAAAAATAGAGTGAACCCACATGAGCATACAGCAGGGAACTAGAGGGTCAAGGCTCGATCTCGCCAAGTCCTGACATTTTCTGGAGTTCATGTCTGAAAAATGCTTTCGTGAAAGACCATGTATTTCTGTAAACTGGACTTGCGTTATGCGTAATAGTAATCTGTAATCGGTAAATTTACTCCACAATAATCCTTAATTCTCATTCCTGTCAGATGTTGCTGAAGGGCCTCAACCTGGGCCACCATAAGTACGAGTTCTCCTCCCTGGCTGTGTCCCTGTCCCTCGAGGGCAAGGCGAGCCACAGAGAGCTGACCTCCCGCCTGCTCTCAGATCTGTCGGGCAAGATGCTGTCACAGAGCGAAATGGCCAGAGCCTTCGACAAGACACTGAAAGAGCTGCCAGACCTCATGCTGGACACACCGGAGGCTCCGCAGGTAGAACTGAGACACTGAGAGAGAATGCCCCAGATTTCTGTTGTGCATAAGTGGCTCGTAAGAGGTTGGGGACACACTTCAGGGCTTAACTCACTTTAAAGATTAAGTACGAGACGTCAGTTTAGTTTTGACTGATACTACACACACACATTCACCACTTGAGCTTTTAACACAAACACAATCATTCCTGGGTCTTCATGCTGTCACATTACACTACAACATGTTGGACTTCAGTGTGTGATACAGGGATGTGTTCTCCTTCAGATGCTGGGCCAGTTCATAGCCAGAGCCATCGCGGACCACGTCCTCCCCATGTCTTTTCTGGATTTTTACAAGGGCAAAGTGGACTGTGATCATGCCAGGTGAGCCGACACAAGCAAATCAATATGCTTATTAAAAAAAAATTCTACCTCAGTGGCTACCTCAAAGATTTTAATCTAAAGGCGTTTCCAGACATTAGTTCTAAAAAATGTCTAGATAATTGGGTGCAGACCTTTTCCAGAGTCTTTCACACATGAAGAATGTAGCTGGAGATGTTCGTGAGTGCATACACACCACCGTTGGCTCGTGTCACCAAAAGGTCTCATATCTCCTCGTCTTGTTGGACATCTCTAGCGTCTTCTATGTGCAGTAGCATCTGTAATATACCCTGAGAGATTTGTTTTTTCTGTTCAGTTTTGTATCATTCCCGTGTTTGAGACGTTATCAAAATGCCCACTCGTTCACTGTGTATCTTCCTGCTGTATTCAGGGTACTGACAGGAAAAGTTCTGGGAATTATCTAGAGCAACTGACTCTGACATTTACGTTCTCACATACAAAATGAAATTCAGTGCATGTCTGAAGGCATCTTACGTCATCTATCTATTATGGACTGAACAGAGTCTACGACCCCATGAGCGTCTCAATATTTATATATTTGCAGTGTTGGGAACTTTGTGTCTGTGGTGAAATTCCCATGAAAATGCTCTATTACATTAAATTAATTAAACTACAAACATTCATCCATCCATTGTCTTCCTTATGTGAGATAACTGGCCAAGTAGGGTATCCCGGACATCCCTCTTCCTAGTGACACCACCCAGATCTTCCTTTGAGGCCCCTGGGCGTAAAAATGGTTTTACTTTTATTAAGTCGTAGTCGGAGGACACTGTCATTCATCCAAAAAACGAGACAATGGTTATGTTTTGACAGTGTATCAGTTTGAGATATTGCAGAGGAAGAAGAAGGAGCAGCAACAGTGAGCTGTTAGATGAAGAGCAGCAGGCGACAGGCCGAACACCTCCAACCAACTCGTGTCACTGCACCCTGCTGTTCACAGCCTCGCAAGATGTGAGCTGTACGATCAGATCACAGAATGAAAGGTCATTTGACTTCTTTAGCAAAACATTGGTGTGTTTTACTGCAACAACAGGTGTCACTGCATCGACCAGGACAGAAATCTTCGAGATTATGGTGGATCTGTGGATCGTTCTGTGTGTTTAAAAAGGAGCAGATGTGTGGTTGTCACTTAATATTTCCACGGAATACAACATCTGTGGAATGGGGTCATCTTGGTCATTTTGGACCTTCATGCTAAATTGGGTAATTCACTTTAGTGTTGTAGTAGATGCATTAAAATCACATCGCGGATGTGGTCTCTTATTTTTTCCAGAGTGGCTTTAGACCGTGCCGCTGTGCTGCTGACCATGAAGAGGGAGATGGTTCGTTTAGATAACGTGTGGGGTGTGGGCGGAGGCCTGAGACCTGTCAAACATCTCGTCAAAGAGGTAAGGTCAGACTGGGAGACTGTCGTACATTATAAAAACCTGAAAAGTCGCCTGCTCCTTTTGCTTCTCTAAATGATTTAATGGAGATAATCCCCAACACCTGAGATTGAGAACGAGCTGTGCTCCTCTCTTTGTTGACATTATGTAAACAGAAGGCAGAGATGCATGCTGGGTAGAGAGCCACAGGCCAGCACGCTGCTATGTTGCTGTGTCAGCAGAGCGCTTTTCTCCCCTGAGAAGTGAGAACTGCAAAAACGAGGGTGCAGGAGGGGCCCACGCACACACACACACACACACACACACACACACACACACACACACACACACACACACACACACACACACACACACAGTGGCCCCACATGTGTTCTCTGCTTTGTCTTTGTTTATAATTATTGTTCCATGATCTTGATTTCTGGGATGGGTGTGAAAAGTGTGGGAGTTTCAAGTACATATTTTGTAAAATTGTTAAGTTACGCAGCATTTGACACAGACCACACTGTCATTTCAAAATCAAACACGCTCTCGTATGTTTTGAAATGAGTGTGTTATCTTTCATTGTGTCTTCAGTATCGTAAGCAGCCCTCAGACATCATCCTCTCCTGTCCACTTTTGATTTCCTGGTTGGTTGTCTGTGGCCTTGTTCACTCACTGCTCTCGCTCTCTTCTGTCTGTAGTTGTCCTTTAACTCCTTTCTTCACTCCTCCTTCATCCCCCCCTTCTCTGTCACTGTCCTCACATTGACTCACATTCCCTCAGCTTGAATTAGACCCAGAGTTGACTCAGAAGTGTTGGTTCAGCTCCGAGAGGTTTGCACTTGTTGCATTAATCACACTTATCTCAAATCTCAAGTGTGACTAATTGTTCCATAAATAGGTTTAAGTCAAATGCTGCGTGCAGCTCCGCAGTGAACACCACAGATTAAAAACTGAAGCCCAGACCAAAAGATTCAAGTGTAGATGAAAACAAGAAGAAATGCTTGAAAGAAGAAAGGTTTTAAAGGGAATAGTAGCTGGCACTTTGATAGCATGTTGCATCCAAAACACACACACATGATTAATTAAACACAACACTTCTGAACACACACAGTCACAGCAACCTTTTTTCTGCTGTTAATCTACTAGCAGTGGATTTAGACACACCCTTAATACTCTTACACCTTTGGCTTTAGTCCGTGTGAGTGGATTGTTTAAATAGAGACCCTTGAATTGTCATATATCAGACTTGTGTGAAGGGATTCTGCAAATACTTTTCATGTGTATAACAGATAAGATGGACCATTGTTTTCGTACTTTAATCCAATGTGAGTTAATAGATTTCAGTGCACATTTGACCCCAGTCTTTACAGGAACAACCAACAATAATGATGGGACACATATAATTATCCGGCTGTGTTTGATCCAGTCTGCACCTACACTGTAAATGACCGGGTGTTGTGCAAACGAACAGTGAATATTAAAGAAAACAACAATGGTCTCATTCATATGTGTTTGTTACAGATGAACCTTCTGCTCAAAGAGTATCTGATATCAGGAGATGTGAAGGAGGCAGATCACTGTCTGAGAGACCTGGAAGTCCCTCACTTCCACCATGAGCTGGTCTATGAGGTACTGTCAACCTGATGCCTCAAATATGACCTGTTTTAAATAAAAACAATGGCCTTGAGCATAAATTGGATTTGCAAGTGTATCAAACATTAAGTCTTATGTCTTTTACTTAGAATATCTGCAAATTCTGACTCAAAAAAGTGACGATAAGATTAAGTTGAAGATCAGTAATGCTGTAGTATCAGTAAACCCTGTTTTCTTTTGTGTCAAGTAGACAGATGTTGAAAATTTTGAAAATGATCTAGAGTTCAGTACTAGTCAATCAGAATGGAAAAGCACATTGTATACTACAGAATAATTGTTTATCCTCAACACAAATGTCATAATGCTCAGGGAAGTTCAGATAGTTCAGAACAAGTTGTCGCTGAATATTTTATTTGTGAGGTTTCTGATCTTAGCAAAGAAAATGCACATTAATTTTGTCAAATTATGTTATTTGAACAATGTGTCATCAAAGTCAAAAACATTTTCTGTCAATCAAATGAAACTGAACACACAAGTGTTTATAATCATGTGTTGAGAGTGTATGTACACTTCTTGTTGTGTAGCTGGGTGCGGTTTATAACCAGTTAAACTCCTTTTTACAGTTTGGAAATGATAATACTTTTTTAAAATGTCAGATAAGCTTTTTATTATTCCCAATAAAAAAATAACAAGATCTTTTATGCTGGCGAGTGTGAAGGAGTTTTACGAGGACAACAGTAATGTTCAGTCCTTTGTCCTGACTCCTGATGTAAAAATGTCTCATGGTAAATGTGTTCAAACACTGCCACCATGTGGGGAAATGTGTAACTTTCACTTGTCTGGATTTGTGGCGCCTGATGCAGAACACGTCCCTCTCTCTTACATGATGTTGTATGTATGTATTTTTCAGGCTGTAGTGATGGTGCTGGAGTCGAAGGGGGACACTGCCAGTCATATGATGATTAAGCTGCTTCAGTCCTTCTGGAAAACAGGCCTGATCACTGTGGATCAGATGAACAGGGTCAGTCCCTAAATGTAGCAAAATCATTTCAATAGATTTTACACTTTATGTATGATGTTGATGAGAATTGAATCTTGACTGTTCATATCCGTACTTGTTTTTCGTGTAGGGTTTCCAACGTGTTTACGATGAACTCCCTGAAATCAACCTAGATGTGCCACATGCCCACTCCATCATGGAGACCTTTGTGGACCTCTGCTACCAGGAGTCTGTCATCACCAAACAGCTGAGGGATGCTTGTCCTTCCAGGTTAGTGAATAGTTGATAAAAAAAAGCTCTTCAGAATTAAATTTTTCTAATAATATCTCTGAATCAAGTGTCTCTCAAACACACTTTTTTATGCCTCTATGCTGACGTCAACCAGTGGCCAAAGGCAGTCGATTTTCTAGTGGTTGTTCCATTCATTCCGTTCTTCATGTTCACTCGGACTCAAAGATAAACTGATTCGATTTTGGTGGGCAAAAGTCATGGTGGCCACAGAATATTTTCGGCCTCTTGAACACGGCAGTTAAAGTCTGCGTTTAGGGAATTTCTTCAAGTTTGAGACTTGGTCTAAAAGATGAACTAATTAGATTTCAGTGGTAAAAGGTCTCTGGTAAAGATGACTTCATATAAGTCTGAGAAGAAAATATGTTGACTGAAACTGCACTGGTTGGCAGAGGCATACAACCACAGGGCGTTAACTCTAGTTTCAATATGCTTGGGTTATTGTAAATAGAAAAAAAAAAGGAATGGGTGCATAATCATTTCTGTAGCTGTCTGTCTTAAACAGCTGTTTAACAGACAGCTGTTGGAAAAGCTCTTTTATCATATAATATTTCAAAATGAACCGAGCAAATGTTTTAAAACCCCCGAGAAGTATTGTTTTAGTGTGGACTTGTATTAGATAGAGGTAGTAGGAGGTGGGGCTTTTGATAGGGACTATTGTAAGACAGAGATGAATACACATTTGGTGCAGTAATAACAGGACTCTGTATATGTGACTGAACTCAGAATAAGCTGCTCTGCCCATATTCATGGAAATGAAGCAACATGATACTCAGTGCAATAGTGTGGCTTACAAATGCTTTTAATAGTGACACAGAGGAATACACTTTTATACATTTTATACACTATTATAATAGACCAGAATCATACTGTTATTTCTCTCAAACTTCTCTCCACCAGAGGGCGAAAGCGTTTTGTAAGCGAAGGCGATGGAGGAGTGATCAAGACCTAATGCAGGAAGAGGAAGAGCAGCAGGAGGAGGAAGAGGAGGAGGAAGAAGAGGAAGAGGAGGAGTCGCTACAGGTTCTTTACACCTTGATTCTGCCCCAGCATGTCTCTCTGACATCAGGCGCACTGGCCGGTCTAAAGTTTCCTTGTTCCTCTCCTGATAATGTTGTCATTACACAAACCAGCGTTGACGTTCGGTGAAAGTAGACTGAAGAGTGCCGTGGCCGTTCAGTTCCCTTCATCTTGTTAATCACTGTTTTTGACATTTTTGTAAGAATATTCTTTGTTTCTGGGGGTTGATGCGCCCCTGTTGCCTTAGTCTTTGTACCTGTTTGTCAGGAAATAATTCAAGTCAGAGCTGCAGAGGACAGACAGACAGACAGACAGACAGACAGACAAAAACAGACAGACAGACAGACAGGCGGCTGGACAGGATGGGTTTTGTGGGAGATGAGTTAGGATGGATTGTCTCTTGCTCTGCTTCACCTGTTGCTGCCCTGTTTTTTTCATGTTATGTGCTATAAATGGAAAAAAGCACTTAAAAGACAGCATACTGTACAGTCAGTGAGCACTTAGTAATTTAGCTCAACAGCAAGGATCTAAAGCTTTTTATTTTCTACCACAAATGATTTGAAATGATTAGGAACACCTACTGGTTCCAGTGCTTCTATCCATCCCTCATTAACAGAGTTTTTTGTTATCTTTTTTTTTCCTCTAAGTCAAAATCTTCACTTTGTACAGCACAGCTATGACCACAAGAGGTGTTTGGGCACTGTTTGGGTGTTAAATTGCATTAGGGCAAATATACTTGTGAAGCTCTTAATGAAAATAAGAATAAAGTGGGGTGTAATATGTGTAAAGATAATTGAACAGGCAATATTTTGAGCATTCTTGACTTTGCTTGCAATTGATCAGCAGTCACATGGACAGCGATGGATTCTGGACAGGTAACCTCACAATATGAAGCCAAACTTGCTCTGGAGAGCAGAAATAATCCGGATCGTTATTAAACTTTGATTTTGTTTAACACATCTGAGAAGGCAGCCCTGTTCGGTATATTCAGATTGTTTACTGCCACTGTCTGTAAAAGTTTTACATGTTGACCAAAGTTAAAAACAAATGTGGATAAGAAATATATTTCATTCATTAAAAAAGGCATCAAAATGAAATCTGTTGTGTTTTTCTTCTGTGCAGACAGTATTTGTGAAAGAGGAACCAGGAGCTGCAACATGCAACTTCACCACTAGATGTCATTGAGTTCTACACACTGAACCTTAGAGATTTTATTCTGTATTTCTCAATAATATTTATTATCTTAAAAACACCTTTGATGATCTTTATACCAAATTTGAATAGTAAATGGAAAGTCAGTACAGATGTCGTACCCAAATTAGTGTGTAGTTATAGAACCATAATGCAACATGTGGAGGACTGGATTTTTCTGTTTCTGTCTAGAGTGTTGACAACCAAAAGCGTGTTTTGGAGAATTTGATAGTGGTAATCTGATCAGATTTTTATTATTATTATTATTATATATTTCTCAAGAACTGCCAATTATTTAAGTTTAATTCAAAGTTGTAAAATCCTGACTTCACCCTGTTTTCGTTTATATTTATAGTGGATGTTTGGTATTCATGTTTAGGCTATGGATAAAAGAAAATTTAGGGCACCATAGCAAAGGAATTGTGTATATAAGTTTAGCTGATTGAAAATAAATATATTGAATCGAATCAAAATAAAACATTTGCTCCGACTGTCAGTGTTCCTGTCTTTTCAAACGACGGTACGTGAAGGCAGCACGGGGAGCAGAGCCCACGTCAGTGAAGGAAGCACTGACCAGGAAGTAGCTCGTCAGCTAGCAGCGGAGAATGAGCAGCTGATCCTCTGCTGTGTCTCCACAGGTCTGTGATCATTTCCTCTATGGACATTGAACTAGAACCAGGTCCTGGACGCATGTTTGTTCATGTGCTGACTGATTGAATGTGCATAATGTTGAGACAGCGCGTCTTTGAAGCTAAAACTGACGCTAGCACTACTAGCGTGCAGCCTCAAGACTACGTTGCATTACGGGTTGAGTCGGCGGGTACCGGCGGAATGTGCTCACCGTGAAACAGGTGTCGGTGGTTTTAACGGGAGACTCTTTACAGACAAGTTAAACGAAAGGTAACAGGAGAAAACCGCATCCGCCGTAATGCACCATGCGATGTTAACGTTAGCAAGAGCTGCTGTTTTTAGCCTGAGCCGCTACAGGAGGCTCCTGCAAGACCGACCACAGAAAACAAAATGTCATCTCTCTCTCTTTATATATATGATAATAATGATGTGCTGTAAATATCAGCAACAGTTTTATTTATTGTAAAAGAGATGTATACTCAGTTACCAGTTTATCAGCTGCACGTGGCACAAACCGGTCCAGTCTAAAAAAACCTCAATCCGATTAATCGATCACCAGGAAATCAATCATCACTTCATTTAAGATGTTTGTTTTTTTGGTCATTTAAAAAAAAAACCTGTTCCTTGCTGAATGTCACGTTTATATCAGCTGAAGAAGGAATTATTATGGTTTAGTTTTTAATAATCTACTTTAATTCTATATTTAAAACGATTAATCAATGAATCCGTCCTAATTGATATTAGAGCTAAACTGGCCAGTATTGGTTGTTGCAAATGTATCCCGGTTGATAATTAACTTAAATTACGGTAGAGAAATTTCCAAGATTAGAATTGAGGCAATTTAGAAATGGTGTCCTCATTATAATGGGTGGGCACATACATGTAAAAAAAAAAAAAACCCACCATCCAATATAAGAGCAAGTCTTTCATGGTTTCCCTTTCAGTTCTATGTCATCATGGTCAGTCTTCTCTCTGCAGTCAGTTTATTCTTGTTTTGTGTCTCTTTGCGGCCATTTGACTGTCTTAACAACAAACCATATTCACAGAGATGTCATGCAAGTGCTCTGGTTTCTGAACAGGCTGTTCTTTAATCCATCTACATCATTTTTTCAGCAGTAAAACATATTGCTAATATATATCTTTTTATCAAGCCTATAACAAAACAAGCAAAAAGCCACAGGATATAATTAAGATAGAATGGACAAAAATTAGAGAAGGAAACATTGTTTGCAACAGATCTCTGCCTCTCAAATATTTAAATCCAAATATCTTGTCTCCAGTTTCAGAAGGGCATGATGGGAAGGCAGAGGAAGAGAGTGGTGACCAGTGAAGCTGCACCGCTTCCAAGGAAAGATGAGAAGCCCTCTGCATTTCACCGCAAGGAGAAGAAAAAGAAAATGGACATTGGCAAAGTCTTCATCAACATCTCTATCGGCCTTTGCATATTCAGTCTGATCTGGTTCTTTTACGCCCTCTACATGCGGTCCAGTCTGGCCAAACGGGTGGTGACTCTGCACCCGTCCCGTTCCGTCCTGGATGCAAATAGCAGCAGTGCTAAGGTTTCTCCAGAGAGGTTCTGGGGTTCATACAGGCCGCAGGTCTACTTTGGCATGAAAACCAGGACTCCCAGGTCGACTGTGACAGGTTGGTGGACACATTCAGAACAAGCTGAAGCTGTTAAACACAGTTGTATTGGGATGATTAACAGAACATTTGGCATTGGCAATTCTGTACAAATGTGTAATTTTAATACATATTATAGTGCTGCAGGATGATGTATATGTAAGAATAATGTGAATATATTTTGAAGATGTTTCTCAAAAAGTATTAAGTGTTTAATTACACTACATCAGGAACAAGGTGGGAAATGAGCCCTGGCATTATTCAGATTCAACAATATCACAGTTTTTTGTGTGTGCATAGTCTGTTCAATGTAGCCAAATTGATGTCCTTTCATAATCACATCTCCACAGGTATGATGTGGATGCGTCAGTTTTCTGACATGGACATGAACTTGAGGCACACCTGTGAGCAGGGGGATCGTTTGCATGGCTACGGCTGGATGATGCATGATGGGATCAACTTTGGTGTCCAGGAAATCCGGGAAAATGATTTCACCCTAACCACAGAGTTTGTTAAGAGGATGGGAGGGGATCATGGAGGAGACTGGACCTGGAGGATCACTGCCAAGCAGCATGTGAGTTCTGATATAATATAAACCAAACTCTTACATTTTCGTCATGGATATTACAGTTAATTGTTGTAATTATTTTCTGCTGAATGACATATTGACTGATTTTTTTTTTTTACCCATCAGAGCTCTGCACCTCAAGCGCCCGTCATCTCCCTAATGATTTACGCTGCAGCAGACACACAGGGCACTCTGGAGGCTCACGTCGAGGAGAGGAACCGCCTTGCATCCATCACTGGCTTTTCAGAGGAGCTCGGAAATTTTAAGATCACCTTCCGAAAGCCTGTTACTGGGGAATTATCCAGCGCCAGATATGCAAGGTAAATGGATAAATGCAGATCTGAACGGTATAGTCAGCAGCAACTTTCAAAAGGAAGTCATCATGAACCACATAACCACAGGGAACATACTGTAAAATGACTGTGTGTGCTCAGTTTTATCAGGTCTAAAGATAATCTACAGCAGCCCCTTTTATTGATTCGTACTGTAGTGTGATACTACAGAACTACAGGAGAGATAAATACTGCAACTAGATGGCAGTAAAAGTGGGATTTTCACCATTTGTTTTCTTAATTCTGTCATCAAAGTTGTGATTTGCAGCCTTCACAATTTATCACAACTTTTTTTTACCAAAAAACTGTAGTATTTCTTGCACTAAGGAGATCAGGACTGTCTGCTGTCTCTGTTAACAACATAAACGGGCAGCAACAATATTTCACACATGTGAATTGTAAATTATACTGTGTTGGCCTGCAGCTATTTTAATTATATATTTTTTTGAATTATTTGCTTTGTTAATGTCGTGTGAGAGGGGCAGATTATATAAGATTCTTCTTTCTGCTCCTTTTCGTTCAAGATTTAAAAATGTTGTATTTGCTAATACAATCGTTTTGTTTGATTGATGAATGAATTAAACGTATGAATAAAAAAATGTGAGGGCCAGAGAAAACATATATAAATAGAAAGGTAGAGTATGCACTGATAGAAATAAAAAGAATTGTATGAATTATGAGTTTAGCGTGGGAGGAAGTATGATGTAGTATAATAGGGAGCTTAAATTTGAATTCGATTTTACTGTGACCAGTCATTCTGTGTCACCAGTACAGCATGAGAAGGCAAAGATTAAATATATTGTGCTAAGGCTTCCTTAGCAAAGCTAGGGTATCGTTCAGTTATGTTTATTTGAAGAGTAGTGACTCACTGTAAACTACACTTTGAAGATTTGTTTCATAGATTTGAAAACACAGGACAATACATAATGATTTTCTTCCCTTTTCAGTTACAACTATCTTAAGACTGTGTCTCCTGGCTTGGAGAAGCTCACTGAGATCGTGAAGCACAGTCTTAACCACAGGTTTGTCTACAGCCTCCCCTCTGGTGAGAAGAGGCATTACATTGCTGTAGACACCTACAAGCCTCCCCATCATCCAAACCAACAGAAACCTGCTGACACGAGGAAGGAGAGCGACTTCGTGGTTCACCAGGTGACTGTGCAGATGCCATTTCAGGTCGAGGTTCTGTTTGAGTCCGGAAGCTTCCATGATCGTCCCAACCAACTGGTGGGCTCAATCATGACCCAGGAGCTGGAGAAGAGGAAGGCTGAGTTTGACACAAAGTTTGAGAGGACTTTTGGCCTTGAGAGCAAAGGTTTTAGCCAGGCACATATTAGATTTGGCAAGGCAGCACTCAGCAACATGTTGGGTGGAATGGGCTACTTTTATGGGCAGTCAGTGGTGCAGTCAGTCTACAACGAGTACCCACTCCTGTACCCTGAAGGTGCTTTATTCACTGCTGTACCGTCACGCTCTTTCTTTCCCAGAGGATTCCTTTGGGACGAGGGCTTTCACCAGCTGCTGCTCAGCAAGTGGGATCCCCAATTGACAAGGGAGGCGATTGCCCACTGGATAGACCTTATGAATATGGAGGGCTGGATCCCCCGTGAGCAGATCCTGGGGGATGAAGCTCGCAGTAAAGTCCCAGCCGAGTTTGTAGTTCAGCAGAATGAGAATGCCAACCCCCCTACTCTTTTTTTAGCTCTTCAGGAACTTATTGAACAGTTCTCTGATAATCCAGACAAGGCAGCTTCTCAGCCAACTTTGCCTTTCCTTCGAAGGCTCTTCCCCAGGCTGAAAACCTGGTTTGAATGGTACAACACCTCGCAAACAGGACCCCTGCCCAACTCATACCGCTGGCGTGGTCGGGACAAGGACACCAATCTGTTCCTCAATCCCAAAACCTTGACTTCTGGGTTGGACGACTACCCTCGAGCATCACACCCCTCAGCCGAGGAGCGGCATGTGGATTTACACTGCTGGATGGCATTATCCTCAGGTATTATGGCCAGTGTAGCTCGCATTCTTGGTGAGCCCCATCAGGACTATGAACTTTCACACCAAGTGCTCTGTGACAACAACCTGCTGAATGAGCTTCACTGGTCAGAACAGCTCCGTGCATTCAGTGACTTTGGCAACCACACCCAGTCTGTGTCCTTGCAGCAGGAGAAGGTGTACGTACCACCCGGTCAACCACGCCATCAGTTCCCCATAGCTCGTCTCGTGCGCTCAGTCCGCAGAGCCCCCAAGCTGCAGTATGTTAACGCTTTGGGTTATGTTAGCTTGTTCCCCTTCTTACTGCAGATCCTCCAACCTGACTCACCTAAACTAGAACATATCTTCCGAGAGATGAGAGACTCCGATAAGCTGTGGACACCCTACGGCCTGCGTTCACTCTCCAAGGCTGATCCCCTGTATATGAAGCGAAACACAGAGCATGATGCCCCCTACTGGAGGGGTGCAATTTGGATTAACATCAACTACCTAGCAGTGAGAGCTCTCCATCACTACAGAAACACAGAAGGTCCATACCAAGAAAAGGCAGCTGCTCTTTATGAGGAACTCAGGACTAACATCATCAATAACGTTTATAGACAGTATGTTGAAACAGGATATATCTGGGAACAGTACAACGACAGCACTGGCAGGGGCCAAGGAAGCCACCCCTTCACTGGCTGGTCAGCATTGACAGTATTAATGATGGCTGAACAGTACTGATACTATTGATTTCATCTCATGTTTTCTAAGATATTGGCCTTCGTTTCTTTGGATGTGATTGAAACAACACCATGATCAGGTGTTTTACGAATATTGCTATTTGATAAAACTCTTCTCAGAAGAACCAGCTTAAACATGTTATTCATGATCTCATTTCCACATTTAAACATTAATTAAAATAACAAGTATTATCTGAATGGCAATTTAAAACAATTACAGTACAGCTACCCTCACTTTGCTGTATGTTGAGCCAAGCAATGTGTGGTGCTTCTAATGTACTTGATCATTTTTTCTGAATGAAATCAATTTATAGACACCTCTAAATACCTTCACCAATACTTGGAAGTCCACTTCTCTGAGGGAGGATTCATGCTTGCCCATGAGATGTGAGGACACTTTTAAATGGATAGTTGTTACAGGGATTTGTCACAAAAAAAAACTTTCACCCATAAATATCAGTTTTCAAAATGTCCCTGATGTTTTTTTTTCATCAACAAGAATGTGGGAAAAACACCCATGTTGCATTGTTAAAGAAAGTGAAAAAATCCTGGATCCACACCAATATTTAATGTTTTTCCCTGACTCATACCTCATTCTTCCTCAGAGTTTCATGGAAATCTGTTGTTTTTTATGTAATCTTGCTTATAAAACCAACCAACCAACAAATTAAGGGTGGAAGTAATTAACATGTTGGTTCTGTCAGAATGATATTTGATTTTTAAAAAGTTCTATCCAGTCTTGCTCAACATTTCTAAAACCGCAGAAAGTCGAAGCAAGTTTGTTTGTATAGAACAACAACAAAAACAGCCATATTTTGTAACCTGAGTGTTTTGACTGGCAGGGAAAACAACATGTGACATTGGTCTTGTTTTGTTAAAAACAATAAATGGTTTAATTACATTTTTGTCATATTTTGCTTTGTTTGGTAATGTTGGAAGTTACCTCCATTGACAGAAGCAAATTGGTAATTTGAATTTAAACCCACAGCTACAATATCTGCTTGAAATGCAAGAGACAGAAAAATTACCATCCACCTACTTTCTAATTTAAGCTCAGCTGTTATTGCCCAGACCCCAACACTTCTTTTCACTGGCTGCTTATAACTGGCGAGCTCTATATGGAAGATAAATCTCTCACTGTTTGTGAGCTGCCATTTCAGTCTCTCACAGATAAAACGGATCACTCCATAATCTTCCTCGGCACCCATCTAAATGTGTACTCTGGTGTGTATGAAAATAGATAAACCAACATGAAGACCAGAGAGCTGTCTGAGACAAAATATTGTGATTCTGAAGCAGAGAAAAGAGGGAAAATTGATCACAGCCATTGCACAAAGATTGGACATAGACAATTTAGAGTGTCCTGAAAAAGAAAGACACTACTGGTGTACTGAGCAACAGATATCGATCATTTTTATAGACGAGAGGAGGTTCTTATAACTTGGACTCAAATGGCTGCTTCTGAAACAGGTTCGCTGATTTTTAAGGCTGATCTTTAAACTCATGATGGCAGCAGAAGGTTGAATTCAGAAGTCAATAGAGATATTCTATCTGTCATTTTACTCACAAAGGCTTCCAAATGAATGAATCAGGAGGACTTCATCGTGCAGCAAGACAGTGACCCAAAACAATCTACTAACAAAAGAGACTTTATCAGGCAGGAAAAGTAGAAGATGAGACCGGGCAAGTCAGTCACATGTGCTGAAAGAGGCTGTAATGAAAGTCTGGGAAAGCATCACCTCTGAAGAATGCAACAGTTTGGTGATGTCAACAAGTCACAGGCCTGATGCAGTTATTGGAGTCAAACCAAATAACCCTTCTTTAACACTATAAATCTTTACTTCTGCACTCATGAAAAATGGGGCAGTCTAATATAAATGGTTCTATGTCCCAGATTGTGAATGTTAGGACGTAAAAGTAGAAATTCGGAACCCTTGTCTCATATTCATCTCTTTGACTCAAATGTCTTAAATGCCTTAAAAAACAAAAACCTTTGTAGTTGTTTAAGTGGACTGTACATTTAAAAACAAAAATATCAAAATATGCTGAAACATTATTTATTGATATTACTTTAATTTTTCTCTGTCATAATAATATATGTATACACCATTCTGCCTCGGTAGTTTCTGAATATGTGCACCTTCTTACTTTTGTATCTTGCCAATCTTAATAAGGTCGTTCTTGTCTCTCACACTTTTTCTCTTGTAGTACAAGTCTTTTCAAAATTACTAAAAATGCCTCTTTTATCCAATAAGTAAAATCTCGATATCTAAGAGTTGTAATTTTTAATCAATATTTGAAGGTGCGTATATTATTGTCATATTCAATGTAAATGATAGAAATGTATGAATTTCAACGTAATCATTATCGGCTTCCGGTTGTTAATCAGTGACATAAACTGTCTGTTTTCTACATGAAGCGTAGATATCACAGGATCCTCTTTAATTCATCTTGCAGTTAACAACTCTAACAGTAAGTGACTGTCAACCACGGGTTCCTCATCAATAAGCACCAGACTCTCAAGGTACAGGATAGCTTGTGATATTAATTTCGTCTTTGCAGACTATTTAGCACACACACAAACACACGCACACACACACACACACACTGTTCTCTTTGTGATGCTGTGTACACGGAACACTATAGGTACAATCAAACTCCCTCCCTGCCCAGACCTGAGCCACATCCCTCCACATCTCTCCCTCCTGCAGCCAACTCTGATCACACCCCACTACCACAAACTCCTCACATGTTCAGTGCAGATGTCAACACTCCTCTGCCAGTCAAAACAGACAAATGCTCCAACACATTGTGACCTCAAGTACAACAGCCGGGTACTCTCTTTTGTCAGATGGCACATTTGAAGGCCGCAAACTGAAGTCAATCTGCTGCAAGTTATTTCTTTTTTTGCATGGTTTCCATGGAGCGCAGTTGTTGTGAGGGCTTGATGCTTAATTAGCTAACATGAAAGGCACGGACAGCACATGGATAGGAAATTCTTTTTACTCCTTGACATATGCCGGCATATATTCACAGATCAGGACATGCAGTTCCTATTAATACTTTGACACCAAATATGAAACGTGGGTACTAAGAGCACTGATACTGCCTCTCCGTCTGTGTGTATGACCACTGGGTTCCAACCTTTGAATGGGCTCGATGTGCAGTTGTATAGTTGAAGGCTTAGCGTGGTGCACTAAGATTACGTGACTAAAAATAGTGTCTCTGTCGGTGCGCAGAGCAGCAGATACGCTGCGAAGCCACAGATTGGTAGTACCACATTTCTGCAGTGATACAGTATGGCCTCTCAGTTTTTCTCTTCATGACAACTATAGATACTGTAAGTCATTAGCTCTTGTGCTCATCTCGAAAAAAGTTTCAGAGGAATCCTTTGGCATTTTTTTTTTCTCCAACACTATGAAACTCCAAATTATGCGCATGTATGTGCAATAAGTGATGCCTCTGGGCTCAGTCGTAGGAGACACAAGCTCATCATTTTACCCTTTGACTTGTTAACGCACGGCTCTGTACCGAGGGATTTGGACACAGATGAGCCACATCGTCCGCCTTTTGCCATTCCTCTAGGGGGAATGGATTCCACATCCCCTCAATGCAACTACAGTCTAAAATGCATTTATTTCTTTGAAGAGTGGCTGACAATCTGTGTGACTAAAGCACTCACTGCGCAATACATCCCCCTCACCAAAGACCCTTTTTTCACAGTGAGATGGGATAATAGCCAAACAGCATCAGAGCTAACTAATGTGACTGCATAATAAACAGATGAGTCAGGGAGTATTCATTTGCATATCATCCCAACCTCACCGGAGCGTCTATACAGTGAATATCCTGTGATTGCCGGCTACAAGCGGCACATCGGCTGAAGAGTGCAGGGAAAATGCAGCGTCCAAATGGCTGCAGCTCAGTGTTGAAATCGTTGTACTTCTCCAGAGTAGCTGTAAAGTTGTCTAATAGTTGTTAAAAATACCAGCAGCTCCTGTAGCCACTTGTATTGAATGTAATTACTGGGAACGTGTGCTAGAGGGAGCTAACTAATCAGACATTTGTGAGGGAAAGAGGCTCTTTGAATACAGCTTAGCTATCATTTTACTTACAATGGAGAGCTACTTGGAATTAAAGCAGTGTAAGTGGATAATTATGCTAATGGCTCAATTTGGATTTAAGATATGGTGGCAGGTTTTATTTCGACGTGATGACTGCTGCTGTGTTACAGTGGCTGTCACACAGCTTCTCTGTGCTTATGTGGACTTGTATTATCTCACTGTTTTTTTTTTTCCTGAGGCCACAAACTAATACGTCATGTGCATGTGTCCCTGTGTGTGTCTTCTCTGAACAACTTCTTTTTTTTTTTACCTCCAGCACAATTAAACAAGAAATCTGGGCAAACTGGCTGCAGACTGACGTATGCACTCTCCAGTCCTTCTCCTTGAGCCCCATGGCTGTGATCTGTTTAATGAGCCAATTTTCATTATCTTATTCCTTGTTAATGCTGCTCACTAACCCTCCCAGGACAGTGTAAGAGTGTTTGTTCTCCCTGACATCAAAACAGCAAGTCCTCCTCTCTAATTGCTGTTTAGACTTCTCGTCTTTCTGCAAAATACCCTCCAGGATCAAGCATCTCCAGCTCACACCACCCTGCCTTTGCCCCCTAGAAAGCTCACTGCCGAGTACCAAAGTTGCCTCAGCCAACATAGGTCTATGTATGTTATGTAAGGCTCACTATAAATAGGTTCACCCGCGATCTTTTGTCTTTACCTGATTCGCTCTGAGCCCAACAGTTTTTATTTCTGGAGAGAGCTGTGGAAGCTAGTGCAATGTAGAGCTGGCCGTTTCCATAGTTACTTTTGTTAGCTGCAAGCTCTTAACATTCTTCATCTGTTTCCTCACATGTCTGCTGTTAGCTAGGCTATTTGTTTGAATCTGTTTGCCTTGCATGTCTCTGTTAATGGCTGCATGTGCATCGATAAAGCAGCCGTAGAAACAATGCTGTCAATTTTTTAACATTCACATCTTTTCATGCACATCGTGGTGTCATTGGATGGAAGAAAGAGCAACAAATAGAAATCAGTGTGGGCGCAGATGAGTCAGAGACTAGAGTATGCAGACCTATTACCTTCTGTTGGTCAAAAGTACATGCAATTAGTCCCATGTTGCATGATAATGATTTTGTTTAGTGGAAGTTATTGAGTTACAGTCTGAGGGGATTGTTATTGTATCTGGTGAAGCAAATAAACTCAATTTTTGCTTTTTAAACACTTCAACAGTTACTCAAACATTTTTTTTAATCGGTTGTGGTGCGATGAAAAGAAATAATGAAACTCCACTGCCCTGTTTCATGCATTTCTCTTGCAAATGTACCAGCAGTTAGGTAACAGCAGGTACAAGCAGCTGGAACGCACCCAAGAATCGGACTGTCAGAGCGCTGCGAGCATGGATCCAACAGAGAAGAGGGCAAGGTGGGAGCCATGCGAAGTGCAGTGTGTGTGGAGGAGTCTGGGGGCATGGTTAGAGAATCACTGGGGCATTCCGCAATCACGATTGGAAGGCTGAATGTGATTCTTACCCATCCCTGTTGTAGAAGCAAAGAGTACAGGCGGCTGGGGACCAAAGTGGGCGAGTGAGAAAGTATTTTTGGATCGCATGGGAAACCTGCCACACCAACAGCAGCAGCAGCAGCAGCATCGGGGCCTGGTACCGGGCTTCCCTAACCCACTCCCACTCTCAGAGGAAGGAGAGAGATGCTCCTTCAAAAGAAGAACCACGCTTCCGCTGCTTTTATTTTTCTTATTTGTGCTATTTTTCCGTCAATTGCCCAGTCTTTGAAAGATGATGTAGTATATATAACTATGCAGAGCCCAACATGACAGAGCGGGAGAGGGAAAGAGAGAAAGAGGGAGAGAAAATAACGAACTTGGCAGCTGAGGCGAGTATCTTGTATTTATAGAAAGTCGTGTTTCCGGCAGAGGTTTCTGTGGTTTTAGCACTCCCAATCCATTTTGCGGTGTCTTTACAGGCCCCATTGTATCCAGGTTTAGATTTAAGATGTTCCCTCATCCAGCGCCTTGGGGGGAGATTTGACTGTGAGACCTGTCAGAATGTGATTTGGGGGAGGCAGATGGATTTCTCCAGCTCTTGTGCAACCCTAGCTTTCGTAGGATTGCTCCAACAAATCTGCTTTGTGTCGACAAAGTTTATATAAAAGCGTTCGTCGAAAGTAGAAAACAGCACTTGAAGCTGAATGTAAATGTGCGTGCTGCAGACAAAGCTGTAGCCTACCTTGTTTTTAAATCGCAGTTTGTTTTGTATTTGTCTTGTAGATTTGGAACAGTGTTTCCTGCATCCCCTCTCCAGATCATGATAGGTTTAAGTGCTTTTTTATTTCAAACAGCAGCGACAGCCTCTGCATCTCAGTGGATTTCCTGGTATGGATCAGGTTCTTCTGTTATTTACTTTCAGTGTGGGTTGCCTAGTTGGTTCAAGTGAGCTTATATTTCATTTTGAAGTCAGATTTACAGGCGCACAATGACCGTCTTTTATGCTGTTGAGTAAAAATGTAAATCAAAAGACAGTAGAGTTGTGGCCTACTATCCGCTGAATTTTTTATTTTCATTGGAAATCCATGGACAAGAAACTGGCTAGTGATTGTCAATAAAGTCTCTTTTAGAACAGTGGGATTAATGATATCCTTCAGAAAAGCATTAACTGATTTTGCTGACATTATGGCGAATGGTTTCTCCTCAGCTCTAGACTGGCTGGAACTTGAGGTGATAGTCTCACACCCCTGAAGAGTTAAAACACACTTAAATTCTAAAACTAGTTTGTACGAACACAAATGAGCTCTAATATGAGACATTGACGTGCTTTAAGTTTTTGTCAATAGTGTGACTGTTGCAGTTTTACAAAGATCATCACCCCACAGCTTGTAACTTGCTGTCAGTGCTGTCAGAATACCAGCCACTGTATTATTACAAGGCTGAAGAACACTATTAAAAGTCACAAGAAGAAGATATAGAGCAAACATTAGTCCAACCTACCCCTCATCTCTCTGAGGGCAGTCACTCCTCACTGCCTCTTCAACTCTCGCCGGCTCCCACCTGCAAGCAACCTCCCACACCCTGTCCAGGAGTGAGGCTGAAAATAACACAGCCAGGGGTTTACATATGCAATATTTAATTTATATAGAAAGTATTTAAGTATTTACCTTTCCATGGAGCACAAAGCTTTCACTTCATCTATGAAAGTCATATTAAATATTGCAATGGTTGGTAATTTAAACTATAAGATGATAAGAAGATTTATGCAGACATTGATGGTCCCTGGATAATAAATCCTCATGACTTTTGTGATCCACTCACATTTCCTTTATAGCGCCACCATCAGGCTTTTGAAAGGACTGTTATGATTTTTGCGACATATTCAAACCCTCCTTTAGAATAAATGATTATCACTTTAGTTATTACGTTGAGCCTTCATGTAGCATCACCCTGGGGCTGAAATACTAAATCCAATACCTTTGACCAAATACCTTAGAAATTAGTGACATATCTCTCACCTGCAGATTCATTATACCTCCTCAACAATAGCTTGGCAGAATTGACAATGTGAGCATGTTAGCCTGCGCAGATAAGCAATTAGCACTTGAGCACAACATAGATAGCTCTATTAGACTTGTTTAAAAATGCATTAAGATACATGTGCGATAAAGTCACAGTGTTTAATTAGAAGATGCATTTTAATAGGTTATTTTTAAGTAATTAATTGGGATAAAAAGGTAGAAAGATAAGTAGATGGCGGGTTTGATTCATTTTAATCTAAATGAGAGACACACCACAGGTTGAGCCTATTAGATCAGAACAGTATTAAAGCTGGTTACACTTGTGCTTTATCCACTTTCCATTCAGTGAAAGTGCCAGGACATCCTTTCATTAAAGTAATGTTTCATCTCCTTCCCATAAACAGCACTTTGAACCTCTTTTGAAGTCCATGTCCTTGTTAAAACATGGAGGTAACTTTGTATTGCTCCACATTCTGTCTCTACCAACCAAGAAATATAAGCATTTTGTTGCACAGTGCTCAGATGTGGGGAAATAAAACAAAGGCTTACATTTATCTTTCACAGGTATGGAGTTACCCCTGCGCTATAATGTCAGTAAGTGCTAACATTACATAAATCCATTACTTAGTCCCTGCTGTGGCATTTTATGGAGGAGAGAGGTTAGCCACACTGCAGTTATCATAACAGCATCCCGTGATCTGAACTTTGTGTGATCAGATTGGTTTTAATAGACTCTGGATTACTTGGAGGCAGAACCTCAAAGCCAAACATCTCCGGGCCTAGAATTAGAGTGCACATCTGAGGTGAAAACGATTTGTTCCGGAGAATGTCACTGCTGCAACCAAAGAGCTTATATGCTATTATCATACACTAACATAAAAAGATGACAGGGAAGCGACTCAGAGTTCCTTTGATTCTTTGTCCACCACTCAGCATTGACGGAGATAACATAAAATTTGAGTAGTCTGGTATAACCAGGCTGTTTATTATGTCTGATAGGCACTTTGCATTTGTGCTGCAGCAGACAGAGCACATTTGATTCCACATAGACGATAAACAGTCTTACCGTCAGTTAATCTCGACAATAACAAAGCATACATAGATACTATTCATATGAACTGAGATATGAGTTCACAGGAGTTGTGGTTATTGGTAAAATGCTGCCAGTATTCATGTGAAATGATTTATGTTCCAATGTTTGTTCTACTTAACTTATAACATTTTTGCTCATGTACAGTCGTGCACTGATGACTCCTTGTCAAATGTTTCATGGCTATGGAGAAAAGTCAAACTGACGAGTCCAAGATTGTTTCATTTGAACCGAATAAAACTCTAAATTCAACTGTATTGAATGAACATTTGAATAGTTTGTAAAATTAATGTTTTGCCTTGAGTCTAAACACTTGAACACAATGAATTATTAGCGCCAAAAATTTATATCAATAAATGTTTGTTGTTCTTATTAGTAACTGTGTCTGTTGCGGTCCGATTAATTTAGCAATAAAAGGTAAAAGATTTTCTTAATAAAGTGTATACAATTACGGTAGTAATAAAATACAGAAAGAATACTTAAGTAAAGTCCAAGAAGCATGTATTTTACAGGGTATAAATAAATGTACGTTGTTACTTTTTATTATTGAGAAATCACTACTAGTGCATATCACTGCTAGAATATTGATCAAGGGCTAACAACGGCTTGCAGGACTTGCATAACCCAAGTTATCCAATAATTGTGATGTATATATCTTTCTACAACTACGTGGCTCCTTCTCATGTTTGCAACAGGATCTTTGTGATTCTCTTGACCCCTGCTTCTGAAAGAAATGCAGCCCAGGATTCAGGTAAAATCCTACCATGCACAGGCTTTCCATGTACATGTACATGAACATGGAACCACAGGAACCATTCAGTCCAATGTAACAAGTACAAAAGTTTTTTTTTGGTTCATGTGTGATTACACGGCTGAATGCTGCACCGTCGCTATCCGTGGTCCTGAACCTCCAACCAGGGCCAGAGGTCTGCTGCAGACGGCCACGTCCTATGAAAGAGTATTGACTTTTTAGTAATAGGAAGTGTTACCACGGAGTGCCCCCAGCAACAGATGCGTAACTGGGAAAAAATGCTTTGGGGTTGAAATGTCATGTGAACAGTTGGGTTCAACCACTGAACACCTCAGGGGTGTTATTGACTCCCTTCAATGCTTTTAAAGGCCAGGGGTTCGTTTAGACCGAGCTCTGCAGTTATTCATCCTGATGGTGTGAGTGACCACAGTATCCAGCAGCCGCATGAGATGAAGGGATTTTTTGAAAGTGAATTTCCTGAAAGAGGTTTTTCGGTTTAACTGCTGAAAACATCTCGTTCGTGCAAATCTGGCCAAAAGTGAGAAGAGCAGAGAAAGAAATGTCAGGACACGAATTAGTTGATCTGGACGACAGGTTGTATTTGTATTTATCTTATAGTTTAGTGAACCAGTGTTAACTTGCAGAGTTTGGCCTATTCAGGTTCCTGCAGTTTTTTGTTAAATCTTTTATTTATTCTTGCTTTATCACGTTGCTTTTTATTCTTCACTTTAATATATCAAAAACACAGATTAACAGTGTTAAGTGTCAGATCTACAAACAACAGCTAGTCCTTTTCAGCTTGTCGGGCAAAATATTAACCTGTAAATAAACTTGCACTTCGAGTTTTTTAGGAAAAAGAAAAGAAATGACTGTCATAGCCTGAATCTTCTATAATGACTTTTTAGTATCAGGGATACATTTGCATTTTTCATTATGTTCTTTGTTATGTTTTCATGAGGATCCCTAATAAGGTTCTGCTATTGTATCTCTGACCTTTTATTACTTAATATCTTGCTAATACTTTTAAATCAATATCATGTGTTACGTTACATGTCATATGTTATATAAGCAAACGTTTATATATGTATGACATTATTAATAAATAGCCTAAAGTTTTTATTTGACTGGTTGAATACACTTAAATTTACTGTTTTGTGAAACTCTAACTTGTAAATCTATGCCATTATTTTGTCTTTGTTAAATGAAGTTTCACAAGTATAGCCTACAAATAATAATAAGGTATAAAGAATTCAAATAGTCTTTTAGATAAAACTGAACTAAAAAATATTCAATTTCTTATTACCCAAATTTTTGAAATTATATCCTATCTATCTATCTATCTATCTATCTATCTATCTATCTATCTATCTATCTATCTATCTATCTATCTATCTGTCTGTCTATCTATTTATCTATCTATCTATCTATCTATCTATCTATCTATCTATCTATCTATCTATCTATCTATCTATCTATCTATCTATCTATCTATCTATATTTCTATCTCTCTATATATAGATAGATAAGTCAGCTTACTCATAACATTGGTTTAATACTCCTCAACACATAAACACCTGTCAACAAAACAGTCTCAAGTCCCTCAAACAGTCTCATGTCATAAAACCTTCACCTGAAATACTTCATCTTTACAGTGACATATAGACATTGAGAGATGGGAGGCAGGGAAATGAATAAAAATGATAAATCGTCAAATAAAAACCATCATTAAACAGTGTTTAGCACTAACCGCTCGTCGCCACTTGTTGAAACGTCAGACTCCATTTCTCCAGTATGAGGAGTATGGGGAGGGCTGGAGGGGAGGAGATGGGGGGGTACTCCGTCACATCCTCTGTCCTTATATGGGCATGAAGTTTACACGCAGCGGGGAATCCTCTCACTGGAGCTGATGAATGGGGAGGAGGGCCGAGGGAGCTGCCAAAGTGTATATAAGGAGAGAGAGGGGAAGTCGCTGATGTGAATCCACAGCAAGCAAATACCTACCGAGGAGCAGAGACGAGAAGGAATATACCTCTTTTTTACACCTTTTGCCTCAGACCACTTTGGATCATTTGTTAAAAAAACCATCAAAGGGGGGGTTGAAAAACAAGCAACCATCTGCATAATCTGTTTTGCATTCCCCCCCTCCTTTTTTTAAAACATTTTTCCCTGGGAGAGACGGACTTCTCTCTAAGTGGCATCACTATGTTGAACAATATGGATTTGAATGCGAAAGATTCCTTTTATCCTCAGTTTGAGAATTGCAACAGTTCTTCCCTGGGAATGGAAAACAGCGTGCGCAAAGATAACCAGGAGGTGTACGTCGATGCAGAGCGGGGGGTACCTGCCCAGTTCGGCCACGGTGAGTTCGCATCTTTTGCACAGTCGATGAAAATGTGCATGCATGAGAATTTAAACGTGTTAAATGTGAGCACAACAGGGAATAGACAACACCTATTCACGCACTTGTGTACATGAAGGCGCCGTAAAGGAATTCCTGTGCCAAAATACGCACGAATGTTTATGTAACCCAGATTTTCTCCATCGCTTAATCTGCACTGATACCCGAATATAAAAACACTCGCGGTGACAAAGTTTTTTTCTCATTCTGATTCAACAGAAGGAACACCTGCGACCCTCAAAACCGAAGCTTCCAACTCGGAATTTGCTTTTAACCCCTGCGAGTGCCCAAAAGACACCTACACCCCCTCCTCGCTCGCCTACTCCGGCAGTTTCTATGTTGAGGCATCTCAGGGAGCGCCGTGCAGCACCGAAACACTCCTCAACATGATCACCGAGATCGTGGGTATATCCACGCTGCCAATTTCAGAAGTGCAACAGAGCGGCAGCAGTCGCGGAACTTACCCGTCGCCTGCGCCGATAGACAGCAGCAGCGGCAATTTTGGAGACCCCGGCGTCAAGAGGCAACCCTACATCGGCTCCGGACCCTCTCCTCCTGTGTACTCTCCGGACCAAACTTGCCAGAGGTATGCCGATGACCAGGCCGGCAGTCAGGCCCAAGACCCGTCCACTTCCCAGCTCAGCTTCGGCTCCCCAAGAGCTCCACACCAGAAGAAGGCTGAACCAAAGTCTGAGGCCGCGTCTTTCCCCGTCGTGGTCAAGAATGAGTTTGAGAGCAGCTGCTACGAGTGGGGGGCTTTTAGCAAATCTGACTGTTTGGAGACGAGTTTCCAGACTGAAACCTTCCCCATGTCCAGCGACTTCCCCCCCGATCAGCAGATGGATGTTAAGGAACTTTTGGACACGTTCCCCCCGATTTGTCCCAACCCAGAGATGGAGTTTAAAGTGGAGGGAGGCATAAAGCAGGAGCCGTGTTTCTCTGACACCTGTTCTCAGAGCTACTCCAGCCCCCTGTACAATAATTACCTCCCACCACCACCAATGGGCCTCTCCTCCAACCTGAAACCCTTCCCTGATGCCCCACAGCCATCTAATCAGTGTGATTCCTTATATACATCGCCAGCTTTACCAAGCACCATAGACTCCCTCCTGTATTCTTCCTTGTTGCCAGATTCTTTCGCCCAAAGTTACACGACCCGTGTGACCAAGTCCCCCAGGGCCAGAAAGAGCCCCGCCGCCTCCCACGGCCCAGCCAAAGAGAAACCCTTCACCTGCCCCATGGAGAGCTGCGACCGGCGCTTCTCTCGCTCGGACGAGCTCAACCGTCACATCCGCATCCACACGGGCCATAAACCTTTCCAGTGCCGCATCTGTTTGCGCAGCTTCAGCCGTAGCGACCACCTCACCACCCACACCAGGACTCACACCGGGGAGAAGCCGTTCTCCTGCGACGTGTGCGGCAAACGGTTCGCCCGCAGCGACGAGAGGAAGCGGCACGGGCGCGTACACCTGAAACAGAAGGAGAAAATGGAACTAAAGCCTCAGGTGACCGCCGCCGCGTGGCCGTTCACTCTCCCCGAGGGGATTTGAAGACAAGGCCACATCCCCCTCACTCGCACATACAACATTAGGGTCTTTCCGTCTTGGAAGATGAGCCAGCTGACCGCAACTTGACGTCTGAGTTGGTCTGACATGGCGAGTCCAGAGGTTTTGCGCATATTTGCTGTTTTTGAGGAGCAGAGAGGGAGTGGAGAAGTTGTGCTTCAGCCTTTTTTGCCTGCTGCGGATGTGACTGACTTCAGGCAAAGGTGCATAATAAAAGTAAACAGCTCATCAGTGACTGGCTGCTGTTTCTGTCAGAGTCGAACCTCTCGGCTTCGGCATTGCATGACTGCTGTTCAGCACCTCTTCATGTGGACAGCTCCATCCTCCATCCGCCTCTGGGCCTGGATGGTTTGCACTTACAGATTATTAATTATCGCCATTTAAGATTCTTATTTTTGCTTTTAGCATTCTTAGAGCAATGGTTTGGACGATGTTCCTTAAGATGCATGTTTATGTCAGTGTTTTTTTGCCTTTAACAACCACTGTCGAGCTACTCTTCGTAGCTACTCTGACATGAATGTAGGCGAACACATTTATGGCTTCGACCATAAAGCTGTCCATCTTTGATCAGATTCAGTGTTTTTTTTAACTTCTTTATCATTTAGATGTTGGTGTTTTTTGTCATTGGTCTTTGTGTTGTGTTACAATTGTTTGGATTATTACAGTTGTGAAAGATATATCATAAATGGGAAATAAATATATTTGTATTACTGTACTTCTTTGTATTTTTATAGCTAACTGTATATTTTACATTTAACACATTTGAGTGTATTATAAATCACGAATAATGTCTTGGTTTTTTGAGGGCTATTGTTTAGTTACACAATATTTTAAATGTTACAATTTGATATGGGAAACATTTTCGCACTTCATCCCAGTGTTGGTATGATGAGAGTTGTTTCACTGAACTGCTGATCTGGATTTAAAAGGGACCAGAGTGTACACTAGTTATGATATGGCTTTTCAACCAACAAATGATTTTGCAGTATGTACAGAACTGTGTTTAATCAAGTTAGACATGACGGACAAATCATATAATTATTGCTTTTGAGTAAATCAGGTAGCACACATTGCTGCAAGTTTCTGTGGACTTTACCTTGATCATAACAAGGGTTTCACAGCTGATATCTTTTACTGGAATGAATGCTGAAATGTTCACTTTACCAAAAAAATAGAAAAATAAAAAAGATAAAAATAGTATAAAACTATGTTGAGAGCTTGGTGAAATTGTCACCAACAGGGTACTGCAAAAAAGTAATTTAAATCGCCTTAAGTTATATTAACTGTTCAAGTAAAGATTTTGTACATACACAGTTTCTACAATACTTTAAATTAATATTGATGTTGTTATTTTTATGAAAAGTTTATGAACAAAATAAACATTTTCTGGAAGCAGCAAGTTTCTTGTGCATGGTTCAGAATCATCGACCAACTCTTATTTCCTCTCACACTTTGTCTAATCTGTTTCACACAGTGCTGAGACCCCCCATCGGAGAATTCACATAAGTGTATCTCTTCCCAAAATATACATTAGAACAGGCCACCTGTGGCACCACACTGCAGCCCTAACATTAGACAACACAGCTCTGCCCTGTGACTCACACAGCTTTTGACTCAAGCACATTAAAGTGAATAACCTGTTACTCAGTGCTGTGGTTCTGGATCCACTCGACTTCAAATATCACTTTTCTCATGATGTAAATGTAGAGACGAACACAGAGAATGCTGTGATAATCTCTACAGGAAACCTGTTAAACAGGACATTTTCTTGCCTTGTCAGTGAGATGATCTGATGATCTCAGTTCATTCATTCCTTTGTTCATTCACTCATCCATTTTTGCAATAAAAATATGAATTTCCACTCATTTGCTGGATGCAATTATGGTCTATTATCATGTATTTTTTCCTCCTCTTGTCAAAACTCTCTGTGCATTCTTGTAGAAATCTCTCTATTAGAATACGAGGCAATGGTGCAAGCCAATACTACTTTCTGATGGCAATTTCTTCAAAGCGACACAATTTGTATGTCACTATATCAAGCACAGAGCCCATTGACACTGTATTTTCATATGTAGTGCTAAAACTCACACACTTAAAATCACAGGTCAAGTAGTGTTTTAAGTAAGAAAATGTGAAATGTTTATAGTGCAAAATATACACAAGATTTGGGGAAGAAGCATAAAGCTGCTTTGTGCTCTGTGCATCCTCTCATGATGCCAATATCTTGCAGTGTGTCATTGCAAACTATGCATGCATGTTTTACCAGGGCATACGTAGGACATGCATGTGCCCATGACGCAGTCGACTGGAAGAACACAGCCCAGCTTGCCCACGGCAGTGCGTAAGTGCCTGCGTTGTCTGTAGCTGACAAACATACTGTAGCAGTGTGAAAATGAGAGTCGCCACATGGAACACTGTGAATAGTCTGTACCCGTCCTCTGCTTTCCATCACTCATCATCACCTACAATAGCACATGGTCTGACATCAACATGCGTTCCCTCACCCGTGTTGTTTTAGTGGCAAACATTGTGCAGTGGTGGATGGTTGAGGTTTTGAATTGCAGTGATGTGCAGTCACAGTGACCATTATTCACACACTTGAAGACTGAAGAGTTATTGAACTCTGGCCATTGATGGAATTTCTGCATTTGGAAGCTGAAATTCACATTTGCATACTGTAGATGGTCCTTCATTTATCTGCAGCATGTGAGCAAAACAGTTTCAGCTCATCTTTAGCAAATGTGTTGACCATAAACCTTCCTTTAAGTCTAAAGATGTAAATCAGATCTTTTCCACCGACTGACAGTTTTTTGTCTCCTGTAGAGATGTGTAATTTGCTGAAGCTATTAAGTAATTGTGCAGAGAGGTCACATGAGGCTTTCTCGGAACCTCTGCCCTGAGCGGTACCACATCGAGCACATTAAATCCTTACCATGGTGTCACTAATGCAAACATGTTAACATTAGCACTGTTGCATTGTGGGGAGGGGGTTTATCCCAAGTAGTGCTTGTGTGTGACTAATGCATTCCATATGTGACTGGAGAGGAAACCATGAGTAGATGTGATTTCACTTCTTTATTGTCTCATCCAATTAATCACTCGATGAAGGATTGCTTCTGGATAAGTCGATAGGACTATTTATCTGCTCTACCAAATGAGCATTTTGGCTCCACATTAAATAAAAGAAAATCATCCCTAAAAAAGACGGTGAAGGATTAGATGAGCACGAAGAATGAGGATAAGTGTCACTGCGGAACGATTTGTACTTACATGTTCATTACTTCATTACTCTTCTGATTGGCCCACAAACGTAACCTATTTCTTACTTATTTTGCATCATACACAAGCAAATGTTTACCTCCAGTACGTCTATATTATATTATATAGGTTTATAACTGGAGCATGCTTCCCTCCTCAGTGTCAAGCCCATCTACATCTGTGTCGCCATTAAATGTCTGACACCAAGCTTAAGAGGGACTACTACAGCCCCTGTTGTCTCTGAAGGGCCCAACACCCCTTTTATCCATGCTTGAACTCCAAACAATCCTACCTCTACAACAATAATCCAATAATGACTTTCAGAGCGTATAAAAATGAATTTATTTGCTTACATGAAGGATCTGAGGCAGTTTTTGTGATTCAAGCTTCAGGTATCAGGTCACCTCAAGTACCTGTTAATAATCACAGTACTACTTGAGACGGTCTATATGGCCACACGGTCTCATTCGCCTGTGGATTGATCTATTGTGGGGTAATCACCATATAATTTTATGCGCACCTTTAAAATGTGCACCGTGGCGCGTCATTGTCCTTGGGGTGGACTCAGTAATCAAGGTGCATAATCGCATGGCGGTAATGGCAATCAGCCTTAGCAGATTAATTCCTCGGATCATGCATCAACCCTTCGGTCCTGTATCTGATCATGAAGAAGGGTGTAGGTGGTCTGGAGAGGGCAGGTGATTAAAAAGAGGAGAACCGTTGCAGCAAGAAGGACCTCGTTATGCAAACATTTTGGAGTGCCTAATTCCTTCCATTGTTATGGCTCCCAAATTCTTCATTTGTATTACTGATCAGGCAAAGCACAAGATGTAGAAAATAAGTTTTCCCTTGCTCCTTCGTAAATTGCAAGTCAACTCCAAGGTCAAGGACCCGGTGTACCACTTTTATCCAGTGCACAACATCTCTATGGTAACTATGTCAAAGGACTTACAGTGTATGCTGTACCTTAAGTGAATGGAAAGCAATGAACACACACAGCGAACTGAATGACTTCATGGCAATTCAATTACATAGGGAAATTTACAGCTGCCCTTGGAACATTCCAGGTATGAGACCTCGCCATATTGAGGGCAGCCTGATGCAGCTGTGTGCATGTGGCAACCTTTCGGAATCTGGACAATAATTTAGGTCCAGACACATGTTTATTTCCGTTTAACCCACACGTCTGAATCCCCAGTGTGTTTGGGGCTTGTTGCTTCCAGTTTGTGCAGGAACACGGGGCTTTTTCATTGGTTCATAACACAACACTAACAAGAATGGCACTCAGTAAAATACATACCTCTGCCAAGGCCCAACAGTCCCCTTATATTCAAGCTGCACAAAATTTCACACAGACACAGATCTCAGTTCCTTCATATAGTTTGATCTTTTTTTGATAAAGATTCATCAATTATTCTGTGGGAAAATATGGAAATGTTAAAGAAAGTGAGAAAATAAATTGGCTCCTACCTGACCCACACTTCATCCCTCCATGGAAATCTACTCAGCGATGTTTGCGTAATCCTATAAACTGCTATTATCAACACTTTTATATTAGCAATGATGTAGAAAGATTGGTCTCATCTGGTAGGGTTAGAATGTTTATTTCAGAAACACCCTTTTTATATTATTTGTTGAAATAATCTTCGTCCAATCATTTCATTTGCACTGATCAATGATTCACAGGCTTACATATCGGTTAGTAACCAAGCCGGGGAGGTTAACACCGCTGAAGCCGAGATGATAGCCTGAAGTTAGCGAGCAATTTACAGAAAAGTTGTCTTCCAGCAGTTGGAATACAATGTATGCTCATGTGGTTTGAGGGTGGCTTTGACCAGAGGGGCAGTGAGAAGGGGTGGGACATTTCGGTTGCATATTTTCAGTGTAGCCTGCTCTTACGGCTTTTCCCAGATTACCAACCCTGGCTTTAAATTGGTCTTCACTCCATCTACGAGTGTATTGAACAACATCCAATGCTGAGGACTCAGGAGAAGCCTGCTTCATGTGTTTACTGGAGCAGCCTAGTTTAGAACAGCCACACGCAATCACATATCTCTGCCCACTTCTTTGTTGTAAGTGGATTGACAATGCTATTACATTTACACTTCACACACACTTCATCCTCACAGCATCACGTGTGCATTTACCTTTATGTTCATGTGTTCAATGCCCAACTGATAGAAAATCAATCACCCACAACACATTTAAATACCAGCTGTAAATGAGATGGTGCAGATGAACCCATGGAGCTTATAGAACATGGAGTTATCACCTGAGTCTCTATTTCCCCTCAGCACTGAGGAATTCTACTGTTTCAGAAACACAGACCTGATTAGCTTCTTTTCACCTCCTCCCAAGACAATGCCACCCTGACTGAGGTCCAGCCCATGCAGTGCGGAGGGCTGTGACAGCGGCTTGTTGTGACACACAGGATGAAAGGTTAACCATTAACCTGATCAGCTGGTGGTAGAGTACTCCAGCTTCCTCTGACAATGAAGGATCATTTGAATCAATCATGATACATGTCCCCAGAAATGTTCTCCATCTATATGCTCTCATCACTTTATTCTTCAAACAAAAGACCATTAACAGTGCACTGACCTATACTTTGACATGTGTGGAGGAAAAGCTTCAGGTGCACACACACACACACACAGAATAACACAGTTAAAAGCCTGCTGCACTGACAGTAATGACTCTGAAGGAAGTTTGTGCTCCTGTAAAAAAATAAAAACGTCCATCATCATAATACTCGCTGCAAATATCCACAAAACCTGCCGTCACATTAGCATTAGTATCTCACACGACAAAAAGAAGAATGTGTAAAAAAAAATGCACCACCCATCTGCATAACATCACTCTGTACACGCACAACTGTTAACCCCTCTCCCCATAAAATATATCACGGCGTGACCGTGTGTCCAGTCGAGGTGTGAGTGATTACTTTAGTGCTTTGACATTTGCAGCAGCAGTAATGAGGCATGTCTGTGACAGGCGTGTCACCACCGGCAGCCCGTGTCTCTGCTGCTCAGTTCGGCTCTGGGAAGGAGGCGCACTGTGGCCAAACACTGGCACTTTCTGGAGATAATGACGGCTCAGCCACAGAGAAGCAGGGAGAACGTGTTGAAGTCTGAGGCGCCTGTGCGCATGTGTGTTCCACTGAGAGAAAGAAGCCGATCCACAGTGTATGTGAAGTGTATTAGCGTGAGTGCATGTGTGTGCGTGCGTGCGTGCGTGCGTGTGTGTGTGTGTGTGTGTGTGTGTGTGTGTGCATATCTGTCATTGCCAAGATGGAATCAGAGACTGGGAGAGAGGAGGCCGGCGCTGGGACATAAAGACTAGTAGTATAAAAATGAGTGGGCTGAACACGCGCTGCTCGCACCGTGCACCCTCCCATCAAGCAGGGCGACGATTTGCATGTTGCACACCAGCCTCACCGCCAACTACAGTATGTATTCTGCATCTAAATGAACCATCAAACTCGAGCGCCCGCTCCTCCCAGCTCCATGAAATGTATGCAAAATGCAGCTACTTGAGCATTAGCCGCAACAGTTGTTTTAATGCCCGCTGAATTCTGACGCTCGTGATTCTGAGCCATTAAGAACAGAAAACAGAGAGGCTGGGGATGGTCTGGACAGGAACATGGCTAACCTATAAGTCACACAGAGGGAATCTCACAGTGGCTGGTTTTTAAGGTTTGAAATCACTTCATCTGACTGTGAGACCTTGAGAATAAATAGCACTATTCTTTTGATTTCTACTATATTCTATTATCTTGTATTCTCTCATGGTTCATTCTATTAAGTATGGTTTGCTATTCTGCTTTGTTCTGTTTTATTCTATTGTGTGTTGTTCTGGTCAGTTCTATTCTATTAAGTTGTGTGTTTCTATTCTATTCTGTTCTATTTTTTTCCAGAGAAGTTCGTGCAGGTCCTGATAAATTTCTACGAATAATAATTCCCAACTAGATTTCACTGTGGAGCGATTACCTTTTAAATGTGGACTAAATATGAATATTTATATGATCATGTCATGCGTAAGTTACAATAGCTGCACTTTACACCGTAATGTTGCTTCTGTACTTCAGTCAAAGTACTTCAGTATAACTTATGACCGCAATGTGTTTCTATGACTGTAAATACTACTGACAAATGAACCAACAATTCCACTTCAACCCTTGTGTGAAGTAACTTTTCTCAGCAGAACATCATGTTGGACCTGATCACTCATAATAAGAAGCCAGTTGTTAAATTGTTTTTTTAATCTAAGTGCCTCAACAGAAAATCCACCTTCACCAAACCAAGCTTGTTTCTTCTGGTCTTCACTCGTCTGTTCTTGGCTGACAGGAGAGGAACCTGCTGTCGCTGCTCATCCCTCTTAAGGTTCAATGTACAATTGTCTTATAGAGTGTTTATCTCCATTATATCTGAGTTAGTGCAGTTGTTCTGTCAGCGCTAACCACAACCAACAAAATCTTTCTGTGCACTGCCGGTCACTGGGTGATGTTGGTTTTTTGCTCCAGACTGGTTTACAGTGAAGAATGAAGGTACTGGAGTTAGAAAATGTTTTACCCCCCACCAAGGAGGTTAAGTTTTCATCTGTGTTTGTTTGTGAGCAGGAGTGTGCAAAGATTACTCAACCAATTTCCATGAAATGTTGTCTAGGGGTGTTGCATGACCAAAGGAAGAACCCATTACATTCTGGAGCAGATCCGGATCTGTATTGTTTTTGTTTTTGTTTTTTTACTTTCTTTAACGTTTTTCAACATTTTTGTTGATTTCTCAAAGAATAATTCATGGATCCTGATCAAAATATTATGAGTTTGTGAATTTGGAATTTGGTGCAGATGTGCAGATCAATGTGCATCAAATAAGTGTTGGGCCTTGGTGGAGGTATACGCTCTCTGAAACAGGTTTAAAGTAACTGAAGTATTTCAGATTTTGTACTTGAGTTACTTTACAAAGTTACATCCCACCACTCTGGGTCAGTAGGATGATGCTGCTCAGCACAAATTACAATTATCATCTCTCCGTTAAAGACATGGCTGCTTAACCCCCCCCGTGGTCAGCGGATAGCAAAGCTATAGCATCACACACTCCCCTCCCCACCCATCCTCATCCCTCACTGTCCCCCCCTCAGCAGTGCATAATGGCCAGCTCTGCCCTTGCCCCCCCCTCCCTCCAGTGGCTTTTAGCTGGTGATGGACTGTCACTTTCACCGGGGGTGGGTGCACAGAGAGTGACGTGTCCCCTTGTCTGAGTGTATAGGAGCCATGCTGGGGTCACACAGGGATATATGTGCTACAGTATGTTTCCCATGAGCCTAAAAGCACCGACCGTAAATCAGACAAGCCGCCTCTGATCTCAAACCTGTAGAGTGTTGGAAACCTAAAGAGACGCGTTTTTGTCCCCCTCCTGTGATTCTTGGAGCTTTAAAAGGGGGCTTTCATATGTATGAGTCAGATCAGCAGTACACATTTAAAAATCGAATCACTTTCTCTCACTGCAGGTCCCCAAACTCCCTTGTCTCGTGTTGTAAGCAATCACCATGTGCATTAACAATGTGATTCTACATTGTAGTTTTTGTAATTGCTTTTGCAGCTTTGGAGGATGGTATGAAGAAATGAGCAGTGCTTGAAAGACTTTAAGTTGTATTTCATACCATAGCACTGTAGTGTTTAAAATAAATGTATATACATGTTATCTATCTATACTTTTGTCAATCTCTGATTGTCACTGGTGCAAATGGTTTCTGTTTTCTTGAATCAAGTTTCCTGTGAAACCATTTTAAATAATGCTAATTTCAGCATTGAAGAATCATCAGCACAAATGCCTTGTGTGGAAACAGAGGAGATTTTCTTGTTAGTTATCCGTGATCCTGTCACTCAGTGCCATGGCGGCATAGGGTCTGCTTCCTGTTAACAAGATATGTTTACGGCATCAGCGTTGGTCTCCTGCCGTCTGTGTGTGTGTGTGCGCATTTATACTCCTCGTCGCTCAACAGGATTGATGCATCCATGTGTCGGTTAAATATTAACTGACCAGGAACTGGGGAGACAGATAGTGTCCGGGTCCCCGCTCCTCCACAGCACTCAGAGGCTGAGGCAGGCCTTCCTTTTGTTATGAAGCCAAAATGGTGCCCAGTGGCAGGATGCTGCGTCTAACCATTAACTAGACCCTCGGCACTGGAGCTCACCAGTGAAATGACAAATCACAATGTTCCCCCAGAACTGAGCCTGGAGAATATTAACCCTGACTCAGCTGGGGCTCTTCCTCCGTCATCCTGCAGATAAATGAATAGATGCTGATCCTTCCATCACCATCAGCTTCTCCTTCCTCCTACTCATCCACTCTGTGTGTCTCTTTTGGCACCACTGACAGTGGCGTCTTGTGAAGAGATTGATATGACGAGAGGTAGATGTGCTGCTTCCTGCCTCTGGACGATAAAAAGATAATTTATGGATCCATCACTTAGCGAGTCGTGAAAACAGAATATTTTTTTAGAATAACCCTCAAAGAAATTATCATTATGAACGAATACAGAAGCGTGATTGAAGTTGAACAATCACTTAAACAGTGACAGAGCTTTTACAATCAAGGGCTTTAATTTATGTAGCAGATTCTCTTCATTTGCGGTGTCCTGCAGTACCTGTGCCGCGGAAAGTCGCTTTTAATTTCACCATGTTTCTGTTCATGTGGCTCATTCACCATGCCCTCAGATGTTGCAGGTCTCCCCATGTTTAACACCTCTGAAATATTTCCTCCCTCCTTCCACCAGAAGTTAAAAGGACGACAGATTTAGCAGTTGCCGCCATCATTAAATCCTGCGCCCCTTCATAAAGTCAGCAGACCTCCATGGTGTCTCGGTCCCGCACTGTAATGGCCGCTCATAGTCCAAATGAACTGGAGAGCTTTCATGTGTCCTGAGCAGTGTACTCGTCTCATTACGGCCCATAGTGGTTCCACATCAAACAACCTCATTATTTTCAATGAGGGAGAAATCGCAAGTATGTGACGAGTCAGAGCTACAAAGTAACTACCAAGTTCAAATAACATCTGCCCTTTTTGGTTCTGCTATGCAAGCAAAATGGTGCAGAGATAAAAGTATTGTGTGTCTCCAGACTGATGACATGCCACTTCAAGTCTTCGCTCTCAGTCGTATTTCCACAAGATTTAAGGAAAATTATGTGAAATCAGGAGCTTTAATGTTATAATATGAACACTTCAGCAACAAAACTGCAGAAACCCACTTCATGCACACTGTCCCATAGTGATACATTTTGAATATACTGTGATCCTGATGAATAAGATGAAACCATCCAACATCAGCACCTTGGATTATCCAGTATCATGAATAGCTTTTCACAACCTGATCATTGAGGCACAGAATAGAATATTTTGATATCACACAGACCATCATATTAGCTCTCAGCTGAATGATGCCTATTTATAGTTTTAAAGCATTTTACATCATTTACATAAAAAGCCTCTATTAGAAGCCTAATTTGATATTAGCTGACAACAATTTGACAAGGCGGGGTCAGAGGTTAAGCTAACGCACAACGCCTGTTAACTCCATTAACATGGAAATGAATGCAACAACTCGACAGCCTGTTGTCATACCTACAGTGAACAGCCTAAATAAGTTGCAATGAAAAAATCACAAGGGCTGTACTTGATAAGACATACTCGTGTTACTATGGCAACATCCATGGCTCAAGCTTAGAATGCAGAGATCTGGATAATCGTTGTCATTGTGATACATGGTGCTTTTGCTATAAGACCCATGTTGGGACATTAATACGTTTGCACTCTGCAAGATCTGTTTCCATTCAGAAATCATCAACAATAGCTTTACATACACTCAGCTGTCTGCAACACAAACCCCACTGTCTGTCATTATATCCAACATTAATGCACTCTGTGCACATAAATTCTACTTTGCATTAACTGTTTGCACAAATGATGATGAAGTTTTTTGATGCAAGACGTAACACTTGTTTATTATAATGCAGAAACACAGCATTCACTAGAATGAAAACAAGGGGCACAGTATTCACTGCCCTGAAAATGTTCATATTTTGTCTTTTAATAAAAAAAAGCTCTTTAATGTTTTAATGTAGTGATTATTGTAAACAGATCTTTACAGTTAAAAATACCTACAGACTATTGTATCTAAAATGATTGGTTATGAATATGAATTTTCAATATTTTAATTAATACAGTATTTGCTGGTTTTAACATTCACTAAAAGCAACATAAAAAAAAACAAAGATACATTTCTATCATTGGAGGAAATTAGACAATGATTCTTCCATCAATTTTTTTTGCGGTCATAGTATTTCTGCAGAATACTGATACATTTTTAAGCACCAACTGTAAGTAACAGCAGGACTGTTTTTTTGTGTATTATTATTAAGATGATCTCCAAATGTTTTGTATCTTCCCCATTGTTTGTGTGTGTGCATGCTCATCTGTCATGGCCGGACTGCTTGATGATAACTGTACACTTAACAGTCGAGCTGCTGCATTGTCTTGAAGTGAATGTGATGATGATTCTCAAGCTGTTAGTCGGCAGTTTCACATTTTATCCTTTTGGTGAGTGTGACACTTGAGGTGAGACACTTGTATTGGCTGAAGTTGGCCTGCGTGTAGTTCCATTGTGTTGCCCTGTGAGTGTGAACAGACCGCAAAAGTCAATTTAATGAGGTGATATAATATGAATTCCTTGTGCTTTCAGGAGGTAGACTGTCATTTAGGCTCAGTGTGTGGTCTCTGATCAGGATATTGATCTCGTCAATGATTGCAGAGAATAATATGGCAGACGCAGCCTTTACACAACATGCTTTCATTTATTATACTTAATTGTCTTCTGATAACAAGAGAATAATCACCCTAATGTTTAATATAATCCTGCTCTGAGAACTATTTCTCTCAGTAACTGTCATGAGTATCAGTTAATCGTTGCATATTACTGGTGCCCCCTGCTGTTTAAAGCTTTAACTGCTTTCTCTCTCCATTTTTTAGATTTTGATGTAGCTCCATCACAGAGCCATGGTTTACTGATGTGTGTGACTAACGTAACCTATGGATTAAATCGATACACAGGTCAGATAGACACAAAATATATATTATGTGAGAACTTGTAATAATCTAATAATGTAGAATCCAACATGATTCTTACCGACGTCTGTCTCCTCCACTAATTTCACATTAGATGTCGACAGTGACTATAAAGACAAGTGTTAAACGACTTACTTAATGTAAATGTTAAACATAAACATAATATGAGATGTTGCCTCTGTCTTCTCATGTCTTCTCCTCCTTTATCACCTTTTCACAGCCTCACTGCCAAAATAAAATAAACTCCAGGCAAAGACACTTTAATTGTACAAAAAAAAATGTCAGACATGTGTTGTGGTTGCTAAGCAAACAGCCTCTAATAATATCTACATGGGAGAGGTTTGCATTAGTGCAGCAAGCCAAAGCACAGCATGTCTCAGTCTCCACCAATCTAAAGACAATGAAGGTTCACCACACTGTAATTACCCAACAATGAGTTTGTCAGTCACTGCTCATAAATATGAATAAGGAGGGATGGATAAAGGTGTTCGGTCTAAATTTGCCACGATTTTTGACGCGAGAGCGAGAAAACGGCCCCGGCCTCATATTCATCCTATCAAAATCTCCTGAGGGAGAGTTTTTAAGCTTTTGTGTGTCAGTCTTTCCCTGTCAGGACTGGATGAGTGCAGCATGTGGAGGGCGTAGAGGGATAGAGATTGATGTAACAGGTTTTGGGTTTTTACTTTTTAAATTATGTTTTTTTTTTAGAAACCCCATGAAGGTGTCAGCTGTTACTGTGAAATACAAGAAAATCTCAAGGATGCAGTGGACAGCATGTCTCTGTACAACAGAAAGATTAATTTGATTTATTCATTTAAATGTTAATGTGCTGTATGGAAATCACCTCTTATACTGCTGTACATTTCACCTAACATCCATGCAGGGTATTTAGTGTTTATACATTTTGAAGATTTTCCCAAGACGTTTTGATTTTGTTTATTATAAGATCTGTGCCTCAAATAAAATGTTTATTTGTTTATGTATTTATTTATTTCAATTTTGAGGCGACACTGTGCAGTAAGGACTCTGCAGTAGATCCTAAAAACACAATTGGATGCATTTGTCCATCAGTCCATTTTTCAGTCTGATACATGACACCACAATAAAAAAGGTTATTGTTTTTAAAGGTGACAAACTGCACTTATATTGTTATTTTTATCATAGTGTACTTCTCTTGTCTGACCAGTAAGTGGTGCTTGAGCTCCTAAATGGATCCCTCTCGCTCTTTCTCTCTCTCTGTCACACACACACACACTTACAATTGATCCCAACTGAGACGTAGGATTTTACAGCCTAGAAAATGTTTTTTGTATATTGTTGAATTAACTGCATTAAAATATTGTAAATATTTTTAATCGGTTCACATAGAAAATATTTAGTCTTTGCAATGCTCATTTTTACTCGCAGGTACTGTGCACTTTATATCAAGTCTTGGCTCACAAAGAGGCAGATTGTTTTATGTGCTTACGCCTTAATGCAGCCTCACTTTAGCAGTAGCATTTAGAGTAAAAAATGTTTAAGTAAATACTCAAATACTTGCAGTAAGTACACAGACATTTTGAGTCACTGGTGCAGAAAACATCCCCAGGCTGTGATACATGAGACCTAAACATCACCTGGACCATAAAATACTGAGAGTGGATTTCTTATTGTGTAGCCTTGTTTCTATTTTCTTTTCTGTCACCACAGAGCAACTTACTGTAGGATTAGTTGAAAGAGTGATGACCCCGACACATAAAACCCTGTTCCAGAGTGTTCTCAAGCTTTGTGATATAGAGGACGCAGGGTGAAATAAACAGTACACAGCTGATACAGACGATGTAAGATTACAGGTCTTGAAACAATATACACGTTGCTGAAACACGACCTGTAAATGTTGAGCTGTATTTGAGATTTAAAAACCCAACAAGGAGCAGGAGCTGTTGTATTCTGTTCCACTGTTAATCTGTATGTAACAGTGTGTATCTGTATGGTTCCTGTTAAACAAACGACTACATTCAAAACAACAATATTGATTTACTACATTTTCACCTCATATTTGGAAACACCAATTACTCAAGTTGATGCCAACATGATTTACATTGACACTAGAGCCATATCTAGGAAATTATAAATGCTGATGTCAAGTTTTAACCCCCACCCTGTGCAACATTTTTATGACAACCCACCCAAAAGAGTCTGTAAAATGTTCTTCTTCATTGATTAATTAACCTGTTGCAGCAGATGGTTTGTTACACAGAACCTTCTGGGAAGGCTTGGATGGAAACAGCTTGGAAAAGGGCAGGTGCTTTCAAAATATACTTGGCAGCTGATTGGATGAACCATCTGTCTATCACTGCCTGTCACACGTGCAAAAGCCAATCGGGAGAAAAGTGATCTTGTCTTTCAATCAAGAAATATTCTACAGTTCTGATATAACTGATGCTATCGCAGCATCTATGCTAACCTCTTTAAGAAACTCCTCTAGCTGTCGTCAAACCACAGACACTGTTGCAGTCAGTTACTCCCTCATGAGACTCTGATCTGTTTGACTTTCTTTGGTTGGGACCATATACTGTGTATAAAAACGGAAGTAGACTGCAGGTCCTGAAAGTGAAGCCAATGCAATGGTGCCTGAAACCTGTATTCTCTGGAATGACCAGCAGAGGATGACGCCACAGAATGAAAAAAAAATTTGTAACCAAAAATTTAGTTCATGGTCTTTATTAAAAAAAAGTAAAATACAGCATGATGCTCATTTTGTAAATTATGGTCTCATTTAGAGTCAAATAGACGATCACCTCACGATATGCACTGGGGCGTGGTTGGATATGGTGTGATTGACAGCTAGAACTATCCAATAGGTGCAGATGGCAGGTGGAGGTGACTGTGCAGTGTCCTCAACCTTTCAGTCAGGCTCCACCCCCTGCTCCTCCAAAAATGGTTATTTCTGGCTTCAAAAAGCCAAGATGGCGCGAGACAAAGGCTGAAATCAAAGCTTCAAAATGGCAGTTTACAAATGAATAGGTGACGTTGTCATTGTGATACATGGTGCAGTTGGTTTGACCACACGCAAATAGCTCAGAGCCTGGCAGGATAGATTGTAAAGAAAATCCAGCTTGCAAGAAATCCAGCTGCTATTCGAGGTTTAATGTTAATTCAACTGTCTAATGTTTTCTTATATTGTCCAAATTCTGCTTCTAAATCCACTGTGCAACAGAAACATTGTGAGATTATGCAGTTCATGTATTATTTAGTCTAAATCATAAATTCAATACACATTTTACACACTCATAGATATCTTAAATGTGCCAGATTTTCTCGTTATGAAAATCTGTGAATTATTTCCTGGGGAAGCTGTGAAAATGTTGAAAAATGCCTTATCTCTCAATGTGAGAGAAAGTGATAAGCTATTCCTGATGCAGATCCTCACCAAATGTAATGTGTTCTTCCCTGACCTAAACCACATCCATGCATCAAGTTTTGTGGAAATCCAGTTTTTTTTGTATAATCTTGCTTACAAACCAACCAACCATCAAACCAACCAATCACCCAACCAACAGTCAGGGGTGAAAACATAAAGGTAATGAGATGGGAGCAGGATCAATACTGTGCAAACAGTTTCAAAACTGAAAAGTGGATTTGAAGTTAAGTTCCTGCTTTTTCAAAACAGTTGTAATATTATAGTAGCCCACATGTGAGCTTCTGAGGATCCCCACGAAGAAAACCAGCTGGGACCTATGAAATGCTGGACTCCTTGTGACCCTCCTTTGCATTAAAGACAGTCTGAGAAACAAACTGGATGTTTGGCAAGATGTGAGGTAGTAAAAGCTGTGACACCTGAATGATGGAAAGTATACCAAAGCACGCATATCCAAACTTGATGAGCACTATAGGTGCTGGACAGAAGCGGCGAAAACCTGAAGACAAGAAATGTCTGCACACAGGTTGAGGCTGCCAATAAAATGTTTTACTTCTGTGCCCGAAACGTTACTTAGTTGGAGCCTCAAGTAGCGTGTGGACATTATTATGTCACCTGGATAACATTTATCCGATGTTGATCGATTCTCAGAGCAAGCAGTAGCTGGCAGGAGCAGCTTGCATGAGAGGAATGAATGGGGGTGTGTTGTGGGTCTGTCCCTCCTGCTTCTGCTACAGTCTGTTATCTTTGTCCACAGGTACAGCGTCCAGAGGAGGGTGTTGATGTGTTTTTATTCAGGATTCATTTTTTTGAATATCTCTCCCATACTTTTTTATTTAGCTCCCAGGTGAGGATTTAGGTGCAGGAGAAGGGCCTGTGCCTAAATGTTTCCTAGAAGGTTAATCAAAAGTTTGTGGGAATCTGAACAGCCATGTGGACATTTTTATGATTCTCAGCGCCAAGCAGCAGCTGCCAGGACCAGGTGGCAATTGTGAGAGGGATGAATGGGGATATGTTGTGGGTCTGTCCACACCCACTCAGCAAACACTGATAGAGTAATCTGTCCTCAATCAGAAGATGGAAGTGATGTTTGTTTTATTCATGATTCATATTTCTGCACATCTCTTCCTCAAACTTACCTCCCAGGTGTTGTTTCGGGCACAGGCCCTTCTTTCTTCTTCTGTGCCAGAAACATTACCTGGGATGTAATCAGCGGGACCCTCAACTGATGTGCAGAAGTTTTTATGTCGCCTGGATGAGTTTTCACAATCCCCTGATGTTGATTGATTCTCAGAGACCAGCAGCAGCTGGCAGGACCAGGATGTGTTGTGGCTCTGTCCTCCGCAGACTCAGGTACAGTCATCTGTGCTCAATCACGAGATGGGAGATTGTAGAAGATGTGTGTGTTTCTTTTTTTATTCATGATTCATGTTTTTGCACATCTCTCCTCCTCCCTCCTCCTCCTCCCTCCTCCTCCTCCCTCCTCGTCCTCTGCAGGCCTGCTCCTCTCCCCATGCTGCAGAGAGGAGCTGCGTGACGTCACTGGAGGCTGGAGCGGTTCCTCGGTCGGAGAGAGAGAGAGGGAGAGAGGGAGGAAAAAAATGGGGAGAGGACTGCGAGGTGAGTGAGACGCACATTTCTGTCTTTTTTTAAGCCCCGCGCGTCTTAGGAGCTCATTTTTGTCGCCGTGCATGCGCAAGGGGGAGGCGTGCGTGTGCGTGATTGTGTGCGTGTGTGTGTATACCATGCATGTTTTCCGTCACAGCTTCATTGACGCCGCTGCTCCTGTGCAGAGGATTTTAAACGCAGCGTCGTAGAGCTCGGTCCGGAGATGATGACGAGCTGTGGAAAAACCTGACAAAACCGGGTTCGTGTCCAGCTGTCGCTACCTTCTCCTCCGGGAGCTCCACCAGAACCACTGCTGCTGCTGCCACCAGCTCCAGGCCTGTGTGTGCATACATAAAATCCTCCCAGTCATCAATGGCTTTCATCGCATGTGAGATGGCATTTGCTGATGGTCCACACCCACATCGATATGCAGCCTGTGATTGATCCATGTGCAGGTATCACGAGTCGTGTGTGTGTGTGTGTTTCTGAGCTGGAGGTGTCAATGTTTGCTGTGACCGTTTGTCATGACTGCTTGAATCAGCGTTTCAGGGCCACAGGAGACTTTGATGGGCCTGTTTGGCCTGAATGTTGGACCTGCTGCTCCTGCCTTTAGAGATGTTAACATGAGATGCATTGCAAGTTAAATCAGTCTACAATCAACATTATTAAAGTAAATGGTGACCACTTGTACAATTGTATAAAAACAACAGAAGAAAAACATATAATGCCTCCATACTGCTCCTTTGGTGTCCTAAAACATGGTGTAAATTTGTGATATCGAGTCGAATATGAATGTCGGGCTTAGGGACACTTGGATGACACCACAGGAGCCCTATGGAGGCATTTTATGTTTTTCTTCTGCTGTTTGAAGAATCGGTCACCATTTACTTTAATTGTATTGGATTTGGCTGCCATGCTGTTTACCCCTGATACTCCAAAAGTGTTTTATGGACTCAAACACTTCACCCTCCCTTCCACCATCATAGTGGTGAGTAGATGATGACTGAATTTTCATTTTTGGGTGAACTATCCCTTTAATGCACACAAAGCTACCTGCGTGTTTTTACGTACGCGGCTACATATTCATTGGTTTTAAAACATTTCCTCTGAGTGCACTTTGACTGAAGTGTTAGAGGAAATCATGACTGTGATATTCACACGTGAGTCTTAATAATATTCCCTACCGGACTCCTCAAACTCTCGTGGCGGGGAAGTGTCATGTGACTGGAGTGCATAAGAGTCTGTGGGCCTCAGCCTGATGTGTTTGCACAATCAGTATGTGACAAAAGTTTGGAGCAGCCATGCTGGAAAAAAGGAGGGATGACAAGATTAGAACAGACGTGTTTCTTCTTCTGCGTGATGAGATTAGTTGCAAGTCCCTGACTGCTCTTGTGTATCTGCACTGCAGCAGTACACAACATGTATACACTACATGCCTCTGCACTGTGCCCCCTGACCGGCGGCTTCACTCACTCGTCCGACACAGATCTTTTTGATAGTAGAGGCTACTTGAGGTTTCCAGCATGTGTGCACGAATATCACTGCAGAAAGATGGTTTCCCAGTGATCACATGTCAGCAACAACTCACACAGATGCAGAATATGTTTATGTCTTTTGAACAGGCCTCAGCATTGAATATTCCCACTGGGAAGTGTTTTGTTACTTTGTGCATGTTTATGTGTGTTTTCATTTGGTTTGTGTTTGTGTGGATCTTAAAATTCCAGTTGTGAATCCCGTGTCAATGCAGTATTTGTGCTAGTTTTGGGAACATGCTGTTGTTTACATTTCAGGGACATTTAAATATCCTGACATGATTTCAGTCAGTTCATGCACACAAGCTACAGACACACATTGAAATTCACATATCAGATTTTAAATGTAAGTCCACGTTAGACACCTAAAGGAAACATATTTATCCGTCAGCGCTGGAGATATTCTGTATTTATGTTATTGTCTTACAAATGAAAGAGCAAAACCAACATAAATACTCTCTGATCATCCAGCCAGCCTGGGACTCTTAACCTTTTTCCCATTTGCAGTTATTGAAGACAAACCTTGAAATTTTATATATGAAATATAAAGTTGTTGTAATTCCCTAAAACTCTTGAGCTGTGTTTCAAATCTGCTGAAGTGTTCAGTTTTATGCCTGACGTGAAGCTCCATTTTTTTCCAGTGTCCTGCTGTATTTGATCTCACTCCTGTGATCAGACTTATCATTAATGTATAACTCATTCTCAGGATTAAATTCTGTTATTGTTTTGCCCGCCTGCAAAATGGTGTTCATCCAACCATCGCTTAGAGATCAAGGATCAGCCTCATGATTCTGGCCTCGGGGCATTCAAACTTTTCTGAGACCTCTCGACTACTGGTGTGTGTGTGGGGGAAAAATACTGATACTCATTCAATGTTATTCATAACCTCCGCCAAGGAAAATACGTTTTCATTGGTGTTTGCTTGTTTGTTGATCTGTTAGTTAGCAACATTACCCTAAAACTACTGAATGGATTAGCTCAAAACTCAGTGGCAGGATGTGGCATGGGTCAGGGAAGAGTCCATAATGCCTTATGATTGTCATGTTATCAAATTTAGTTAAATCATTTGAAATCTTCCCTCCATATTAGACAGACTGCCATGTCTGCTCCATTCAAATATGAAATATTTAATATTCACAGATTTCCTCACTCGACTAGAAGCAATGTGAATATCGTGGCACCACAGGCTCAGGATTAATGAGTATAAGAGGACCTCAGAGACAGTGGAAATGCAGCCACAAATCATAGAGGCCATTTTCTGCATCATTTCCCACACATGTCTTCTATAGAAGCTTTATCCCCAATCTTGTTTAGGCTAGAACGATGAGCCACAAGTACACACACAAGAACCTTTCTAATCCTGAGAACGTATAGGTTCTCATGCAGCTCTGATTGGATAAGAGGCTGTAGATCTATGAGAAGGTAACTCAACTATCTGCACAGCCAACAGTGGCTGAGATTGATGCCACTAAATGCTCACTATGACTTATTAATGGATCTTATTACTTGTCGAAAACACTGCAAGATCAATTAGGTTTTTATAGTCCTTCATTAACAAGTCAGCATTAAACTGTGGGATTTAAACATTAAATTACAACTCACACTGTCCGAGTAAATCGTCTGCGATGGAAAGCCAAATGTCACAATTATGTGCTCACAGTGTACGGTCTCATTGTAAAGCCACGACCTGGCTGCTTTCACTGTATGTACTCATTGCCATTTCCTGAGAGGCCTGGCTATTTTCAAAGATTAGGAAGTCAAAGAAAGAAGAAACATGGTACCTTGATCATGTGAGCCTCATAGCTTGACAACACGTCAAAAGAAACACAAAGATACCCCTCCGGTATGACAGTTGTGATATGACCTCAATGTTTTCTGTCCAAATGACCCTTTGTGTCAGATGTCCTAGTTTCATTTTGGCTTTTTTGATGTTTCCTGGAGGCGCCGTGAGAACAGAAGGCTTTAAACTTGGGGAATCAACCTGTGACTATAGTTAAATGGTGCAAGGGCCTGAAGATGGCTGACCATAATTTCTGACATGTCAGAAATTCATGCTCTAAAAAATGTTGTAGGTCTTAAAAATCGGGTCACAAATTGGCTCAAATCATGCAGTGTATGTCCAGCTTTGTTCTCGGGATATTAATATAACAGCAGGGACCAGAATAGTTACCGTTGATGTACATATGTTGGAGGATAACAGTTCCACTGAGCAGCCGTCTGGATTAATAGTACACAGTGGTGAGGTGGGGAATGAGTGTCCATCAGCTCACATTTGTGAAAGTCATTCTATCTCATTCCCTGGCCCAGCCTCATCCTGACCCTAGCTCCTGTAATGATGCTGATTGAGGGTGTCACTGCAGTGAGAGCTTTAGCTTTCTTGTTCTGGTCCCTGAATGTTAATACTGCTTCACTGACTGCAGCTCCGTCATAAAATATGAAGGAGCATTAACATGGTGTCTTCTTTGTCCTTGCTTTAATGAAGTAATGGCCGAATGATAGTTGGCAAACAGTAGTGGTTAAAAACTTTAAACAGTTGCTAAGCGCCATTAGCCATTTTTTCTTCCTGGAAACTAGGCTGAAAAATGGGAGGGGGATGAACTACACTGTGTAGTGAGTGTGTGTGAGTGATTACTGGTCCTTGAATTACAGAAACAATATGTTACCTTGAACCTGCAGTTACACTTTTTATGGCCACGTGGGGGCAGGAAAAATATAAGGCTTTGATGATTGGTGATTTTTTTATTTTTTCACTTAAAACATCTGCTGAACATCTGTGTGCTATAGCTGCATGCTATAGCTGAAAACAAGCAAACAATAAATGTTGGACAGCTCTACAGTTGACTAAAACAAAGCCACAAGCTGCTGCAGATTCAGGTGATAATTCTCTATTCTATGAGCAACTTCTGTCACACTGTGTTTTATATTCATTTTGATTATAACCACTTGCCTCAACTCCAACTAAGAGCAGAACATAGTGATAATAGTAAAAACTGGGAGAAGTCAGCTCAAAGCTTTATAAATGGTCACACGACTCTGTCCACTGGTTAATGACGATTCTTAGATGGTGTCATAGTAAATATAAGGGGATTAATCGATTAGTGGTTAGCACAGAAAGAGGGATCCTGGTTCAAATCCCAGTTGGATCAAGGCCCTTCTGCGTGGCCTTTGTTTCTCCTCATGTCAGCGAGTGGGATCTCTCAGAGTACTCTGGTTTCCTCCGACAGTCCAAAGACATGCACATTGGATTTAGGTTAATTGACCGTAGATGTGAATGTGTGATGGGCTTGCGATAGAAAATGGCTGAATCGATGTTAAATTTAGTTTGTCTTCCAGGTGTTTCCAAAATCAGATGTTGAATAGAATGTTGGTGTGAAGCTGTCACAGAAGATGAAAGGTTTCAGTCTGCTCTTCTTCTGAAGGGGCGGGGCTTTGTTTAATTTAGTGTGCTGAATATTTCTTGACATGCAGTAAGTGGTCAGATTTGCTCTTTGCTGTCAGGTGAGGAGCTCCAGTGAGATCATGGGAGTCCCATATCTGATTCAGGACTAACACATTTTGACATTATTCCTATAGGAGGCTAAGAGGTACAGGAGCTTTCACTAAACATTTTATTGTTCACTATAAGGAAGAGTCTCTCTGCTGTTGTGTAGCCTGTTCTGGGATTCTGCTGGATGCTTGCAGCCTTTAATACATTTTACAATGATGCTATCTTAAAGAGAAAATTGAGGTTGAGCAAAGTGATTATATTTCCTAAAATGTTTTCTCTTGCTTTACTTTATTGTTAAGTTTTATTCTGGCATTGGCTGTGAAAGTGATAACATGAGAGTGGGAGGAGCACATTTTTCACCTAAGACACACAGCAGTGATAACAGCTCCATTGTAGGATAATGCTCGTGTCACACCTTCAGTGCCATGTACAGCTCATTGCTAACAGCCAGTTTGAGTTCAGTACTGCAGCATCTCTGGGTGGAGCTTTGCAGAGGACTGGCAAAACAAATCTTTATCAGAGAGCACAGGCTCACAGGAATAAATCTCACCTGACTGTGAGATCGAGCCCCAGAGCTGGGCCTGCTGAACTGTGTGAAACTGAGTTGCATTTTGTTTGTCACTGATTATGATTCGTGAATGGATTCAGAACATTTCGCGCTGAACCTTTAACAGGCACATTAGAGAAGCCTGGGGTCGGCTGAGCTGATGTTTTATGCACATGGTGCAGAGTTGAAGAATTCTGCTGCGATGACTGCAGCACAGTCGACAGCAGAGGTCTGAACTTCAGTCCCATGACCTGGATACAAGTCAAAAATTGGATGAATTATTCAATTGAACAAAATCAGAAAAGACATGTGACTTGGACTTAAACATACTCGGCACCTTTCACTATGCCTAAAGATTAAAAGTTGATCTTTAGCTCTGTTCATTCCCAACAATCCCCAGATCAACCACAGCATCCAATCAATTTGCATTAGAGAACTAATGTTGTCACATATGTAAATGCACATTTAATCCTAGATAATCAACAAATACAGAACATTTAACATTATGAAGAGATAGCAAAACATTGATGCCAAAACCATACCACTACAGTAGTAGTGAGTTAAGTGTCAAGTTTTTTTTGGTACCACTGAACACCAGCATGAATGCGACTGGACGTAAGATTAATTTTCACTGACATTCAAAATTATATACGTATGTGGCCTTATATCTTGAACATGTGTGGAGAATGAAAAATCTTTAAGAACGTGTAAGCAGAAGAAAATGACCTTGAGTCAACGAGTGATGAACCTCTGAGAAGGATGAGCTTGTGGTGATGAAATATTAATATATCTATGAGCATGGATCTGCAAAGCCTGTGGCTTGATACAGATGCTACTGGTCACTGGCTTCTGTCTTCTACTGTTAAGATGTTAAATGCTGCTGCGCTCAACACACCAGCACAGCAGGTGCAGTGAGGATGTTTATATGCAGAGCTACGATAAAGTGTCCCATTCCCTCTATAATTAAAAGTGCTCTGTGTACAGAGACTGTTAACCTGTAGTGCTTAAATTTAAAAGGTGGAGACATCTAGGGAGAAGGTGAGAATATACTGTAATGTAAACACTACTCTAACTCTGCAGCTGGAGGTATTGAGCACAAGGTTTGCATAGCTGTTTGTCTGTCTGCCAGCAGTATTCCACAAAAACTACTTAATTGATTTTCGTGAAACCTGTTGGAATCGTGGGGTATTGGCCAAGAAAGAACCCATGCATGTTTGGAGGGGATTCGATAAAGGTGGGCAAAAAAAAGTGGGCAGATCCAGGATTTTTTTTTTTAATAATTGCGAGATTTTCACCAATTTCCTTTGGAATAATTCATGGCACTCAATGAAAAAAGCTCTGGCATATTTCAGGGACTGATATCTATGAGTTTGCTGCAGCTTGATTTAATTTAAGGGAGCTTTGGGGCCTTGGAGGAGGCCACTGTCATTCTGGATTTGTGCTAACTTAAACCATGCTTAAACCTATCCAGAGACAGGACATAGGATACAAACCCCAGTCCCTGTCAGTACTTTGCCTGGTTCCACCATCCACCCTAGTCACATCCTGGAGTCTCTGCATGCAGCACTTCATTGATTTTGAAAATAAACAAGTCAGCCATTACATTTGCTACCAAGAAGCAATGGAGATCTGATGAAGACAGGAGAAGATGAGGATGGAACCGTTCTTCTGAGTAAATGAATACCATGATATTAATGTTGTTTTTTTAGCTTTAAAATACAGGCTCCACTGTTGGTAATGATTAAATGTCCTTCTGATCACAGGCATTGATTCAAACAGTATGGACATACTCAGTCTAGCTGTTCAATAAACTTTGACTCTAAAACTTGATTCTGTTTGGTGATTAGCAAATACCTGGCACTGTAGCAGTGACTTTTCCTCTCACACCTTCATTTGACTACGAATTAAAAATCAGACTTCCTGTGAATAAGTAGATGCATGGTGTATTTTCTAAATGTGCTATTACAATCTAAAATCTCAATATCAAGCTCTCTTTGTATAATTGAATACATTTAGTTGTGATCTACTTGCTCCTCTTCACCAATATGAAATGCGTCTTGCCGCTTCGGCACTCCACCAAACCTTTTCACTCCTGATCCCTACCATCGCATTTCTATGTCTTTAATCTCTCTGTCTGTTTGAGACCTCTCTCCTGTGACTCCGTCCTGACTTCATGTTCAATAACCTTTTTTCATTTTCTGATAGAATGGACTCTAGGCCTTGGCAACGTCTGTAAACAAGCCTCAGGTTACTGCCCTGTTGTAAACATTAATAGAAATAAAAGCTTTATGTCCTGATAACGTCTGTCTCACCCATGACCTTGTTGAAAAAGCAGCAGGGAAGCAGAAATTGAAGCACAACTCTGTTTAATGTGAATCTGTAAGTGCCAAATTGGACTTTTATCTCTCATTTGACCATTATGATGAAAACAAGGTTATTATAGTTTCCCACCAAAAAAAGTTTAAAACATAGCTTTCAATTATATTTGGGTTTCTCGTGAAATAGAAATAAAGCAATCGTTTAGGCGGATGTACAGGATATGTCCTTTAGTGGTAATAGTACTAAGATCTTTAGTAATGCCTCTGTGCATCAGCCCACATATACAGTCCACACAAGATATACTGTAGGAAAGATATACTGTAACTCTTAATGCTATATAATGTGCGGCATCATCAAATGGCTAATCTGCAGAATCTCTGTATGTTGTTTTGCACCGTGACACAAAATGTGGCCTTGAGATCGTGGTAGCTTTGCCTCTGATTGGTGCAGGAATAATAATAAAATAAAACAAAAAAAAAGATTTCCATCACTTGGGACACACAAAGGTGTACCTTGCATTTTTCTTCATCTCAGATACCAAACAAATATTTGATTCATCATAAAAATAATGAATCGCAATTAAGGCCCTTCAGAATATATGTGTCCAACAATTGAAAATAAAAAGACAATTTGGGAAATAAACAATATAAACCAACTGTAACCATAAAGAGTGTTTTTGTGATTTCTTCTGGATCCCTAAATATTGTAAATGCGGTGCATGGCACACACAGATAAGATCTCCTGGTGCTGTTTGGTGCCAGTAGAAAAGAAGTTGAGTGAAACAACAATTGAGTGTGTGTCGTATGTATGATTCGCCCATTCTCCACTCGTCCACATTAAACACAGTCCTCTGCGATGTCTCAGCCGAGCTTCACTGGCAGGATGTGACATGTGGCAACCAAGCAGCCTTGCTTGCTTCCATTTCCTGCCTGGTTAAATACCCCTCGTAGTAATTTTAAGCAGATGGGAACGCCGGCTGTCTGCAGTGTAGCGTCTGTGGAAGCCTCCTCTTTTAATAAATGGGCATGACTTGCCAGTACACTCCCTGATCCAGCCTCACCAGACTTCTAATAACAGTCTCTGTGACTTCTGGGGATTTTCCAGTGTTTGAGCCCTCTGTGAGGAATGGCCTGCGTCTGTGATTTGTGATTACTGTGCCACTGTCTGTGCCTAAAGCTTTACTCATTAACGCAACTGTAGGATGTTGTGAGAGAGAACATTTCACAAGGTCTGTCCTGAACAGTCTTAGCTTGGTGCACACCACATCACGTAAAAGTCCAAATGTGTTGATAAATAGATTGTTTACACTCTGAATGTGATGTAGAATGAGTTCAGCAGAGCCTAAAGGATCTATAAACACATTCTTAACATCGAAATGGATAACGGCACACAACCACAACCATCTTAACTGGGTCTGTCCTCTTTAATCTCGTTTAGCAGGACATTTTGTTTTTGTAGAGCGGATGGATTTATCGGTTAGCCAATAAAGGTCTGCTGCTCTGAGCCTTTCGCAGACATCAGTGTTTACTATCAAGTGACAATTATAATTCTTTGTCCTAAGGTTTTGATGAAGAACATCTCAGGAATCATTGCATTACTTTATAATATACATATACATTGGTGGATATAGAGGTATCAGATTTGTTTTAGTTCCTATTATAGGCACAGCATATTTTGGGTTGGGCTCTTATATGTTTTACACTCAGGTCTGTTTTAGATAACTACTTCTATCTTGTTAAAGGAAAATAATAAATATAATGAAGAAAAGCAGCCTGTGATCTGCAGACACAGTAGGTAACATACTGACCATATTTAAACAGAACTGTTGAACTGTTGCTGGTTTTCTCTGAAGCTGTAGTTTAATTTCAGGGGCCACCCTCTCTGTGTCGTTGTGCTTGTATCATAGACTTAAGATCTAAGATTAGAGGATTGTACTCTATTTAGATGACCTCATGTAGAGATTGTTATTTTGTCAACTGTTGGATAAACCCAGTCCTGTGTTTTCTTTTGGGGAAAGGATACATGTGTATATTAAAAGTATATTTTTGACAGATTTCAGTTTTATGAGCAGAAAGTTCATCTATGTTGTACGTTTAACTGACTTATCTTTACTTTCTACTGTGGTATTGTTAAAAATACAAGGCAGCATTAAAGATTTACGAGGAACAGAAGCGAGGCTGAAATCAGAAGCCAGCTCAGATAATAGATGGTGCAGTTTTTATTCCGTTCCTTTCTTTCTCTGTCGTTGACTGGATCCCTTAATGAAGGACTGTGGGGCCCGACATCGTAAACTTTCCCCTAAAAAGCTTTCTCACTAATGGACCCATTTCCATATCTCCAGTCTTCCTCTCTTCTGTTTCACTGTACAAGTCATGCCACAGAAGAAAAACAAAAAGTTTCAGTCAACAGTTGTGGGAGTCCATAATCCAACAGGATTTATCTGACCATATGCAAGAACATGCCTGATATTTTCGCAGAAAAAGGCTCCTGTGCACTGGTCCTCTCTTTATTGTTATTGGTTTTCTACCTGTGATTTTTTGAAACTTAATTAAGCTGATTGATTTTCATCCTCATCTGAGGTTATACCAACATTCGCAGCACTGACCTCACCTGTTTTTTCTCTCTGTTTTAGGGACTCGGGCAGAGGAGCCATGAATGATGAGGTGTTGCCACGATGTGTGGTCATGTCTCCTCCACTGAACATGGGATCTCTCTTCCTACTGACTTACTGTAGCTGTCGTGTTGTCACCATGAGAGGATCTGTCAGATTCTCGACTTCTGTGCCCTCATACTGGCGCTACCGTTGCACTGTGTGAGCGCCCCCCTCTCCTCCGGCAGTTACTGCACGGAATGGCCTCTCTGGACCTGCCATACCGCTGTCCTCGCTGCGGGGAGCACAAGCGCTTCCGAAGCTTGTCGTCCTTACGTGCCCACCTGGAGTACAACCACACGTACGAGACCCTCTACGTCCTCTCCAAGTCCAACAGTGTGTGCGACGCCGCTGCTCTGCTGCCCCTAGTAGCTGAGGGAGCCCTCCTCACACCTGCCAATAACAACGACCCCTTTGAGCCGCTGCGGCCCTCTGCTCTAAAGGAGCGGCGCTTCCCATGCCGTGAACTTCCTTGTGCGGATGACCTGAGTTTGACCCCTTCTAACTCCAACACCGCAGCTCGGTATATTCCCAATGTGGAGTTTCCCCTGGGGGAGATTTTCATGAAGACAGCTATGACATCCACAGACTCTGGTTCCCATGGAAACCCCAGCACAGCTGTAGCAGTGGCTGCTAATGTAGCGGCTAGCGCAGTGGAGGCGGCCTATGAGGAAGGGCTGGCCAGGCTGAAGGCACGAGCGTTTGAGCGGCTAGAACTGGATGAGAGGCTGGAGAAGTTGTCTGAAGAGGTAATGACGATCACTTTGGTTAATTTGGTGGCTAATTTAATAGTTAATATGGAGGCTCACCTTAGGAAAGACTACAGACTTTGAATATTTCTGACTTTGGTGTCCACTGGTGGTTGTGTCAAACATTACACGCTGACACATTAACATAGGAAACATAAAGAAATAATAAAAGGAAGAAATGTTAAAATAAATTAATGAATTTTTATTTTGATAATACTTAATGTATTTATTCATTCATGCTGACCTATAACTACTAAAGCTGTATTTCACCAATTTAGAGCTTCTATTATCTTCTAAAGGGGCCAAACCACCAAATCTAAAAAAAAAAGTACAAGATATTTTTGAATCACTTTTTTTCTGAAGGTCATAGAGACTTGTGCATTTCATGATTAATAAAGGGTGGCCTGCCACGCAATCACACCAAATTTCAGCACGTTTCGAGCAAGCAGCGCAGAGTTATTCTAATTAATCCCTAATATGGGTTAGGGTTGTAATTAGGGTTAGGGTTAGGGTTGCAATTAGGGTTAGGGATGAATACCCGTAGGAGATCAAGATATTCTTCAATAACTTTTTTTCTGTAGGTCATAGAGACTTGGAAGTTGGTTCCATCTCCACTAATGTGGCTATGCCCGATCCATTGGTACCACCCCCGAGCTTCTACGACCTTTGGAAGGGGTAGGGTGAGGGTTGTGATTAGTGTTTGATTTTTTGGTTGTGATTAGGGTTAGGGTTAGGGATGAAAACCTATAGGAGTTCAAGATATTGTTCAATAACTTTTTTTCTGAAGGTCATAGAGACTTGGAAGTTGGTTCCATCTCCACTAATGTGGCTCTGCCCGATCCATTGGGACCATCCCCGAGCTTCTACGACCTTCGGAAATGGTGAAACCAGCAAATCTATAAAAAAAAAGTACAAGATATTTTTGAATAACTTTTCTTCTGAAAGTCCTAGAGACTTGTGCATTTCATGATTAATAAAGGGTGGCCTGCCACACAACCACACCGAATTTCAGCACGTTTCGAGCAAGCAGCGCGGAGTTATTCCAATTAATCCCTAATATGGGTTAGTGTTGCAATTAGGGTTAGGGTTAGGGTTAGGGTTAGGGTTGCTATTAGGGTTAGGGTTAGGGATGAATACCCATTGGAGCTCAAGATATTCTTCAATAACTTTTTTTCTGTAGGTCATAGAGACTTGGAAGTTGGTTCCATCTCCACTAATGTGGCTATGCCCGATCCATTGGTACCACCCCCGAGCTTCTACGACCTTTGGAAGGGGTAGGGTTAGGGTTGTGATTAGTGTTTGATTTTTTGGTTGTGATTAGGGTTAGGGTTAGGGATGAAAACCTATAGGAGTTCAAGATATTGTTCAATAACTTTTTTTCTGAAGGTCATAGAGACTTGGAAGTTGGTTCCATCTCCACTAATGTGGCTCTGCCCGATCCATTGGGACCATCCCCGAGCTTCTACGACCTTCGGAAATGGTGAAACCACCAAATCTATTTTAAAAAAGTACAAGTTATTTTTGAATAACTTTTCTTCTGAAAGTCCTAGAGACTTGTGCATTTCATGATTAATAAAGGGTGGCCTGCCACACAACCACACCGAATTTCAGCACGTTTCGAGCAAGCAGCGCAGAGTTATTCCAATTAATCCCTAATATGGGTTAGGGTTGCAATTAGGGTTAGGGTTAGGGTTGTGATTAGGGTTAGGGTTAGGGTTGCTATTAGGGTTAGGGTTAGGGATGAATACCCATTGGAGCTCAAGATATTCTTCAATAACTTTTTTTCTGTAGGTCATAGAGACTTGGAAGTTGGTTCCATCTCCACTAATGTGGCTATGCCCGATCCATTGGTACCACCCCCGAGCTTCTACGACCTTTGGAAGGGGTAGGGTTAGGGTTGTGATTAGTGTTTGATTTTTTGGTTGTGATTAGGGTTAGGGTTAGGGATGAAAACCTATAGGAGTTCAAGATATTGTTCAATAATTTTTTTTCTGAAGGTCATAGAGACTTGGAAGTTGGTTCCATCTCCACTAATGTGGCTCTGCCCGATCCATTGGGACCATCCCCGAGCTTCTACGACCTTCGGAAATGGTGAAACCAGCAAATCTATTAAAAAAAAGTACAAGATATTTTTGAATAACTTTTCTTCTGAAAGTCCTAGAGACTTGTGCATTTCATGATTAATAAAGGGTGGCCTGCCACACAACCACACCGAATTTCAGCACGTTTCGAGCAAGCAGCACGGAGTTATTCCAATTAATCCCTAATATGGGTTAGGGTTGCAATTAGGGTTAGGGTTAGGGTTGCAATTAGGGTTAGGGTTAGGGTTGTGATTAGGGTTAGGGTTAGGGTTGCTATTAGGGTTAGGGTTAGGGATGAATACCCATTGGAGCTCAAGATATTCTTCAATAACTTTTTTTCTGTAGGTCATAGAGACTTGGAAGTTGGTTCCATCTCCACTAATGTGGCTCTGCCCGATCCATTGGGACCATCCCCGAGCTTCTACGACCTTCGGAAATGGTGAAACCAGCAAATCTATAAAAAAAAAGTACAAGATATTTTTGAATAACTTTTCTTCTGAAAGTCCTAGAGACTTGTGCATTTCATGATTAATAAAAGGTGGCCTGCCACACAACCACACCGAATTTCAGCATGTTTCGAGCAAGCAGCGCGGAGTTATTCCAATTAATCCCTAATATGGGTTAGGGTTAGGGTTAGGGTTAGGGTTGCAATTAGGGTTAGGGTTAGGGTTGTGATTAGGGTTAGGGTTAGGGTTGCTATTAGGGTTAGTTTTAGGGATGAATACCCATTGGAGCTCAAGATATTCTTCAATAACTTTTTTTCTGTAGGTCATAGAGACTTGGAAGTTGGTTCCATCTCCACTAATGTGGCTATGCCCGATCCATTGGTACCACCCCCGAGCTTCTACGACCTTTGGAAGGGGTAGGGTTAGGGTTGTGATTAGTGTTTGATTTTTTGGTTGTGATTAGGGTTAGGGTTAGGGATGAAAACCTATAGGAGTTCAAGATATTGTTCAATAACTTTTTTTCTGAAGGTCATAGAGACTTGGAAGTTGGTTCCATCTCCACTAATGTGGCTCTGCCCGATCCATTGGGACCATCCCCGAGCTTCTACGACCTTCGGAAATGGTGAAACCAGCAAATCTATAAAAAAAAAGTACAAGATATTTTTGAATAACTTTTCTTCTGAAAGTCCTAGAGACTTGTGCATTTCATGATTAATAAAAGGTGGCCTGCCACACAACCACACCGAATTTCAGCATGTTTCGAGCAAGCAGCGCGGAGTTATTCCAATTAATCCCTAATATGGGTTAGGGTTGCAATTAGGGTTAGGGTTAGGGTTAGGGTTGCAATTAGGGTTAGGGTTAGAGTTGTGATTAGGGTTGCTATTAGGGTTAGGGTTAGGGATGAATACCCATTGGAGCTCAAGATATTCTTCAATAACTTTTTTTCTGTAGGTCATAGAGACTTGGAAGTTGGTTCCATCTCCACTAATGTGGCTATGCCCGATCCATTGGTACCACCCCCGAGCTTCTACGACCTTTGGAAGGGGTAGGGTTAGGGTTGTGATTAGTGTTTGATTTTTTGGTTGTGATTAGGGTTAGGGTTAGGGATGAAAACCTATAGGAGTTCAAGATATTGTTCAATAACTTTTTTTCTGAAGGTCATAGAGACTTGGAAGTTGGTTCCATCTCCACTAATGTGGCTCTGCCCGATCCATTGGGACCATCCCCGAGCTTCTACGACCTTCGGAAATGGTGAAACCACCAAATCTATAAAAAAAAAGTACAAGATATTTTTGAATAACTTTTCTTCTGAAAGTCCTAGAGACTTGTGCATTTCATGATTAATAAAGGGTGGCCTGCCACACAACCACACCGAATTTCAGCACGTTTCGGGCAAGCAGCGCGGAGTTATTCCAATTAATCCCTAATATGGGTTAGGGTTGCAATTAGGGTTAGGGTTAGAGTTAGGGTTAGGGTTGCAATTAGGGTTAGGGTTAGGGTTGTGATTAGGGTTGCTATTAGGGTTAGGGTTAGGGATGAATACCCATTGGAGCTCAAGATATTCTTCAATAACTTTTTTTCTGTAGGTCATAGAGACTTGGAAGTTGGTTCCATCTCCACTAATGTGGCTATGCCCGATCCATTGGTACCACCCCCGAGCTTCTACGACCTTTGGAAGGGGTAGGGTTAGGGTTGTGATTAGTGTTTGATTTTTTGGTTGTGATTAGGGTTAGGGTTAGGGATGAAAACCTATAGGAGTTCAAGATATTGTTCAATAACTTTTTTTCTGAAGGTCATAGAGACTTGGAAGTTGGTTCCATCTCCACTAATGTGGCTCTGCCCGATCCATTGGGACCATCCCCGAGCTTCTACGACCTTCGGAAATGGTGAAACCACCAAATCTATTAAAAAAAAGTACAAGATATTTTTGAATAACTTTTCTTCTGAAAGTCCTAGAGACTTGTGCATTTCATGATTAATAAAGGGTGGCCTGCCACACAACCACACCGAATTTCAGCACGTTTCGAGCAAGCAGCGCGGAGTTATTCCAATTAATCCCTAATATGGGTTAGGGTTGCAATTAGGGTTAGGGTTAGGGTTGTGATTAGGGTTAGGGTTAGGGTTGCTATTAGGGTTAGGGTTAGGGATGAATACCCATTGGAGCTCAAGATATTCTTCAATAACTTTTTTTCTGTAGGTCATAGAGACTTGGAAGTTGGTTCCATCTCCACTAATGTGGCTATGCCCGATCCATTGGTACCACCCCCGAGCTTCTACGACCTTTGGAAGGGGTAGGGTTAGGGTTGTGATTAGTGTTTGATTTTTTGGTTGTGATTAGGGTTAGGGTTAGGGATGAAAACCTATAGGAGTTCAAGATATTGTTCAATAACTTTTTTTCTGAAGGTCATAGAGACTTGGAAGTTGATTCCATCTCCACTAATGTGGCTCTGCCCGATCCATTGGGACCATCCCCGAGCTTCTACGACCTTCGGAAATGGTGAAACCACCAAATCTATTAAAAAAAAGTACAAGATATTTTTGAATAACTTTTCTTCTGAAAGTCCTAGAGACTTGTGCATTTCATGATTAATAAAGGGTGGCCTGCCACACAACCACACCGAATTTCAGCACGTTTCGAGCAAGCAGCGCGGAGTTATTCCAATTAATCCCTAATATGGGTTAGGGTTGCAATTAGGGTTAGGGTTAGGGTTAGGGTTGCAATTAGGGTTAGGGTTAGGGTTGTGATTAGGGTTAGGGTTAGGGTTGCTATTAGGGTTAGGGTTAGGGATGAATACCCATTGGAGCTCAAGATATTCTTCAATAACTTTTTTTCTGTAGGTCATAGAGACTTGGAAGTTGGTTCCATCTCCACTAATGTGGCTATGCCCGATCCATTGGTACCACCCCCGAGCTTCTACGACCTTTGGGAGGTTAGGGGTGTGATTAGTGTTTGATTTTTTGGTTGTGATTAGGGTTAGGGTTAGGGATGAAAACCTATAGGAGTTCAAGATATTGTTCAATAACTTTTTTTCTGAAGGTCATAGAGACTTGGAAGTTGGTTCCATCTCCACTAATGTGGCTCTGCCCGATCCATTGGGACCATCCCCGAGCTTCTACGACCTTCGGAAATGGTGAAACCACCAAATCTATTAAAAAAAAGTACAAGATATTTTTGAATAACTTTTCTTCTGAAAGTCCTAGAGACTTGTGCATTTCATGATTAATAAAGGGTGGCCTGCCACACAACCACACCGAATTTCAGCACGTTTCGAGCAAGCAGCGCGGAGTTATTCCAATTAATCCCTAATATGGGTTAGGGTTGCAATTAGGGTTAGGGTTAGGGTTGTGATTAGGGTTAGGGTTAGGGTTGCTATTAGGGTTAGGGTTAGGGATGAATACCCATTGGAGCTCAAGATATTCTTCAATAACTTTTTTTCTGTAGGTCATAGAGACTTGGAAGTTGGTTCCATCTCCACTAATGTGGCTATGCCCGATCCATTGGTACCACCCCCGAGCTTCTACGACCTTTGGAAGGTTAGGGGTGTGATTAGTGTTTGATTTTTTGGTTGTGATTAGGGTTAGGGTTAGGGATGAAAACCTATAGGAGTTCAAGATATTGTGCAATAACTTTTTTTCTGAAGGTCATAGAGACTTGGAAGTTGGTTCCATCTCCACTAATGTGGCTCTGCCCGATCCATTGGGACCATCCCCGAGCTTCTACGACCTTCGGAAATGGTGAAACCACCAAATCTATAAAAAAAAAGTACAAGATATTTTTGAATAACTTTTCTTCTGAAAGTCCTAGAGACTTGTGCATTTCATGATTAATAAAAGGTGGCCTGCCACACAACCACACCGAATTTCAGCACGTTTCGAGCAAGCAGCGCGGAGTTATTCCAATTAATCCCTAATATGGGTTAGGGTTGCAATTAGGGTTAGGGTTAGGGTTGCAATTAGGGTTAGGGTTAGGGTTGTGATTAGGGTTAGGGTTAGGGTTGCTATTAGGGTTAGGGTTAGGGATGAATACCCATTGGAGCTCAAGATATTCTTCAATAACTTTTTTTCTGTAGGTCATAGAGACTTGGAAGTTGGTTCCATCTCCACTAATGTGGCTATGCCCGATCCATTGGTACCACCCCCGAGCTTCTACGACCTTTGGAAGGGGTAGGGTTAGGGTTGTGATTAGTGTTTGATTTTTTGGTTGTGATTAGGGTTAGGGTTAGGGATGAAAACCTATAGGAGTTCAAGATATTGTTCAATAACTTTTTTTCTGAAGGTCATAGAGACTTGGAAGTTGATTCCATCTCCACTAATGTGGCTCTGCCCGATCCATTGGGACCATCCCCGAGCTTCTACGACCTTCGGAAATGGTGAAACCACCAAATCTATTAAAAAAAAGTACAAGATATTTTTGAATAACTTTTCTTCTGAAAGTCCTAGAGACTTGTGCATTTCATGATTAATAAAGGGTGGCCTGCCACACAACCACACCGAATTTCAGCACGTTTCGAGCAAGCAGCGCGGAGTTATTCCAATTAATCCCTAATATGGGTTAGGGTTGCAATTAGGGTTAGGGTTAGGGTTAGGGTTGCAATTAGGGTTAGGGTTAGGGTTGTGATTAGGGTTAGGGTTAGGGTTGCTATTAGGGTTAGGGTTAGGGATGAATACCCATTGGAGCTCAAGATATTCTTCAATAACTTTTTTTCTGTAGGTCATAGAGACTTGGAAGTTGGTTCCATCTCCACTAATGTGGCTATGCCCGATCCATTGGTACCACCCCCGAGCTTCTACGACCTTTGGGAGGTTAGGGGTGTGATTAGTGTTTGATTTTTTGGTTGTGATTAGGGTTAGGGTTAGGGATGAAAACCTATAGGAGTTCAAGATATTGTTCAATAACTTTTTTTCTGAAGGTCATAGAGACTTGGAAGTTGGTTCCATCTCCACTAATGTGGCTCTGCCCGATCCATTGGGACCATCCCCGAGCTTCTACGACCTTCGGAAATGGTGAAACCACCAAATCTATTAAAAAAAAGTACAAGATATTTTTGAATAACTTTTCTTCTGAAAGTCCTAGAGACTTGTGCATTTCATGATTAATAAAGGGTGGCCTGCCACACAACCACACCGAATTTCAGCACGTTTCGAGCAAGCAGCGCGGAGTTATTCCAATTAATCCCTAATATGGGTTAGGGTTGCAATTAGGGTTAGGGTTAGGGTTGTGATTAGGGTTAGGGTTAGGGTTGCTATTAGGGTTAGGGTTAGGGATGAATACCCATTGGAGCTCAAGATATTCTTCAATAACTTTTTTTCTGTAGGTCATAGAGACTTGGAAGTTGGTTCCATCTCCACTAATGTGGCTATGCCCGATCCATTGGTACCACCCCCGAGCTTCTACGACCTTTGGAAGGGGTAGGGTTAGGGTTGTGATTAGTGTTTGATTTTTTGGTTGTGATTAGGGTTAGGGTTAGGGATGAAAACCTATAGGAGTTCAAGATATTGTTCAATAATTTTTTTTCTGAAGGTCATAGAGACTTGGAAGTTGGTTCCATCTCCACTAATGTGGCTCTGCCCGATCCATTGGGACCATCCCCGAGCTTCTACGACCTTCGGAAATGGTGAAACCAGCAAATCTATTAAAAAAAAGTACAAGATATTTTTGAATAACTTTTCTTCTGAAAGTCCTAGAGACTTGTGCATTTCATGATTAATAAAGGGTGGCCTGCCACACAACCACACCGAATTTCAGCACGTTTCGAGCAAGCAGCACGGAGTTATTCCAATTAATCCCTAATATGGGTTAGGGTTGCAATTAGGGTTAGGGTTAGGGTTGCAATTAGGGTTAGGGTTAGGGTTGTGATTAGGGTTAGGGTTAGGGTTGCTATTAGGGTTAGGGTTAGGGATGAATACCCATTGGAGCTCAAGATATTCTTCAATAACTTTTTTTCTGTAGGTCATAGAGACTTGGAAGTTGGTTCCATCTCCACTAATGTGGCTCTGCCCGATCCATTGGGACCATCCCCGAGCTTCTACGACCTTCGGAAATGGTGAAACCAGCAAATCTATAAAAAAAAAGTACAAGATATTTTTGAATAACTTTTCTTCTGAAAGTCCTAGAGACTTGTGCATTTCATGATTAATAAAAGGTGGCCTGCCACACAACCACACCGAATTTCAGCATGTTTCGAGCAAGCAGCGCGGAGTTATTCCAATTAATCCCTAATATGGGTTAGGGTTGCAATTAGGGTTAGGGTTAGGGTTAGGGTTAGGGTTGCAATTAGGGTTAGGGTTAGGGTTGTGATTAGGGTTAGGGTTAGGGTTGCTATTAGGGTTAGGGTTAGGGATGAATACCCATTGGAGCTCAAGATATTCTTCAATAACTTTTTTTCTGTAGGTCATAGAGACTTGGAAGTTGGTTCCATCTACACTAATGTGGCTCTGCCCGATCCATTGGGACCATCCCCGAGCTTCTACGACCTTCGGAAATGGTGAAACCAGCAAATCTATAAAAAAAAAGTACAAGATATTTTTGAATAACTTTTCTTCTGAAAGTCCTAGAGACTTGTGCATTTCATGATTAATAAAAGGTGGCCTGCCACACAACCACACCGAATTTCAGCATGTTTCGAGCAAGCAGCGCGGAGTTATTCCAATTAATCCCTAATATGGGTTAGGGTTAGGGTTAGGGTTGCAATTAGGGTTAGGGTTAGGGTTGTGATTAGGGTTAGGGTTAGGGTTGCTATTAGGGTTAGTTTTAGGGATGAATACCCATTGGAGCTCAAGATATTCTTCAATAACTTTTTTTCTGTAGGTCATAGAGACTTGGAAGTTGGTTCCATCTCCACTAATGTGGCTATGCCCGATCCATTGGTACCACCCCCGAGCTTCTACGACCTTTGGAAGGGGTAGGGTTAGGGTTGTGATTAGTGTTTGATTTTTTGGTTGTGATTAGGGTTAGGGTTAGGGATGAAAACCTATAGGAGTTCAAGATATTGTTCAATAACTTTTTTTCTGAAGGTCATAGAGACTTGGAAGTTGGTTCCATCTCCACTAATGTGGCTCTGCCCGATCCATTGGGACCATCCCCGAGCTTCTACGACCTTCGGAAATGGTGAAACCACCAAATCTATAAAAAAAAAGTACAAGATATTTTTGAATAACTTTTCTTCTGAAAGTCCTAGAGACTTGTGCATTTCATGATTAATAAAGGGTGGCCTGCCACACAACCACACCGAATTTCAGCACGTTTCGGGCAAGCAGCGCGGAGTTATTCCAATTAATCCCTAATATGGGTTAGGGTTGCAATTAGGGTTAGGGTTAGGGTTAGGGTTAGGGTTGCAATTAGGGTTAGGGTTAGGGTTGTGATTAGGGTTAGGGTTAGGGTTGCTATTAGGGTTAGGGTTAGGGATGAATACCCATTGGAGCTCAAGATATTCTTCAATAACTTTTTTTCTGTAGGTCATAGAGACTTGGAAGTTGGTTCCATCTCCACTAATGTGGCTATGCCCGATCCATTGGTACCACCCCCGAGCTTCTACGACCTTTGGAAGGGGTAGGGTTAGGGTTGTGATTAGTGTTTGATTTTTTGGTTGTGATTAGGGTTAGGGTTAGGGATGAAAACCTATAGGAGTTCAAGATATTGTTCAATAACTTTTTTTCTGAAGGTCATAGAGACTTGGAAGTTGGTTCCATCTCCACTAATGTGGCTCTGCCCGATCCATTGGGACCATCCCCGAGCTTCTACGACCTTCGGAAATGGTGAAACCACCAAATCTATTAAAAAAAAGTACAAGATATTTTTGAATAACTTTTCTTCTGAAAGTCCTAGAGACTTGTGCATTTCATGATTAATAAAGGGTGGCCTGCCACACAACCACACCGAATTTCAGCACGTTTCGAGCAAGCAGCGCGGAGTTATTCCAATTAATCCCTAATATGGGTTAGGGTTGCAATTAGGGTTAGGGTTAGGGTTGTGATTAGGGTTAGGGTTAGGGTTGCTATTAGGGTTAGGGTTAGGGATGAATACCCATTGGAGCTCAAGATATTCTTCAATAACTTTTTTTCTGTAGGTCATAGAGACTTGGAAGTTGGTTCCATCTCCACTAATGTGGCTATGCCCGATCCATTGGTACCACCCCCGAGCTTCTACGACCTTTGGAAGGGGTAGGGTTAGGGTTGTGATTAGTGTTTGATTTTTTGGTTGTGATTAGGGTTAGGGTTAGGGATGAAAACCTATAGGAGTTCAAGATATTGTTCAATAACTTTTTTTCTGAAGGTCATAGAGACTTGGAAGTTGATTCCATCTCCACTAATGTGGCTCTGCCCGATCCATTGGGACCATCCCCGAGCTTCTACGACCTTCGGAAATGGTGAAACCACCAAATCTATTAAAAAAAAGTACAAGATATTTTTGAATAACTTTTCTTCTGAAAGTCCTAGAGACTTGTGCATTTCATGATTAATAAAGGGTGGCCTGCCACACAACCACACCGAATTTCAGCACGTTTCGAGCAAGCAGCGCGGAGTTATTCCAATTAATCCCTAATATGGGTTAGGGTTGCAATTAGGGTTAGGGTTAGGGTTAGGGTTGCAATTAGGGTTAGGGTTAGGGTTGTGATTAGGGTTAGGGTTAGGGTTGCTATTAGGGTTAGGGTTAGGGATGAATACCCATTGGAGCTCAAGATATTCTTCAATAACTTTTTTTCTGTAGGTCATAGAGACTTGGAAGTTGGTTCCATCTCCACTAATGTGGCTATGCCCGATCCATTGGTACCACCCCCGAGCTTCTACGACCTTTGGGAGGTTAGGGGTGTGATTAGTGTTTGATTTTTTGGTTGTGATTAGGGTTAGGGTTAGGGATGAAAACCTATAGGAGTTCAAGATATTGTTCAATAACTTTTTTTCTGAAGGTCATAGAGACTTGGAAGTTGGTTCCATCTCCACTAATGTGGCTCTGCCCGATCCATTGGGACCATCCCCGAGCTTCTACGACCTTCGGAAATGGTGAAACCACCAAATCTATTAAAAAAAAGTACAAGATATTTTTGAATAACTTTTCTTCTGAAAGTCCTAGAGACTTGTGCATTTCATGATTAATAAAGGGTGGCCTGCCACACAACCACACCGAATTTCAGCACGTTTCGAGCAAGCAGCGCGGAGTTATTCCAATTAATCCCTAATATGGGTTAGGGTTGCAATTAGGGTTAGGGTTAGGGTTGTGATTAGGGTTAGGGTTAGGGTTGCTATTAGGGTTAGGGTTAGGGATGAATACCCATTGGAGCTCAAGATATTCTTCAATAACTTTTTTTCTGTAGGTCATAGAGACTTGGAAGTTGGTTCCATCTCCACTAATGTGGCTATGCCCGATCCATTGGTACCACCCCCGAGCTTCTACGACCTTTGGAAGGTTAGGGGTGTGATTAGTGTTTGATTTTTTGGTTGTGATTAGGGTTAGGGTTAGGGATGAAAACCTATAGGAGTTCAAGATATTGTGCAATAACTTTTTTTCTGAAGGTCATAGAGACTTGGAAGTTGGTTCCATCTCCACTAATGTGGCTCTGCCCGATCCATTGGGACCATCCCCGAGCTTCTACGACCTTCGGAAATGGTGAAACCACCAAATCTATAAAAAAAAAGTACAAGATATTTTTGAATAACTTTTCTTCTGAAAGTCCTAGAGACTTGTGCATTTCATGATTAATAAAAGGTGGCCTGCCACACAACCACACCGAATTTCAGCACGTTTCGAGCAAGCAGCGCGGAGTTATTCCAATTAATCCCTAATATGGGTTAGGGTTGCAATTAGGGTTAGGGTTAGGGTTGCAATTAGGGTTAGGGTTAGGGTTGTGATTAGGGTTAGGGTTAGGGTTGCTATTAGGGTTAGGGTTAGGGATGAATACCCATTGGAGCTCAAGATATTCTTCAATAACTTTTTTTCTGTAGGTCATAGAGACTTGGAAGTTGGTTCCATCTCCACTAATGTGGCTATGCCCGATCCATTGGTACCACCCCCGAGCTTCTACGACCTTTGGAAGGGGTAGGGTTAGGGTTGTGATTAGTGTTTGATTTTTTGGTTGTGATTAGGGTTAGGGTTAGGGATGAAAACCTATAGGAGTTCAAGATATTGTTCAATAACTTTTTTTCTGAAGGTCATAGAGACTTGGAAGTTGATTCCATCTCCACTAATGTGGCTCTGCCCGATCCATTGGGACCATCCCCGAGCTTCTACGACCTTCGGAAATGGTGAAACCACCAAATCTATTAAAAAAAAGTACAAGATATTTTTGAATAACTTTTCTTCTGAAAGTCCTAGAGACTTGTGCATTTCATGATTAATAAAGGGTGGCCTGCCACACAACCACACCGAATTTCAGCACGTTTCGAGCAAGCAGCGCGGAGTTATTCCAATTAATCCCTAATATGGGTTAGGGTTGCAATTAGGGTTAGGGTTAGGGTTAGGGTTGCAATTAGGGTTAGGGTTAGGGTTGTGATTAGGGTTAGGGTTAGGGTTGCTATTAGGGTTAGGGTTAGGGATGAATACCCATTGGAGCTCAAGATATTCTTCAATAACTTTTTTTCTGTAGGTCATAGAGACTTGGAAGTTGGTTCCATCTCCACTAATGTGGCTATGCCCGATCCATTGGTACCACCCCCGAGCTTCTACGACCTTTGGGAGGTTAGGGGTGTGATTAGTGTTTGATTTTTTGGTTGTGATTAGGGTTAGGGTTAGGGATGAAAACCTATAGGAGTTCAAGATATTGTTCAATAACTTTTTTTCTGAAGGTCATAGAGACTTGGAAGTTGGTTCCATCTCCACTAATGTGGCTCTGCCCGATCCATTGGGACCATCCCCGAGCTTCTACGACCTTCGGAAATGGTGAAACCACCAAATCTATTAAAAAAAAGTACAAGATATTTTTGAATAACTTTTCTTCTGAAAGTCCTAGAGACTTGTGCATTTCATGATTAATAAAGGGTGGCCTGCCACACAACCACACCGAATTTCAGCACGTTTCGAGCAAGCAGCGCGGAGTTATTCCAATTAATCCCTAATATGGGTTAGGGTTGCAATTAGGGTTAGGGTTAGGGTTGTGATTAGGGTTAGGGTTAGGGTTGCTATTAGGGTTAGGGTTAGGGATGAATACCCATTGGAGCTCAAGATATTCTTCAATAACTTTTTTTCTGTAGGTCATAGAGACTTGGAAGTTGGTTCCATCTCCACTAATGTGGCTATGCCCGATCCATTGGTACCACCCCCGAGCTTCTACGACCTTTGGAAGGTTAGGGGTGTGATTAGTGTTTGATTTTTTGGTTGTGATTAGGGTTAGGGTTAGGGATGAAAACCTATAGGAGTTCAAGATATTGTGCAATAACTTTTTTTCTGAAGGTCATAGAGACTTGGAAGTTGGTTCCATCTCCACTAATGTGGCTCTGCCCGATCCATTGGGACCATCCCCGAGCTTCTACGACCTTCGGAAATGGTGAAACCACCAAATCTATAAAAAAAAAGTACAAGATATTTTTGAATAACTTTTCTTCTGAAAGTCCTAGAGACTTGTGCATTTCATGATTAATAAAAGGTGGCCTGCCACACAACCACACCGAATTTCAGCACGTTTCGAGCAAGCAGCGCGGAGTTATTCCAATTAATCCCTAATATGGGTTAGGGTTGCAATTAGGGTTAGGGTTAGGGTTGCAATTAGGGTTAGGGTTAGGGTTGTGATTAGGGTTAGGGTTAGGGTTGCTATTAGGGTTAGGGTTAGGGATGAATACCCATTGGAGCTCAAGATATTCTTCAATAACTTTTTTTCTGTAGGTCATAGAGACTTGGAAGTTGGTTCCATCTCCACTAATGTGGCTATGCCCGATCCATTGGTACCACCCCCGAGCTTCTACGACCTTTGGAAGGGGTAGGGTTAGGGTTGTGATTAGTGTTTGATTTTTTGGTTGTGATTAGGGTTAGGGTTAGGGATGAAAACCTATAGGAGTTCAAGATATTGTTCAATAACTTTTTTTCTGAAGGTCATAGAGACTTGGAAGTTGATTCCATCTCCACTAATGTGGCTCTGCCCGATCCATTGGGACCATCCCCGAGCTTCTACGACCTTCGGAAATGGTGAAACCACCAAATCTATTAAAAAAAAGTACAAGATATTTTTGAATAACTTTTCTTCTGAAAGTCCTAGAGACTTGTGCATTTCATGATTAATAAAGGGTGGCCTGCCACACAACCACACCGAATTTCAGCACGTTTCGAGCAAGCAGCGCAGAGATATTCCAATTAATCCCTAATATGGGTTAGGGTTGCAATTAGGGTTAGGGTTAGAGTTAGGGTTAGGGTTGTGATTAGGGTTGCTATTAGGGTTAGGGTTAGGGATGAATACCCATTGGAGCTCAAGATATTCTTCAATAACTTTTTTTCTGTAGGTCATAGAGACTTGGAAGTTGGTTCCATCTCCACTAATGTGGCTATGCCCGATCCATTGGTACCACCCCCGAGCTTCTACGACCTTTGGAAGGGGTAGGGTTAGGGTTGTGATTAGTGTTTGATTTTTTGGTTGTGATTAGGGTTAGGGTTAGGGATGAAAACCTATAGGAGTTCAAGATATTGTTCAATAACTTTTTTTCTGAAGGTCATAGAGACTTGGAAGTTGGTTCCATCTCCACTAATGTGGCTCTGCCCGATCCATTGGGACCATCCCTGAGCTTCTACGACCTTCGGAAATGGTGAAACCAGCAAATCTATAAAAAAAAAGTACAAGATATTTTTGAATAACTTTTCTTCTGAAAGTCCTAGAGACTTGTGCATTTCATGATTAATAAAAGGTGGCCTGCCACACAACCACACCGAATTTCAGCACGTTTCGAGCAAGCAGCGCGGAGTTATTCCAATTAATCCCTAATATGGGTTAGGGTTGCAATTAGGGTTAGGGTTAGGGTTGTGATTAGGGTTAGGGTTAGGGTTGCTATTAGGGTTAGGGTTAGGGATGAATACCCATTGGAGCTCAAGATATTCTTCAATAACTTTTTTTCTGTAGGTCATAGAGACTTGGAAGTTGGTTCCATCTCCACTAATGTGGCTATGCCCGATCCATTGGTACCACCCCCGAGCTTCTACGACCTTTGGAAGGGGTAGGGTTAGGGTTGTGATTAGTGTTTGATTTTTTGGTTGTGATTAGGGTTAGGGTTAGGGATGAAAACCTATAGGAGTTCAAGATATTGTTCAATAACTTTTTTTCTGAAGGTCATAGAGACTTGGAAGTTGGTTCCATCTCCACTAATGTGGCTCTGCCCGATCCATTGGGACCATCCCCGAGCTTCTACGACCTTCGGAAATGGTGAAACCAGCAAATCTATAAAAAAAAAGTACAAGATATTTTTGAATAACTTTTCTTCTGAAAGTCCTAGAGACTTGTGCATTTCATGATTAATAAAAGGTGGCCTGCCACACAACCACACCGAATTTCAGCACGTTTCGAGCAAGCAGCGCGGAGTTATTCCAATTAATCCCTAATATGGGTTAGGGTTGCAATTAGGGTTAGGGTTAGGGTTGCAATTAGGGTTAGGGTTAGGGTTGTGATTAGGGTTAGGGTTAGGGTTGCTATTAGGGTTAGGGTTAGGGATGAATACCCATTGGAGCTCAAGATATTCTTCAATAACTTTTTTTCTGTAGGTCATAGAGACTTGGAAGTTGGTTCCATCTCCACTAATGTGGCTATGCCCGATCCATTGGTACCACCCCCGAGCTTCTACGACCTTTGGAAGGGGTAGGGTTAGGGTTGTGATTAGTGTTTGATTTTTTGGTTGTGATTAGGGTTAGGGTTAGGGATGAAAACCTATAGGAGTTCAAGATATTGTTCAATAACTTTTTTTCTGAAGGTCATAGAGACTTGGAAGTTGGTTCCATCTCCACTAATGTGGCTCTGCCCGATCCATTGGGACCATCCCCGAGCTTCTACGACCTTCGGAAATGGTGAAACCACCAAATCTATTAAAAAAAAGTACAAGATATTTTTGAATAACTTTTCTTCTGAAAGTCCTAGAGACTTGTGCATTTCATGATTAATAAAGGGTGGCCTGCCACACAACCACACCGAATTTCAGCACGTTTCGAGCAAGCAGCGCGGAGTTATTCCAATTAATCCCTAATATGGGTTAGGGTTGCAATTAGGGTTAGGGTTAGGGTTGCTTTTAGGGTTAGGGTTAGGGATGAATGCCCATTGGAGCTCAAGATATTCTTCAATAACTTTTTTTCTGTAGGTCATAGAGACTTGGAAGTTGGTTCCATCTCCACTAATGTGGCTATGCCCGATCCATTGGTACCACCCCCGAGCTTCTACGACCTTTGGAAGGGGTAGGGTTAGGGTTGTGATTAGTGTTTGATTTTTTGGTTGTGATTAGGGTTAGGGTTAGGGATGAAAACCTATAGGAGTTCAAGATATTGTTCAATAACTTTTTTTCTGAAGGTCATAGAGACTTGGAAGTTGATTCCATCTCCACTAATGTGGCTCTGCCCGATCCATTGGGACCATCCCCGAGCTTCTACGACCTTCGGAAATGGTGAAACCACCAAATCTATTAAAAAAAAGTACAAGATATTTTTGAATAACTTTTCTTCTGAAAGTCCTAGAGACTTGTGCATTTCATGATTAATAAAGGGTGGCCTGCCACACAACCACACCGAATTTCAGCACGTTTCGAGCAAGCAGCGCAGAGATATTCCAATTAATCCCTAATATGGGTTAGGGTTGCAATTAGGGTTAGGGTTAGAGTTAGGGTTAGGGTTGTGATTAGGGTTGCTATTAGGGTTAGGGTTAGGGATGAATACCCATTGGAGCTCAAGATATTCTTCAATAACTTTTTTTCTGTAGGTCATAGAGACTTGGAAGTTGGTTCCATCTCCACTAATGTGGCTATGCCCGATCCATTGGTACCACCCCCGAGCTTCTACGACCTTTGGAAGGGGTAGGGTTAGGGTTGTGATTAGTGTTTGATTTTTTGGTTGTGATTAGGGTTAGGGTTAGGGATGAAAACCTATAGGAGTTCAAGATATTGTTCAATAACTTTTTTTCTGAAGGTCATAGAGACTTGGAAGTTGGTTCCATCTCCACTAATGTGGCTCTGCCCGATCCATTGGGACCATCCCCGAGCTTCTACGACCTTCGGAAATGGTGAAACCAGCAAATCTATAAAAAAAAAGTACAAGATATTTTTGAATAACTTTTCTTCTGAAAGTCCTAGAGACTTGTGCATTTCATGATTAATAAAAGGTGGCCTGCCACACAACCACACCGAATTTCAGCACGTTTCGAGCAAGCAGCGCGGAGTTATTCCAATTAATCCCTAATATGGGTTAGGGTTGCAATTAGGGTTAGGGTTAGGGTTGTGATTAGGGTTAGGGTTAGGGTTGCTATTAGGGTTAGGGTTAGGGATGAATACCCATTGGAGCTCAAGATATTCTTCAATAACTTTTTTTCTGTAGGTCATAGAGACTTGGAAGTTGGTTCCATCTCCACTAATGTGGCTATGCCCGATCCATTGGTACCACCCCCGAGCTTCTACGACCTTTGGAAGGGGTAGGGTTAGGGTTGTGATTAGTGTTTGATTTTTTGGTTGTGATTAGGGTTAGGGTTAGGGATGAAAACCTATAGGAGTTCAAGATATTGTTCAATAACTTTTTTTCTGAAGGTCATAGAGACTTGGAAGTTGGTTCCATCTCCACTAATGTGGCTCTGCCCGATCCATTGGGACCATCCCCGAGCTTCTACGACCTTCGGAAATGGTGAAACCAGCAAATCTATAAAAAAAAAGTACAAGATATTTTTGAATAACTTTTCTTCTGAAAGTCCTAGAGACTTGTGCATTTCATGATTAATAAAAGGTGGCCTGCCACACAACCACACCGAATTTCAGCACGTTTCGAGCAAGCAGCGCGGAGTTATTCCAATTAATCCCTAATATGGGTTAGGGTTGCAATTAGGGTTAGGGTTAGGGTTGCAATTAGGGTTAGGGTTAGGGTTGTGATTAGGGTTAGGGTTAGGGTTGCTATTAGGGTTAGGGTTAGGGATGAATACCCATTGGAGCTCAAGATATTCTTCAATAACTTTTTTTCTGTAGGTCATAGAGACTTGGAAGTTGGTTCCATCTCCACTAATGTGGCTATGCCCGATCCATTGGTACCACCCCCGAGCTTCTACGACCTTTGGAAGGGGTAGGGTTAGGGTTGTGATTAGTGTTTGATTTTTTGGTTGTGATTAGGGTTAGGGTTAGGGATGAAAACCTATAGGAGTTCAAGATATTGTTCAATAACTTTTTTTCTGAAGGTCATAGAGACTTGGAAGTTGGTTCCATCTCCACTAATGTGGCTCTGCCCGATCCATTGGGACCATCCCCGAGCTTCTACGACCTTCGGAAATGGTGAAACCACCAAATCTATTAAAAAAAAGTACAAGATATTTTTGAATAACTTTTCTTCTGAAAGTCCTAGAGACTTGTGCATTTCATGATTAATAAAGGGTGGCCTGCCACACAACCACACCGAATTTCAGCACGTTTCGAGCAAGCAGCGCGGAGTTATTCCAATTAATCCCTAATATGGGTTAGGGTTGCAATTAGGGTTAGGGTTAGGGTTGCTTTTAGGGTTAGGGTTAGGGATGAATGCCCATTGGAGCTCAAGATATTCTTCAATAACTTTTTTTCTGTAGGTCATAGAGACTTGGAAGTTGGTTCCATCTCCACTAATGTGGCTATGCCCGATCCATTGGTACCACCCCCGAGCTTCTACGACCTTTGGAAGGGGTAGGGTTAGGGTTGTGATTAGTGTTTGATTTTTTGGTTGTGATTAGGGTTAGGGTTAGGGATGAAAACCTATAGGAGTTCAAGATATTGTTCAATAACTTTTTTTCTGAAGGTCATAGAGACTTGGAAGTTGATTCCATCTCCACTAATGTGGCTCTGCCCGATCCATTGGGACCATCCCCGAGCTTCTACGACCTTCGGAAATGGTGAAACCACCAAATCTATTAAAAAAAAGTACAAGATATTTTTGAATAACTTTTCTTCTGAAAGTCCTAGAGACTTGTGCATTTCATGATTAATAAAGGGTGGCCTGCCACACAACCACACCGAATTTCAGCACGTTTCGAGCAAGCAGCGCAGAGATATTCCAATTAATCCCTAATATGGGTTAGGGTTGCAATTAGGGTTAGGGTTAGGGTTGCAATTAGGGTTAGGGTTAGGGATGAATACCCATTGGAGCTCAAGATATTCTTCAATAACTTTTTTTCTGTAGGTCATAGAGACTTGGAAGTTGGTTCCATCTCCACTAATGTGGCTATGCCCGATCCATTGGTACCACCCCCGAGCTTCTACGACCTTTGGAAGGGGTAGGGTTAGGGTTGTGATTAGTGTTTGATTTTTTGGTTGTGATTAGGGTTAGGGTTAGGGATGAAAACCTATAGGAGTTCAAGATATTGTTCAATAACTTTTTTTCTGAAGGTCATAGAGACTTGGAAGTTGGTTCCATCTCCACTAATGTGGCTCTGCCCGATCCATTGGGACCATCCCCGAGCTTCTACGACCTTCAGAAATGGTGAAACCACCAAATCTATAAAAAAAAAGTACAAGATATTTTTGAATAACTTTTCTTCTGAAAGTCCTAGAGACTTGTGCATTTCATGATTAATAAAAGGTGGCCTGCCACACAACCACACCAAATTTCAGCACGTTTCGAGCAAGCAGCGCGGAGTTATTCCAATTAATCCCTAATATGGGTTAGGGTTGCAATTAGGGTTAGGGTTAGAGTTAGGGTTAGGGTTGCAATTAGGGTTAGGGTTAGGGTTGTGATTAGGGTTAGGGTTAGGGTTGCTATTAGGGTTAGGGTTAGGGATGAATACCCATTGGAGCTCAAGATATTCTTCAATAACTTTTTTTCTGTAGGTCATAGAGACTTGGAAGTTGGTTCCATCTCCACTAATGTGGCTATGCCCGATCCATTGGTACCACCCCCGAGCTTCTACGATCTTTGGAAGGTTAGGGGTGTGATTAGTGTTTGATTTTTTGGTTGTGATTAGGGTTAGGGTTAGGGATGAAAACCTATAGGAGTTCAAGATATTGTTCAATAACTTTTTTCTGAAGGTCATAGAGACTTGGAAGTTGGTTCCATCTCCACTAATGTGGCTCTGCCCGATCCATTGGGACCATCCCCGAGCTTCTACGACCTTCGGAAATGGTGAAACCACCAAATCTATAAAAAAAAAGTACAAGATATTTTTGAATAACTTTTCTTCTGAAAGTCCTAGAGACTTGTGCATTTCATGATTAATAAAAGGTGGCCTGCCACACAACCACACCGAATTTCAGCACGTTTCGAGCAAGCAGCGCGGAGTTATTCCAATTAATCCCTAATATGGGTTAGGGTTGCAATTAGGGTTAGGGTTAGAGTTAGGGTTAGGGTTGCAATTAGGGTTAGGGTTAGGGTTGTGATTAGGGTTAGGGTTAGGGTTGCTATTAGGGTTAGGGTTAGGGATGAATACCCATTGGAGCTCAAGATATTCTTCAATAACTTTTTTTCTGTAGGTCATAGAGACTTGGAAGTTGGTTCCATCTCCACTAATGTGGCTATGCCCGATCCATTGGTACCACCCCCGAGCTTCTACGACCTTTGGAAGGGGTAGGGTTAGGGTTGTGATTAGTGTTTGATTTTTTGGTTGTGATTAGGGTTAGGGTTAGGGATGAAAACCTATAGGAGTTCAAGATATTGTTCAATAACTTTTTTTCTGAAGGTCATAGAGACTTGGAAGTTGGTTCCATCTCCACTAATGTGGCTCTGCCCGATCCATTGGGACCATCCCCGAGCTTCTACGACCTTCGGAAATGGTGAAACCACCAAATCTATTAAAAAAAAGTACAAGATATTTTTGAATAACTTTTCTTCTGAAAGTCCTAGAGACTTGTGCATTTCATGATTAATAAAGGGTGGCCTGCCACACAACCACACCGAATTTCAGCACGTTTCGAGCAAGCAGCGCGGAGTTATTCCAATTAATCCCTAATATGGGTTAGGGTTGCAATTAGGGTTAGGGTTAGGGTTGCTTTTAGGGTTAGGGTTAGGGATGAATGCCCATTGGAGCTCAAGATATTCTTCAATAACTTTTTTTCTGTAGGTCATAGAGACTTGGAAGTTGGTTCCATCTCCACTAATGTGGCTATGCCCGATCCATTGGTACCACCCCCGAGCTTCTACGACCTTTGGAAGGGGTAGGGTTAGGGTTGTGATTAGTGTTTGATTTTTTGGTTGTGATTAGGGTTAGGGTTAGGGATGAAAACCTATAGGAGTTCAAGATATTGTTCAATAACTTTTTTTCTGAAGGTCATAGAGACTTGGAAGTTGATTCCATCTCCACTAATGTGGCTCTGCCCGATCCATTGGGACCATCCCCGAGCTTCTACGACCTTCGGAAATGGTGAAACCACCAAATCTATTAAAAAAAAGTACAAGATATTTTTGAATAACTTTTCTTCTGAAAGTCCTAGAGACTTGTGCATTTCATGATTAATAAAGGGTGGCCTGCCACACAACCACACCGAATTTCAGCACGTTTCGAGCAAGCAGCGCAGAGATATTCCAATTAATCCCTAATATGGGTTAGGGTTGCAATTAGGGTTAGGGTTAGGGTTGCAATTAGGGTTAGGGTTAGGGATGAATACCCATTGGAGCTCAAGATATTCTTCAATAACTTTTTTTCTGTAGGTCATAGAGACTTGGAAGTTGGTTCCATCTCCACTAATGTGGCTATGCCCGATCCATTGGTACCACCCCCGAGCTTCTACGACCTTTGGAAGGGGTAGGGTTAGGGTTGTGATTAGTGTTTGATTTTTTGGTTGTGATTAGGGTTAGGGTTAGGGATGAAAACCTATAGGAGTTCAAGATATTGTTCAATAACTTTTTTTCTGAAGGTCATAGAGACTTGGAAGTTGGTTCCATCTCCACTAATGTGGCTCTGCCCGATCCATTGGGACCATCCCCGAGCTTCTACGACCTTCAGAAATGGTGAAACCACCAAATCTATAAAAAAAAAGTACAAGATATTTTTGAATAACTTTTCTTCTGAAAGTCCTAGAGACTTGTGCATTTCATGATTAATAAAAGGTGGCCTGCCACACAACCACACCAAATTTCAGCACGTTTCGAGCAAGCAGCGCGGAGTTATTCCAATTAATCCCTAATATGGGTTAGGGTTGCAATTAGGGTTAGGGTTAGAGTTAGGGTTAGGGTTGCAATTAGGGTTAGGGTTAGGGTTGTGATTAGGGTTAGGGTTAGGGTTGCTATTAGGGTTAGGGTTAGGGATGAATACCCATTGGAGCTCAAGATATTCTTCAATAACTTTTTTTCTGTAGGTCATAGAGACTTGGAAGTTGGTTCCATCTCCACTAATGTGGCTATGCCCGATCCATTGGTACCACCCCCGAGCTTCTACGATCTTTGGAAGGTTAGGGGTGTGATTAGTGTTTGATTTTTTGGTTGTGATTAGGGTTAGGGTTAGGGATGAAAACCTATAGGAGTTCAAGATATTGTTCAATAACTTTTTTCTGAAGGTCATAGAGACTTGGAAGTTGGTTCCATCTCCACTAATGTGGCTCTGCCCGATCCATTGGGACCATCCCCGAGCTTCTACGACCTTCGGAAATGGTGAAACCACCAAATCTATAAAAAAAAAGTACAAGATATTTTTGAATAACTTTTCTTCTGAAAGTCCTAGAGACTTGTGCATTTCATGATTAATAAAAGGTGGCCTGCCACACAACCACACCGAATTTCAGCACGTTTCGAGCAAGCAGCGCGGAGTTATTCCAATTAATCCCTAATATGGGTTAGGGTTGCAATTAGGGTTAGGGTTAGAGTTAGGGTTAGGGTTGCAATTAGGGTTAGGGTTAGGGTTGTGATTAGGGTTAGGGTTAGGGTTGCTATTAGGGTTAGGGTTAGGGATGAATACCCATTGGAGCTCAAGATATTCTTCAATAACTTTTTTTCTGTAGGTCATAGAGACTTGGAAGTTGGTTCCATCTCCACTAATGTGGCTATGCCCGATCCATTGGTACCACCCCCGAGCTTCTACGATCTTTGGAAGGTTAGGGGTGTGATTAGTGTTTGATTTTTTGGTTGTGATTAGGGTTAGGGTTAGGGATGAAAACCTATAGGAGTTCAAGATATTGTTCAATAACTTTTTTCTGAAGGTCATAGAGACTTGGAAGTTGGTTCCATCTCCACTAATGTGGCTCTGCCCGATCCATTGGGACCATCCCCGAGCTTCTACGACCTTCGGAAATGGTGAAACCACCAAATCTATAAAAAAAAAGTACAAGATATTTTTGAATAACTTTTCTTCTGAAAGTCCTAGAGACTTGTGCATTTCATGATTAATAAAAGGTGGCCTGCCACACAACCACACCGAATTTCAGCACGTTTCGAGCAAGCAGCGCAGAGATATTCCAATTAATCCCTAATATGGGTTAGGGTTGCAATTAGGGTTAGGGTTAGGGTTAGGGTTGCAATTAGGGTTAGGGTTGTGATTAGGGTTAGGGTTAGGGTTGCTATTAGGGTTAGGGTTAGGGATGAATACCCATTGGAGCTCAAGATATTCTTCAATAACTTTTTTTCTGTAGGTCATAGAGACTTGGAAGTTGGTTCCATCTCCACTAATGTGGCTATGCCCGATCCATTGGTACCACCCCCGAGCTTCTACGACCTTTGGAAGGGGTAGGGTTAGGGTTGTGATTAGTGTTTGATTTTTTGGTTGTGATTAGGGTTAGGGTTAGGGATGAAAACCTATAGGAGTTCAAGATATTGTTCAATAACTTTTTTTCTGAAGGTCATAGAGACTTGGAAGTTGGTTCCATCTCCACTAATGTGGCTCTGCCCGATCCATTGGGACCATCCCCGAGCTTCTACGACCTTCGGAAATGGTGAAACCACCAAATCTATTAAAAAAAAGTACAAGATATTTTTGAATAACTTTTCTTCTGAAAGTCCTAGAGACTTGTGCATTTCATGATTAATAAAGGGTGGCCTGCCACACAACCACACCGAATTTCAGCACGTTTCGAGCAAGCAGCGCGGAGTTATTCCAATTAATCCCTAATATGGGTTAGGGTTGCAATTAGGGTTAGGGTTAGGGTTGCTTTTAGGGTTAGGGTTAGGGATGAATGCCCATTGGAGCTCAAGATATTCTTCAATAACTTTTTTTCTGTAGGTCATAGAGACTTGGAAGTTGGTTCCATCGCCACTAATGTGGCTATGCCCGATCCATTGGTACCACCCCCGAGCTTCTACGACCTTTGGAAGGGGTAGGGTTAGGGTTGTGATTAGTGTTTGATTTTTTGGTTGTGATTAGGGTTAGGGTTAGGGATGAAAACCTATAGGAGTTCAAGATATTGTTCAATAACTTTTTTTCTGAAGGTCATAGAGACTTGGAAGTTGATTCCATCTCCACTAATGTGGCTCTGCCCGATCCATTGGGACCATCCCCGAGCTTCTACGACCTTCGGAAATGGTGAAACCACCAAATCTATTAAAAAAAAGTACAAGATATTTTTGAATAACTTTTCTTCTGAAAGTCCTAGAGACTTGTGCATTTCATGATTAATAAAGGGTGGCCTGCCACACAACCACACCGAATTTCAGCACGTTTCGAGCAAGCAGCGCAGAGATATTCCAATTAATCCCTAATATGGGTTAGGGTTGCAATTAGGGTTAGGGTTAGGGTTGCAATTAGGGTTAGGGTTAGGGTTGTGATTAGGGTTAGGGTTAGGGTTGCTATTAGGGTTAGGGTTAGGGATGAATACCCATTGGAGCTCAAGATATTCTTCAATAACTTTTTTTCTGTAGGTCATAGAGACTTGGAAGTTGGTTCCATCTCCACTAATGTGGCTATGCCCGATCCATTGGTACCACCCCCGAGCTTCTACGACCTTTGGAAGGGGTAGGGTTAGGGTTGTGATTAGTGTTTGATTTTTTGGTTGTGATTAGGGTTAGGGTTAGGGATGAAAACCTATAGGAGTTCAAGATATTGTTCAATAACTTTTTTTCTGAAGGTCATAGAGACTTGGAAGTTGGTTCCATCTCCACTAATGTGGCTCTGCCCGATCCATTGGGACCATCCCCGAGCTTCTACGACCTTCAGAAATGGTGAAACCACCAAATCTATAAAAAAAAAGTACAAGATATTTTTGAATAACTTTTCTTCTGAAAGTCCTAGAGACTTGTGCATTTCATGATTAATAAAAGGTGGCCTGCCACACAACCACACCAAATTTCAGCACGTTTCGAGCAAGCAGCGCGGAGTTATTCCAATTAATCCCTAATATGGGTTAGGGTTGCAATTAGGGTTAGGGTTAGAGTTAGGGTTAGGGTTGCAATTAGGGTTAGGGTTAGGGTTGTGATTAGGGTTAGGGTTAGGGTTGCTATTAGGGTTAGGGTTAGGGATGAATACCCATTGGAGCTCAAGATATTCTTCAATAACTTTTTTTCTGTAGGTCATAGAGACTTGGAAGTTGGTTCCATCTCCACTAATGTGGCTATGCCCGATCCATTGGTACCACCCCCGAGCTTCTACGATCTTTGGAAGGTTAGGGGTGTGATTAGTGTTTGATTTTTTGGTTGTGATTAGGGTTAGGGTTAGGGATGAAAACCTATAGGAGTTCAAGATATTGTTCAATAACTTTTTTCTGAAGGTCATAGAGACTTGGAAGTTGGTTCCATCTCCACTAATGTGGCTCTGCCCGATCCATTGGGACCATCCCCGAGCTTCTACGACCTTCGGAAATGGTGAAACCACCAAATCTATAAAAAAAAAGTACAAGATATTTTTGAATAACTTTTCTTCTGAAAGTCCTAGAGACTTGTGCATTTCATGATTAATAAAAGGTGGCCTGCCACACAACCACACCGAATTTCAGCACGTTTCGAGCAAGCAGCGCAGAGATATTCCAATTAATCCCTAATATGGGTTAGGGTTGCAATTAGGGTTAGGGTTAGGGTTAGGGTTGCAATTAGGGTTAGGGTTAGGGTTGTGATTAGGGTTAGGGTTAGGGTTGCTATTAGGGTTAGGGTTAGGGATGAATACCCATTGGAGCTCAAGATATTCTTCAATAACTTTTTTTCTGTAGGTCATAGAGACTTGGAAGTTGGTTCCATCTCCACTAATGTGGCTATGCCCGATCCATTGGTACCACCCCCGAGCTTCTACGACCTTTGGAAGGGGTAGGGTTAGGGTTGTGATTAGTGTTTGATTTTTTGGTTGTGATTAGGGTTAGGGTTAGGGATGAAAACCTATAGGAGTTCAAGATATTGTTCAATAACTTTTTTTCTGAAGGTCATAGAGACTTGGAAGTTGGTTCCATCTCCACTAATGTGGCTCTGCCCGATCCATTGGGACCATCCCCGAGCTTCTACGACCTTCGGAAATGGTGAAACCACCAAATCTATAAAAAAAAAGTACAAGATATTTTTGAATAACTTTTCTTCTGAAAGTCCTAGAGACTTGTGCATTTCATGATTAATAAAGGGTGGCCTGCCACACAACCACACCGAATTTCAGCACGTTTCGGGCAAGCAGCGCGGAGTTATTCCAATTAATCCCTAATATGGGTTAGGGTTGCAATTAGGGTTAGGGTTAGGGTTAGGGTTGCAATTAGGGTTAGGGTTAGGGTTGTGATTAGGGTTAGGGTTAGGGTTGCTATTAGGGTTAGGGTTAGGGATGAATACCCATTGGAGCTCAAGATATTCTTCAATAACTTTTTTTCTGTAGGTCATAGAGACTTGGAAGTTGGTTCCATCTCCACTAATGTGGCTATGCCCGATCCATTGGTACCACCCCCGAGCTTCTGCGACCTTTGGAAGGGGTAGGGTTAGGGTTGTGATTAGTGTTTGATTTTTTGGTTGTGATTAGGGTTAGGGTTAGGGATGAAAACCTATAGGAGTTCAAGATATTGTTCAATAACTTTTTTTCTGAAGGTCATAGAGACTTGGAAGTTGGTTCCATCTCCACTAATGTGGCTCTGCCCGATCCATTGGGACCATCCCCGAGCTTCTACGACCTTCGGAAATGGTGAAACCACCAAATCTATAAAAAAAAAGTACAAGATATTTTTGAATAACTTTTCTTCTGAAAGTCCTAGAGACTTGTGCATTTCATGATTAATAAAGGGTGGCCTGCCACACAACCACACCGAATTTCAGCACGTTTCGAGCAAGCAGCGCGGAGTTATTCCAATTAATCCCTAATATGGGTTAGGGTTGCAATTAGGGTTAGGGTTAGGGTTAGGGTTGCAATTAGGGTTAGGGTTAGGGTTGTGATTAGGGTTAGGGTTAGGGTTGCTATTAGGGTTAGGGTTAGGGATGAATACCCATTGGAGCTCAAGATATTCTTCAATAACTTTTTTTCTGTAGGTCATAGAGACTTGGAAGTTGGTTCCATCTCCACTAATGTGGCTATGCCCGATCCATTGGTACCACCCCCGAGCTTCTACGACCTTTGGAAGGTTAGGGGTGTGATTAGTGTTTGATTTTTTGGTTGTGATTAGGGTTAGGGTTAGGGATGAAAACCTATAGGAGTTCAAGATATTGTTCAATAACTTTTTTTCTGAAGGTCATAGAGACTTGGAAGTTGGTTCCATCTCCACTAATGTGGCTCTGCCCGATCCATTGGGACCATCCCCGAGCTTCTACGACCTTCGGAAATGGTGAAACCACCAAATCTATTAAAAAAAAGTACAAGATATTTTTGAATAACTTTTCTTCTGAAAGTCCTAGAGACTTGTGCATTTCATGATTAATAAAGGGTGGCCTGCCACACAACCACACCGAATTTCAGCACGTTTCGAGCAAGCAGCGCGGAGTTATTCCAATTAATCCCTAATATGGGTTAGGGTTGCAATTAGGGTTAGGGTTAGGGTTGTGATTAGGGTTAGGGTTAGGGTTGCTATTAGGGTTAGGGTTAGGGATGAATACCCATTGGAGCTCAAGATATTCTTCAATAACTTTTTTTCTGTAGGTCATAGAGACTTGGAAGTTGGTTCCATCTCCACTAATGTGGCTATGCCCGATCCATTGGTACCACCCCCGAGCTTCTACGACCTTTGGAAGGTTAGGGGTGTGATTAGTGTTTGATTTTTTGGTTGTGATTAGGGTTAGGGTTAGGGATGAAAACCTATAGGAGTTCAAGATATTGTTCAATAACTTTTTTTCTGAAGGTCATAGAGACTTGGAAGTTGGTTCCATCTCCACTAATGTGGCTCTGCCCGATCCATTGGGACCATCCCCGAGCTTCTACGACCTTCGGAAATGGTGAAACCACCAAATCTATTAAAAAAAAGTACAAGATATTTTTGAATAACTTTTCTTCTGAAAGTCCTAGAGACTTGTGCATTTCATGATTAATAAAGGGTGGCCTGCCACACAACCACACCGAATTTCAGCACGTTTCGAGCAAGCAGCGCGGAGTTATTCCAATTAATCCCTAATATGGGTTAGGGTTGCAATTAGGGTTAGGGTTAGGGTTGTGATTAGGGTTAGGGTTAGGGTTGCTATTAGGGTTAGGGTTAGGGATGAATACCCATTGGAGCTCAAGATATTCTTCAATAACTTTTTTTCTGTAGGTCATAGAGACTTGGAAGTTGGTTCCATCTCCACTAATGTGGCTATGCCCGATCCATTGGTACCACCCCCGAGCTTCTACGACCTTTGGAAGGTTAGGGGTGTGATTAGTGTTTGATTTTTTGGTTGTGATTAGGGTTAGGGTTAGGGATGAAAACCTATAGGAGTTCAAGATATTGTTCAATAACTTTTTTTCTGAAGGTCATAGAGACTTGGAAGTTGGTTCCATCTCCACTAATGTGGCTCTGCCCGATCCATTGGGACCATCCCCGAGCTTCTACGACCTTCGGAAATGGTGAAACCACCAAATCTATTAAAAAAAAGTACAAGATATTTTTGAATAACTTTTCTTCTGAAAGTCCTAGAGACTTGTGCATTTCATGATTAATAAAGGGTGGCCTGCCACACAACCACACCAAATTTCAGCACGTTTCGAGCAAGCAGCGCGGAGTTATTCCAATTAATCCCTAATATGGGTTAGGGTTGCAATTAGGGTTAGGGTTAGGGTTAGGGTTGCAATTAGGGTTAGGGTTAGGGTTGTGATTAGGGTTAGGGTTAGGGTTGCTATTAGGGTTAGGGTTAGGGATGAATACCCATTGGAGCTCAAGATATTCTTCAATAACTTTTTTTCTGTAGGTCATAGAGACTTGGAAGTTGGTTCCATCTCCACTAATGTGGCTATGCCCGATCCATTGGTACCACCCCCGAGCTTCTACGACCTTTGGAAGGGGTAGGGTTAGGGTTGTGATTAGTGTTTGATTTTTTGGTTGTGATTAGGGTTAGGGTTAGGGATGAAAACCTATAGGAGTTCAAGATATTGTTCAATAACTTTTTTTCTGAAGGTCATAGAGACTTGGAAGTTGGTTCCATCTCCACTAATGTGGCTCTGCCCGATCCATTGGGACCATCCCCGAGCTTCTACGACCTTCGGAAATGGTGAAACCACCAAATCTATAAAAAAAAAGTACAAGATATTTTTGAATAACTTTTCTTCTGAAAGTCCTAGAGACTTGTGCATTTCATGATTAATAAAAGGTGGCCTGCCACACAACCACACCGAATTTCAGCACGTTTCGAGCAAGCAGCGCGGAGTTATTCCAATTAATCCCTAATATGGGTTAGGGTTGCAATTAGGGTTAGGGTTAGGGTTGCAATTAGGGTTAGGGTTAGGGTTGTGATTAGGGTTAGGGTTAGGGTTGCTATTAGGGTTAGGGTTAGGGATGAATACCCATTGGAGCTCAAGATATTCTTCAATAACTTTTTTTCTGTAGGTCATAGAGACTTGGAAGTTGGTTCCATCTCCACTAATGTGGCTATGCCCGATCCATTGGTACCACCCCCGAGCTTCTACGACCTTTGGAAGGGGTAGGGTTAGGGTTGTGATTAGTGTTTGATTTTTTGGTTGTGATTAGGGTTAGGGTTAGGGATGAAAACCTATAGGAGTTCAAGATATTGTTCAATAACTTTTTTTCTGAAGGTCATAGAGACTTGGAAGTTGGTTCCATCTCCACTAATGTGGCTCTGCCCGATCCATTGGGACCATCCCCGAGCTTCTACGACCTTCGGAAATGGTGAAACCACCAAATCTATTAAAAAAAAGTACAAGATATTTTTGAATAACTTTTCTTCTGAAAGTCCTAGAGACTTGTGCATTTCATGATTAATAAAGGGTGGCCTGCCACACAACCACACCGAATTTCAGCACGTTTCGAGCAAGCAGCGCGGAGTTATTCCAATTAATCCCTAATATGGGTTAGGGTTGCAATTAGGGTTAGGGTTAGGGTTGCTTTTAGGGTTAGGGTTAGGGATGAATGCCCATTGGAGCTCAAGATATTCTTCAATAACTTTTTTTCTGTAGGTCATAGAGACTTGGAAGTTGGTTCCATCTCCACTAATGTGGCTATGCCCGATCCATTGGTACCACCCCCGAGCTTCTACGACCTTTGGAAGGGGTAGGGTTAGGGTTGTGATTAGTGTTTGATTTTTTGGTTGTGATTAGGGTTAGGGTTAGGGATGAAAACCTATAGGAGTTCAAGATATTGTTCAATAACTTTTTTTCTGAAGGTCATAGAGACTTGGAAGTTGATTCCATCTCCACTAATGTGGCTCTGCCCGATCCATTGGGACCATCCCCGAGCTTCTACGACCTTCGGAAATGGTGAAACCACCAAATCTATTAAAAAAAAGTACAAGATATTTTTGAATAACTTTTCTTCTGAAAGTCCTAGAGACTTGTGCATTTCATGATTAATAAAAGGTGGCCTGCCACACAACCACACCGAATTTCAGCACGTTTCGAGCAAGCAGCGCAGAGATATTCCAATTAATCCCTAATATGGGTTAGGGTTGCAATTAGGGTTAGGGTTAGGGTTGCAATTAGGGTTAGGGTTAGGGTTGTGATTAGGGTTAGGGTTAGGGTTGCTATTAGGGTTAGGGTTAGGGATGAATACCCATTGGAGCTCAAGATATTCTTCAATAACTTTTTTTCTGTAGGTCATAGAGACTTGGAAGTTGGTTCCATCTCCACTAATGTGGCTATGCCCGATCCATTGGTACCACCCCCGAGCTTCTACGACCTTTGGAAGGGGTAGGGTTAGGGTTGTGATTAGTGTTTGATTTTTTGGTTGTGATTAGGGTTAGGGTTAGGGATGAAAACCTATAGGAGTTCAAGATATTGTTCAATAACTTTTTTTCTGAAGGTCATAGAGACTTGGAAGTTGGTTCCATCTCCACTAATGTGGCTCTGCCCGATCCATTGGGACCATCCCCGAGCTTCTACGACCTTCGGAAATGGTGAAACCACCAAATCTATTAAAAAAAAGTACAAGATATTTTTGAATAACTTTTCTTCTGAAAGTCCTAGAGACTTGTGCATTTCATGATTAATAAAGGGTGGCCTGCCACACAACCACACCGAATTTCAGCACGTTTCGAGCAAGCAGCGCGGAGTTATTCCAATTAATCCCTAATATGGGTTAGGGTTGCAATTAGGGTTAGGGTTAGGGTTGTGATTAGGGTTAGGGTTAGGGTTGCTATTAGGGTTAGGGTTAGGGATGAATACCCATTGGAGCTCAAGATATTCTTCAATAACTTTTTTTCTGTAGGTCATAGAGACTTGGAAGTTGGTTCCATCTCCACTAATGTGGCTATGCCCGATCCATTGGTACCACCCCCGAGCTTCTACGACCTTTGGAAGGTTAGGGGTGTGATTAGTGTTTGATTTTTTGGTTGTGATTAGGGTTAGGGTTAGGGATGAAAACCTATAGGAGTTCAAGATATTGTTCAATAACTTTTTTTCTGAAGGTCATAGAGACTTGGAAGTTGGTTCCATCTCCACTAATGTGGCTCTGCCCGATCCATTGGGACCATCCCCGAGCTTCTACGACCTTCGGAAATGGTGAAACCACCAAATCTATTAAAAAAAAGTACAAGATATTTTTGAATAACTTTTCTTCTGAAAGTCCTAGAGACTTGTGCATTTCATGATTAATAAAGGGTGGCCTGCCACACAACCACACCGAATTTCAGCACGTTTCGAGCAAGCAGCGCGGAGTTATTCCAATTAATCCCTAATATGGGTTAGGGTTGCAATTAGGGTTAGGGTTAGGGTTGTGATTAGGGTTAGGGTTAGGGTTGCTATTAGGGTTAGGGTTAGGGATGAATACCCATTGGAGCTCAAGATATTCTTCAATAACTTTTTTTCTGTAGGTCATAGAGACTTGGAAGTTGGTTCCATCTCCACTAATGTGGCTATGCCCGATCCATTGGTACCACCCCCGAGCTTCTACGACCTTTGGAAGGTTAGGGGTGTGATTAGTGTTTGATTTTTTGGTTGTGATTAGGGTTAGGGTTAGGGATGAAAACCTATAGGAGTTCAAGATATTGTTCAATAACTTTTTTTCTGAAGGTCATAGAGACTTGGAAGTTGGTTCCATCTCCACTAATGTGGCTCTGCCCGATCCATTGGGACCATCCCCGAGCTTCTACGACCTTCGGAAATGGTGAAACCACCAAATCTATAAAAAAAAAGTACAAGATATTTTTGAATAACTTTTCTTCTGAAAGTCCTAGAGACTTGTGCATTTCATGATTAATAAAGGGTGGCCTGCCACACAACCACACCAAATTTCAGCACGTTTCGAGCAAGCAGCGCGGAGTTATTCCAATTAATCCCTAATATGGGTTAGGGTTGCAATTAGGGTTAGGGTTAGGGTTAGGGTTGCAATTAGGGTTAGGGTTAGGGTTGTGATTAGGGTTAGGGTTAGGGTTGCTATTAGGGTTAGGGTTAGGGATGAATACCCATTGGAGCTCAAGATATTCTTCAATAACTTTTTTTCTGTAGGTCATAGAGACTTGGAAGTTGGTTCCATCTCCACTAATGTGGCTATGCCCGATCCATTGGTACCACCCCCGAGCTTCTACGACCTTTGGAAGGGGTAGGGTTAGGGTTGTGATTAGTGTTTGATTTTTTGGTTGTGATTAGGGTTAGGGTTAGGGATGAAAACCTATAGGAGTTCAAGATATTGTTCAATAACTTTTTTTCTGAAGGTCATAGAGACTTGGAAGTTGGTTCCATCTCCACTAATGTGGCTCTGCCCGATCCATTGGGACCATCCCCGAGCTTCTACGACCTTCGGAAATGGTGAAACCACCAAATCTATTAAAAAAAAGTACAAGATATTTTTGAATAACTTTTCTTCTGAAAGTCCTAGAGACTTGTGCATTTCATGATTAATAAAGGGTGGCCTGCCACACAACCACACCGAATTTCAGCACGTTTCGAGCAAGCAGCGCGGAGTTATTCCAATTAATCCCTAATATGGGTTAGGGTTGCAATTAGGGTTAGGGTTAGGGTTGTGATTAGGGTTAGGGTTAGGGTTGCTATTAGGGTTAGGGTTAGGGATGAATACCCATTGGAGCTCAAGATATTCTTCAATAACTTTTTTTCTGTAGGTCATAGAGACTTGGAAGTTGGTTCCATCTCCACTAATGTGGCTATGCCCGATCCATTGGTACCACCCCCGAGCTTCTACGACCTTTGGAAGGTTAGGGGTGTGATTAGTGTTTGATTTTTTGGTTGTGATTAGGGTTAGGGTTAGGGATGAAAACCTATAGGAGTTCAAGATATTGTTCAATAACTTTTTTTCTGAAGGTCATAGAGACTTGGAAGTTGGTTCCATCTCCACTAATGTGGCTCTGCCCGATCCATTGGGACCATCCCCGAGCTTCTACGACCTTCGGAAATGGTGAAACCACCAAATCTATTAAAAAAAAGTACAAGATATTTTTGAATAACTTTTCTTCTGAAAGTCCTAGAGACTTGTGCATTTCATGATTAATAAAGGGTGGCCTGCCACACAACCACACCAAATTTCAGCACGTTTCGAGCAAGCAGCGCGGAGTTATTCCAATTAATCCCTAATATGGGTTAGGGTTGCAATTAGGGTTAGGGTTAGGGTTAGGGTTGCAATTAGGGTTAGGGTTAGGGTTGTGATTAGGGTTAGGGTTAGGGTTGCTATTAGGGTTAGGGTTAGGGATGAATACCCATTGGAGCTCAAGATATTCTTCAATAACTTTTTTTCTGTAGGTCATAGAGACTTGGAAGTTGGTTCCATCTCCACTAATGTGGCTATGCCCGATCCATTGGTACCACCCCCGAGCTTCTACGACCTTTGGAAGGGGTAGGGTTAGGGTTGTGATTAGTGTTTGATTTTTTGGTTGTGATTAGGGTTAGGGTTAGGGATGAAAACCTATAGGAGTTCAAGATATTGTTCAATAACTTTTTTTCTGAAGGTCATAGAGACTTGGAAGTTGGTTCCATCTCCACTAATGTGGCTCTGCCCGATCCATTGGGACCATCCCCGAGCTTCTACGACCTTCGGAAATGGTGAAACCACCAAATCTATAAAAAAAAAGTACAAGATATTTTTGAATAACTTTTCTTCTGAAAGTCCTAGAGACTTGTGCATTTCATGATTAATAAAAGGTGGCCTGCCACACAACCACACCGAATTTCAGCACGTTTCGAGCAAGCAGCGCGGAGTTATTCCAATTAATCCCTAATATGGGTTAGGGTTGCAATTAGGGTTAGGGTTAGGGTTGCAATTAGGGTTAGGGTTAGGGTTGTGATTAGGGTTAGGGTTAGGGTTGCTATTAGGGTTAGGGTTAGGGATGAATACCCATTGGAGCTCAAGATATTCTTCAATAACTTTTTTTCTGTAGGTCATAGAGACTTGGAAGTTGGTTCCATCTCCACTAATGTGGCTATGCCCGATCCATTGGTACCACCCCCGAGCTTCTACGACCTTTGGAAGGGGTAGGGTTAGGGTTGTGATTAGTGTTTGATTTTTTGGTTGTGATTAGGGTTAGGGTTAGGGATGAAAACCTATAGGAGTTCAAGATATTGTTCAATAACTTTTTTTCTGAAGGTCATAGAGACTTGGAAGTTGGTTCCATCTCCACTAATGTGGCTCTGCCCGATCCATTGGGACCATCCCCGAGCTTCTACGACCTTCGGAAATGGTGAAACCACCAAATCTATTAAAAAAAAGTACAAGATATTTTTGAATAACTTTTCTTCTGAAAGTCCTAGAGACTTGTGCATTTCATGATTAATAAAGGGTGGCCTGCCACACAACCACACCGAATTTCAGCACGTTTCGAGCAAGCAGCGCAGAGTTATTCCAATTAATCCCTAATATGGGTTAGGGTTGCAATTAGGGTTAGGGTTAGGGTTGCTTTTAGGGTTAGGGTTAGGGATGAATGCCCATTGGAGCTCAAGATATTCTTCAATAACTTTTTTTCTGTAGGTCATAGAGACTTGGAAGTTGGTTCCATCTCCACTAATGTGGCTATGCCCGATCCATTGGTACCACCCCCGAGCTTCTACGACCTTTGGAAGGGGTAGGGTTAGGGTTGTGATTAGTGTTTGATTTTTTGGTTGTGATTAGGGTTAGGGTTAGGGATGAAAACCTATAGGAGTTCAAGATATTGTTCAATAACTTTTTTTCTGAAGGTCATAGAGACTTGGAAGTTGATTCCATCTCCACTAATGTGGCTCTGCCCGATCCATTGGGACCATCCCCGAGCTTCTACGACCTTCGGAAATGGTGAAACCACCAAATCTATTAAAAAAAAGTACAAGATATTTTTGAATAACTTTTCTTCTGAAAGTCCTAGAGACTTGTGCATTTCATGATTAATAAAGGGTGGCCTGCCACACAACCACACCGAATTTCAGCACGTTTCGAGCAAGCAGCGCAGAGATATTCCAATTAATCCCTAATATGGGTTAGGGTTGCAATTAGGGTTAGGGTTAGGGTTGCAATTAGGGTTAGGGTTAGGGTTGTGATTAGGGTTAGGGTTAGGGTTGCTATTAGGGTTAGGGTTAGGGATGAATACCCATTGGAGCTCAAGATATTCTTCAATAACTTTTTTTCTGTAGGTCATAGAGACTTGGAAGTTGGTTCCATCTCCACTAATGTGGCTATGCCCGATCCATTGGTACCACCCCCGAGCTTCTACGACCTTTGGAAGGGGTAGGGTTAGGGTTGTGATTAGTGTTTGATTTTTTGGTTGTGATTAGGGTTAGGGTTAGGGATGAAAACCTATAGGAGTTCAAGATATTGTTCAATAACTTTTTTTCTGAAGGTCATAGAGACTTGGAAGTTGATTCCATCTCCACTAATGTGGCTCTGCCCGATCCATTGGGACCATCCCCGAGCTTCTACGACCTTCGGAAATGGTGAAACCACCAAATCTATTAAAAAAAAGTACAAGATATTTTTGAATAACTTTTCTTCTGAAAGTCCTAGAGACTTGTGCATTTCATGATTAATAAAGGGTGGCCTGCCACACAACCACACCGAATTTCAGCACGTTTCGAGCAAGCAGCGCAGAGATATTCCAATTAATCCCTAATATGGGTTAGGGTTGCAATTAGGGTTAGGGTTAGGGTTGCAATTAGGGTTAGGGTTAGGGTTGTGATTAGGGTTAGGGTTAGGGTTGCTATTAGGGTTAGGGTTAGGGATGAATACCCATTGGAGCTCAAGATATTCTTCAATAACTTTTTTTCTGTAGGTCATAGAGACTTGGAAGTTGGTTCCATCTCCACTAATGTGGCTATGCCCGATCCATTGGTACCACCCCCGAGCTTCTACGACCTTTGGAAGGGGTAGGGTTAGGGTTGTGATTAGTGTTTGATTTTTTGGTTGTGATTAGGGTTAGGGTTAGGGATGAAAACCTATAGGAGTTCAAGATATTGTTCAATAACTTTTTTTCTGAAGGTCATAGAGACTTGGAAGTTGGTTCCATCTGCACTAATGTGGCTCTGCCCGATCCATTGGGACCATCCCCGAGCTTCTACGACCTTCAGAAATGGTGAAACCACCAAATCTATAAAAAAAAAGTACAAGATATTTTTGAATAACTTTTCTTCTGAAAGTCCTAGAGACTTGTGCATTTCATGATTAATAAAAGGTGGCCTGCCACACAACCACACCAAATTTCAGCACGTTTCGAGCAAGCAGCGCGGAGTTATTCCAATTAATCCCTAATATGGGTTAGGGTTGCAATTAGGGTTAGGGTTAGAGTTAGGGTTAGGGTTGCAATTAGGGTTAGGGTTAGGGTTGTGATTAGGGTTAGGGTTAGGGTTGCTATTAGGGTTAGGGTTAGGGATGAATACCCATTGGAGCTCAAGATATTCTTCAATAACTTTTTTTCTGTAGGTCATAGAGACTTGGAAGTTGGTTCCATCTCCACTAATGTGGCTATGCACAATCCATTGGTACCACCCCCGAGCTTCTACGACCTTTGGAAGGTTAGGGGTGTGATTAGTGTTTGATTTTTTGGTTGTGATTAGGGTTAGGGTTAGGGATGAAAACCTATAGGAGTTCAAGATATTGTTCAATAACTTTTTTCTGAAGGTCATAGAGACTTGGAAGTTGGTTCCATCTCCACTAATGTGGCTCTGCCCGATCCATTGGGACCATCCCCGAGCTTCTACGACCTTCGGAAATGGTGAAACCACCAAATCTATAAAAAAAAAGTACAAGATATTTTTGAATAACTTTTCTTCTGAAAGTCCTAGAGACTTGTGCATTTCATGATTAATAAAAGGTGGCCTGCCACACAACCACACCGAATTTCAGCACGTTTCGAGCAAGCAGCGCGGAGTTATTCCAATTAATCCCTAATATGGGTTAGGGTTGCAATTAGGGTTAGGGTTAGGGTTGCAATTAGGGTTAGGGTTAGGGTTGTGATTAGGGTTAGGGTTAGGGTTGCTATTAGGGTTAGGGTTAGGGATGAATACCCATTGGAGCTCAAGATATTCTTCAATAACTTTTTTTCTGTAGGTCATAGAGACTTGGAAGTTGGTTCCATCTCCACTAATGTGGCTATGCCCGATCCATTGGTACCACCCCCGAGCTTCTACGACCTTTGGAAGGGGTAGGGTTAGGGTTGTGATTAGTGTTTGATTTTTTGGTTGTGATTAGGGTTAGGGTTAGGGATGAAAACCTATAGGAGTTCAAGATATTGTTCAATAACTTTTTTTCTGAAGGTCATAGAGACTTGGAAGTTGGTTCCATCTCCACTAATGTGGCTCTGCCCGATCCATTGGGACCATCCCCGAGCTTCTACGACCTTCGGAAATGGTGAAACCAGCAAATCTATAAAAAAAAAGTACAAGATATTTTTGAATAACTTTTCTTCTGAAAGTCCTAGAGACTTGTGCATTTCATGATTAATAAAGGGTGGCCTGCCACACAACCACACCAAATTTCAGCACGTTTCGAGCAAGCAGCGCGGAGTTATTCCAATTAATCCCTAATATGGGTTAGGGTTGCAATTAGGGTTAGGGTTAGGGTTGCAATTAGGGTTAGGGTTAGGGTTGTGATTAGGGTTAGGGTTAGGGTTGCTATTAGGGTTAGGGTTAGGGATGAATACCCATTGGAGCTCAAGATATTCTTCAATAACTTTTTTTCTGTAGGTCATAGAGACTTGGAAGTTGGTTCCATCTCCACTAATGTGGCTATGCCCGATCCATTGGTACCACCCCCGAGCTTCTACGACCTTTGGAAGGGGTAGGGTTAGGGTTGTGATTAGTGTTTGATTTTTTGGTTGTGATTAGGGTTAGGGTTAGGGATGAAAACCTATAGGAGTTCAAGATATTGTTCAATAACTTTTTTTCTGAAGGTCATAGAGACTTGGAAGTTGGTTCCATCTCCACTAAAGTGGCTCTGCCCGATCCATTGGGACCATCCCCGAGCTTCTACGACCTTCGGAAATGGTGAAACCACCAAATCTATAAAAAAAAAGTACAAGATATTTTTGAATAACTTTTCTTCTGAAAGTCCTAGAGACTTGTGCATTTCATGATTAATAAAGGGTGGCCTGCCACACAACCACACCGAATTTCAGCACGTTTCGAGCAAGCAGCGCGGAGTTATTCCAATTAATCCCTAATATGGGTTAGGGTTGTGATTAGGGTTAGGGTTAGGGTTGCAATTAGGGTTAGGGTTAGGGTTGTGATTAGGGTTAGGGTTAGGGTTGCTATTAGGGTTAGGGTTAGGGATGAATACCCATTGGAGCTCAAGATATTCTTCAATAACTTTTTTTCTGTAGGTCATAGAGACTTGGAAGTTGGTTCCATCTCCACTAATGTGGCTATGCCCGATCCATTGGTACCACCCCCGAGCTTCTACGACCTTTGGAAGGGGTAGGGTTAGGGTTGTGATTAGTGTTTGATTTTTTGGTTGTGATTAGGGTTAGGGTTAGGGATGAAAACCTATAGGAGTTCAAGATATTGTTCAATAACTTTTTTTCTGAAGGTCATAGAGACTTGGAAGTTGGTTCCATCTCCACTAATGTGGCTCTGCCCGATCCATTGGGATCCTTCCCCGAGCTTCTACGACCTTCGGAAATGGTGAAACCACCAAATCTATAAAAAAAAAGTACAAGATATTTTTGAATAACTTTTCTTCTGAAAGTCCTAGAGACTTGTGCATTTCATGATTAATAAAGGGTGGCCTGCCACACAACCACACCGAATTTCAGCACGTTTCGAGCAAGCAGCGCGGAGTTATTCCAATTAATCCCTAATATGGGTTAGGGTTGCAATTAGGGTTAGGGTTAGGGTTAGGGTTGCAATTAGGGTTAGGGTTAGGGTTGTGATTAGGGTTAGGGTTAGGGTTGCTATTAGGGTTAGGGTTAGGGATGAATACCCATTGGAGCTCAAGATATTCTTCAATAACTTTTTTTCTGTAGGTCATAGAGACTTGGAAGTTGGTTCCATCTCCACTAATGTGGCTATGCCCGATCCATTGGTACCACCCCCGAGCTTCTACGACCTTTGGAAGGGGTAGGGTTAGGGTTGTGATTAGTGTTTGATTTTTTGGTTGTGATTAGGGTTAGGGTTAGGGATGAAAACCTATAGGAGTTCAAGATATTGTTCAATAACTTTTTTTCTGAAGGTCATAGAGACTTGGAAGTTGGTTCCATCTCCACTAATGTGGCTCTGCCCGATCCATTGGGACCATCCCCGAGCTTCTACGACCTTCGGAAATGGTGAAACCACCAAATCTATAAAAAAAAAGTACAAGATATTTTTGAATTACTTTTCTTCTGAAAGTCCTAGAGACTTGTGCATTTCATGATTAATAAAGGGTGGCCTGCCACACAACCACACCGAATTTCAGCACGTTTCGAGCAAGCAGCGCGGAGTTATTCCAATTAATCCCTAATATGGGTTAGGGTTGTGATTAGGGTTAGGGTTAGGGTTGCTTTTAGGGTTAGGGTTAGGGATGAATGCCCATTGGAGCTCAAGATATTCTTCAATAACTTTTTTTCTGTAGGTCATAGAGACTTGGAAGTTGGTTCCATCTCCACTAATGTGGCTATGCCCGATCCATTGGTACCACCCCCGAGCTTCTACGACCTTTGGAAGGGGTAGGGTTAGGGTTGTGATTAGTGTTTGATTTTTTGGTTGTGATTAGGGTTAGGGTTAGGGATGAAAACCTATAGGAGTTCAAGATATTGTTCAATAACTTTTTTTCTGAAGGTCATAGAGACTTGGAAGTTGGTTCCATCTCCACTAAAGTGGCTCTGCCCGATCCATTGGGACCATCCCCGAGCTTCTACGACCTTCGGAAATGGTGAAACCACCAAATCTATAAAAAAAAAGTACAAGATATTTTTGAATAACTTTTCTTCTGAAAGTCCTAGAGACTTGTGCATTTCATGATTAATAAAGGGTGGCCTGCCACACAACCACACCGAATTTCAGCACGTTTCGAGCAAGCAGCGCGGAGTTATTCCAATTAATCCCTAATATGGGTTAGGGTTGTGATTAGGGTTAGGGTTAGGGTTGCAATTAGGGTTAGGGTTAGGGTTGTGATTAGGGTTAGGGTTAGGGTTGCTATTAGGGTTAGGGTTAGGGATGAATACCCATTGGAGCTCAAGATATTCTTCAATAACTTTTTTTCTGTAGGTCATAGAGACTTGGAAGTTGGTTCCATCTCCACTAATGTGGCTATGCCCGATCCATTGGTACCACCCCCGAGCTTCTACGACCTTTGGAAGGGGTAGGGTTAGGGTTGTGATTAGTGTTTGATTTTTTGGTTGTGATTAGGGTTAGGGTTAGGGATGAAAACCTATAGGAGTTCAAGATATTGTTCAATAACTTTTTTTCTGAAGGTCATAGAGACTTGGAAGTTGGTTCCATCTCCACTAATGTGGCTCTGCCCGATCCATTGGGATCCTTCCCCGAGCTTCTACGACCTTCGGAAATGGTGAAACCACCAAATCTATAAAAAAAAAGTACAAGATATTTTTGAATAACTTTTCTTCTGAAAGTCCTAGAGACTTGTGCATTTCATGATTAATAAAGGGTGGCCTGCCACACAACCACACCGAATTTCAGCACGTTTCGAGCAAGCAGCGCGGAGTTATTCCAATTAATCCCTAATATGGGTTAGGGTTGCAATTAGGGTTAGGGTTAGGGTTAGGGTTGCAATTAGGGTTAGGGTTAGGGTTGTGATTAGGGTTAGGGTTAGGGTTGCTATTAGGGTTAGGGTTAGGGATGAATACCCATTGGAGCTCAAGATATTCTTCAATAACTTTTTTTCTGTAGGTCATAGAGACTTGGAAGTTGGTTCCATCTCCACTAATGTGGCTATGCCCGATCCATTGGTACCACCCCCGAGCTTCTACGACCTTTGGAAGGGGTAGGGTTAGGGTTGTGATTAGTGTTTGATTTTTTGGTTGTGATTAGGGTTAGGGTTAGGGATGAAAACCTATAGGAGTTCAAGATATTGTTCAATAACTTTTTTTCTGAAGGTCATAGAGACTTGGAAGTTGGTTCCATCTCCACTAATGTGGCTCTGCCCGATCCATTGGGACCATCCCCGAGCTTCTACGACCTTCGGAAATGGTGAAACCACCAAATCTATAAAAAAAAAGTACAAGATATTTTTGAATTACTTTTCTTCTGAAAGTCCTAGAGACTTGTGCATTTCATGATTAATAAAGGGTGGCCTGCCACACAACCACACCGAATTTCAGCACGTTTCGAGCAAGCAGCGCGGAGTTATTCCAATTAATCCCTAATATGGGTTAGGGTTGTGATTAGGGTTAGGGTTAGGGTTGCTTTTAGGGTTAGGGTTAGGGATGAATGCCCATTGGAGCTCAAGATATTCTTCAATAACTTTTTTTCTGTAGGTCATAGAGACTTGGAAGTTGGTTCCATCTCCACTAATGTGGCTATGCCCGATCCATTGGTACCACCCCCGAGCTTCTACGACCTTTGGAAGGGGTAGGGTTAGGGTTGTGATTAGTGTTTGATTTTTTGGTTGTGATTAGGGTTAGGGTTAGGGATGAAAACCTATAGGAGTTCAAGATATTGTTCAATAACTTTTTTTCTGAAGGTCATAGAGACTTGGAAGTTGGTTCCATCTCCACTAAAGTGGCTCTGCCCGATCCATTGGGACCATCCCCGAGCTTCTACGACCTTCGGAAATGGTGAAACCACCAAATCTATAAAAAAAAAGTACAAGATATTTTTGAATAACTTTTCTTCTGAAAGTCCTAGAGACTTGTGCATTTCATGATTAATAAAGGGTGGCCTGCCACACAACCACACCGAATTTCAGCACGTTTCGAGCAAGCAGCGCGGAGTTATTCCAATTAATCCCTAATATGGGTTAGGGTTGTGATTAGGGTTAGGGTTAGGGTTGCAATTAGGGTTAGGGTTAGGGTTGTGATTAGGGTTAGGGTTAGGGTTGCTATTAGGGTTAGGGTTAGGGATGAATACCCATTGGAGCTCAAGATATTCTTCAATAACTTTTTTTCTGTAGGTCATAGAGACTTGGAAGTTGGTTCCATCTCCACTAATGTGGCTATGCCCGATCCATTGGTACCACCCCCGAGCTTCTACGACCTTTGGAAGGGGTAGGGTTAGGGTTGTGATTAGTGTTTGATTTTTTGGTTGTGATTAGGGTTAGGGTTAGGGATGAAAACCTATAGGAGTTCAAGATATTGTTCAATAACTTTTTTTCTGAAGGTCATAGAGACTTGGAAGTTGGTTCCATCTCCACTAATGTGGCTCTGCCCGATCCATTGGGATCCTTCCCCGAGCTTCTACGACCTTCGGAAATGGTGAAACCACCAAATCTATAAAAAAAAAGTACAAGATATTTTTGAATAACTTTTCTTCTGAAAGTCCTAGAGACTTGTGCATTTCATGATTAATAAAGGGTGGCCTGCCACACAACCACACCGAATTTCAGCACGTTTCGAGCAAGCAGCGCGGAGTTATTCCAATTAATCCCTAATATGGGTTAGGGTTGCAATTAGGGTTAGGGTTAGGGTTAGGGTTGCAATTAGGGTTAGGGTTAGGGTTGTGATTAGGGTTAGGGTTAGGGTTGCTATTAGGGTTAGGGTTAGGGATGAATACCCATTGGAGCTCAAGATATTCTTCAATAACTTTTTTTCTGTAGGTCATAGAGACTTGGAAGTTGGTTCCATCTCCACTAATGTGGCTATGCCCGATCCATTGGTACCACCCCCGAGCTTCTACGACCTTTGGAAGGGGTAGGGTTAGGGTTGTGATTAGTGTTTGATTTTTTGGTTGTGATTAGGGTTAGGGTTAGGGATGAAAACCTATAGGAGTTCAAGATATTGTTCAATAACTTTTTTTCTGAAGGTCATAGAGACTTGGAAGTTGGTTCCATCTCCACTAATGTGGCTCTGCCCGATCCATTGGGACCATCCCCGAGCTTCTACGACCTTCGGAAATGGTGAAACCACCAAATCTATAAAAAAAAAGTACAAGATATTTTTGAATAACTTTTCTTCTGAAAGTCCTAGAGACTTGTGCATTTCATGATTAATAAAGGGTGGCCTGCCACACAACCACACCGAATTTCAGCACGTTTCGAGCAAGCAGCGCGGAGTTATTCCAATTAATCCCTAATATGGGTTAGGGTTGTGATTAGGGTTAGGGTTAGGGTTGCTATTAGGGTTAGGGTTAGGGATGAATACCCATTGGAGCTCAAGATATTCTTCAATAACTTTTTTTCTGTAGGTCATAGAGACTTGGAAGTTGGTTCCATCTCCACTAATGTGGCTATGCCCGATCCATTGGTACCACCCCCGAGCTTCTACGACCTTTGGAAGGGGTAGGGTTAGGGTTGTGATTAGTGTTTGATTTTTTGGTTGTGATTAGGGTTAGGGTTAGGGATGAAAACCTATAGGAGTTCAAGATATTGTTCAATAACTTTTTTTCTGAAGGTCATAGAGACTTGGAAGTTGGTTCCATCTCCACTAAAGTGGCTCTGCCCGATCCATTGGGACCATCCCCGAGCTTCTACGACCTTCGGAAATGGTGAAACCACCAAATCTATTTAAAAAAAGTACAAGATATTTTTGAATAACTTTTCTTCTGAAAGTCCTAGAGACTTGTGCATTTCATGACTAATAAAGGGTGGCCTGCCACACAACCACACCGAATTTCAGCACGTTTCGAGCAAGCAGCGCGGAGTTATTCCAATTAATCCCTAATATGGGTTAGGGTTGCAATTAGGGTTAGGGTTAGGGTTGCAATTAGGGTTAGGGTTAGGGTTGTGATTAGGGTTAGGGTTAGGGTTGCTATTAGGGTTAGGGTTAGGGATGAATACCCATTGGAGCTCAAGATATTCTTCAATAACTTTTTTTCTGTAGGTCATAGAGACTTGGAAGTTGGTTCCATCTCCACTAATGTGGCTATGCCCGATCCATTGGTACCACCCCCGAGCTTCTACGACCGTTGGAAGGGGTAGGGTTAGGGTTGTGATTAGTGTTTGATTTTTTGGTTGTGATTAGGGTTAGGGTTAGGGATGAAAACCTATAGGAGTTCAAGATATTGTTCAATAACTTTTTTTCTGAAGGTCATAGAGACTTGGAAGTTGGTTCCATCTCCACTAATGTGGCTCTGCCCGATCCATTGGGACCATCCCCGAGCTTCTACGACCTTCGGAAATGGTGAAACCACCAAATCTATAAAAAAAAAGTACAAGATATTTTTGAATAACTTTTCTTCTGAAAGTCCTAGAGACTTGTGCATTTCATGATTAATAAAGGGTGGCCTGCCACACAACCACACCGAATTTCAGCACGTTTCGAGCAAGCAGCGCGGAGTTATTCCAATTAATCCCTAATATGGGTTAGGGTTGCAATTAGGGTTAGGGTTAGGGTTGCTTTTAGGGTTAGGGTTAGGGATGAATGCCCATTGGAGCTCAAGATATTCTTCAATAACTTTTTTTCTGTAGGTCATAGAGACTTGGAAGTTGGTTCCATCTCCACTAATGTGGCTATGCCCGATCCATTGGTACCACCCCCGAGCTTCTACGACCTTTGGAAGGGGTAGGGTTAGGGTTGTGATTAGTGTTTGATTTTTTGGTTGTGATTAGGGTTAGGGTTAGGGATGAAAACCTATAGGAGTTCAAGATATTGTTCAATAACTTTTTTTCTGAAGGTCATAGAGACTTGGAAGTTGATTCCATCTCAACTAATGTGGCTCTGCCCGATCCATTGGGACCATCCCCGAGCTTCTACGACCTTCGGAAATGGTGAAACCACCAAATCTATTAAAAAAAAGTACAAGATATTTTTGAATAACTTTTCTTCTGAAAGTCCTAGAGACTTGTGCATTTCATGATTAATAAAGGGTGGCCTGCCACACAACCACACCGAATTTCAGCACGTTTCGAGCAAGCAGCGCAGAGATATTCCAATTAATCCCTAATATGGGTTAGGGTTGCAATTAGGGTTAGGGTTAGGGTTGCAATTAGGGTTAGGGTTAGGGTTGTGATTAGGGTTAGGGTTAGGGTTGCTATTAGGGTTAGGGTTAGGGATGAATACCCATTGGAGCTCAAGATATTCTTCAATAACTTTTTTTCTGTAGGTCATAGAGACTTGGAAGTTGGTTCCATCTCCACTAATGTGGCTATGCCCGATCCATTGGTACCACCCCCGAGCTTCTACGACCTTTGGAAGGGGTAGGGTTAGGGTTGTGATTAGTGTTTGATTTTTTGGTTGTGATTAGGGTTAGGGTTAGGGATGAAAACCTATAGGAGTTCAAGATATTGTTCAATAACTTTTTTTCTGAAGGTCATAGAGACTTGGAAGTTGGTTCCATCTCCACTAATGTGGCTCTGCCCGATCCATTGGGACCATCCCCGAGCTTCTACGACCTTCGGAAATGGTGAAACCACCAAATCTATAAAAAAAAAGTACAAGATATTTTTGAATAACTTTTCTTCTGAAAGTCCTAGAGACTTGTGCATTTCATGATTAATAAAGGGTGGCCTGCCACACAACCACACCGAATTTCAGCACGTTTCGAGCAAGCAGCGCGGAGTTATTCCAATTAATCCCTAATATGGGTTAGGGTTGCAATTAGGGTTAGGGTTAGAGTTAGGGTTAGGGTTGCAATTAGGGTTAGGGTTAGGGTTGTGATTAGGGTTAGGGTTAGGGTTGCTATTAGGGTTAGGGTTAGGGATGAATACCCATTGGAGCTCAAGATATTCTTCAATAACTTTTTTTCTGTAGGTCATAGAGACTTGGAAGTTGGTTCCATCTCCACTAATGTGGCTATGCCCGATCCATTGGTACCACCCCCGAGCTTCTACGACCTTTGGAAGGTTAGGGGTGTGATTAGTGTTTGATTTTTTGGTTGTGATTAGGGTTAGGGTTAGGGATGAAAACCTATAGGAGTTCAAGATATTGTTCAATAACTTTTTTCTGAAGGTCATAGAGACTTGGAAGTTGGTTCCATCTCCACTAATGTGGCTCTGCCCGATCCATTGGGACCATCCCCGAGCTTCTACGACCTTCGGAAATGGTGAAACCACCAAATCTATAAAAAAAAAGTACAAGATATTTTTGAATAACTTTTCTTCTGAAAGTCCTAGAGACTTGTGCATTTCATGATTAATAAAAGGTGGCCTGCCACACAACCACACCGAATTTCAGCACGTTTCGAGCAAGCAGCGCGGAGTTATTCCAATTAATCCCTAATATGGGTTAGGGTTGCAATTAGGGTTAGGGTTAGGGTTGCAATTAGGGTTAGGGTTAGGGTTGTGATTAGGGTTAGGGTTAGGGTTGCTATTAGGGTTAGGGTTAGGGATGAATACCCATTGGAGCTCAAGATATTCTTCAATAACTTTTTTTCTGTAGGTCATAGAGACTTGGAAGTTGGTTCCATCTCCACTAATGTGGCTATGCCCGATCCATTGGTACCACCCCCGAGCTTCTACGACCTTTGGAAGGGGTAGGGTTAGGGTTGTGATTAGTGTTTGATTTTTTGGTTGTGATTAGGGTTAGGGTTAGGGATGAAAACCTATAGGAGTTCAAGATATTGTTCAATAACTTTTTTTCTGAAGGTCATAGAGACTTGGAAGTTGGTTCCATCTCCACTAAAGTGGCTCTGCCCGATCCATTGGGACCATCCCCGAGCTTCTACGACCTTCGGAAATGGTGAAACCACCAAATCTATAAAAAAAAAGTACAAGATATTTTTGAATAACTTTTCTTCTGAAAGTCCTAGAGACTTGTGCATTTCATGATTAATAAAGGGTGGCCTGCCACACAACCACACCAAATTTCAGCACGTTTCGAGCAAGCAGCGCGGAGTTATTCCAATTAATCCCTAATATGGGTTAGGGTTGCAATTAGGGTTAGGGTTAGGGTTGCAATTAGGGTTAGGGTTAGGGTTGTGATTAGGGTTAGGGTTAGGGTTGCTATTAGGGTTAGGGTTAGGGATGAATACCCATTGGAGCTCAAGATATTCTTCAATAACTTTTTTTCTGTAGGTCATAGAGACTTGGAAGTTGGTTCCATCTCCACTAATGTGGCTATGCCCGATCCATTGGTACCACCCCCGAGCTTCTACGACCTTTGGAAGGGGTAGGGTTAGGGTTGTGATTAGTGTTTGATTTTTTGGTTGTGATTAGGGTTAGGGTTAGGGATGAAAACCTATAGGAGTTCAAGATATTGTTCAATAACTTTTTTTCTGAAGGTCATAGAGACTTGGAAGTTGGTTCCATCTCCACTAATGTGGCTCTGCCCGATCCATTGGGATCCTTCCCCGAGCTTCTACGACCTTCGGAAATGGTGAAACCACCAAATCTATAAAAAAAAAGTACAAGATATTTTTGAATAACTTTTCTTCTGAAAGTCCTAGAGACTTGTGCATTTCATGATTAATAAAGGGTGGCCTGCCACACAACCACACCAAATTTCAGCACGTTTCGAGCAAGCAGCGCGGAGTTATTCCAATTAATCCCTAATATGGGTTAGGGTTGCAATTAGGGTTAGGGTTAGAGTTAGGGTTAGGGTTGCAATTAGGGTTAGGGTTAGGGTTGTGATTAGGGTTAGGGTTAGGGTTGCTATTAGGGTTAGGGTTAGGGATGAATACCCATTGGAGCTCAAGATATTCTTCAATAACTTTTTTTCTGTAGGTCATAGAGACTTGGAAGTTGGTTCCATCTCCACTAATGTGGCTATGCCCGATCCATTGGTACCACCCCCGAGCTTCTACGACCTTTGGAAGGGGTAGTGTTAGGGTTGTGATTAGTGTTTGATTTTTTGGTTGTGATTAGGGTTAGGGTTAGGGATGAAAACCTATAGGAGTTCAAGATATTGTTCAATAACTTTTTTTCTGAAGGTCATAGAGACTTGGAAGTTGGTTCCATCTCCACTAATGTGGCTCTGCCCGATCCATTGGGATCCTTCCCCGAGCTTCTACGACCTTCGGAAATGGTGAAACCACCAAATCTATAAAAAAAAAGTACAAGATATTTTTGAATAACTTTTCTTCTGAAAGTCCTAGAGACTTGTGCATTTCATGATTAATAAAGGGTGGCCTGCCACACAACCACACCAAATTTCAGCACGTTTCGAGCAAGCAGCGCGGAGTTATTCCAATTAATCCCTAATATGGGTTAGGGTTGCAATTAGGGTTAGGGTTAGAGTTAGGGTTAGGGTTGCAATTAGGGTTAGGGTTAGGGTTGTGATTAGGGTTAGGGTTAGGGTTGCTATTAGGGTTAGGGTTAGGGATGAATACCCATTGGAGCTCAAGATATTCTTCAATAACTTTTTTTCTGTAGGTCATAGAGACTTGGAAGTTGGTTCCATCTCCACTAATGTGGCTATGCCCGATCCATTGGTACCACCCCCGAGCTTCTACGACCTTTGGAAGGGGTAGTGTTAGGGTTGTGATTAGTGTTTGATTTTTTGGTTGTGATTAGGGTTAGGGTTAGGGATGAAAACCTATAGGAGTTCAAGATATTGTTCAATAACTTTTTTTCTGAAGGTCATAGAGACTTGGAAGTTGGTTCCATCTCCACTAAAGTGGCTCTGCCCGATCCATTGGGACCATCCCCGAGCTTCTACGACCTTCGGAAATGGTGAAACCACCAAATCTATAAAAAAAAAGTACAAGATATTTTTGAATAACTTTTCTTCTGAAAGTCCTAGAGACTTGTGCATTTCATGATTAATAAAGGGTGGCCTGCCACACAACCACACCGAATTTCAGCACGTTTCGAGCAAGCAGCGCGGAGTTATTCCAATTAATCCCTAATATGGGTTAGGGTTGCAATTAGGGTTAGGGTTAGGGTTGCAATTAGGGTTAGGGTTAGGGTTGTGATTAGGGTTAGGGTTAGGGTTGCTATTAGGGTTAGGGTTAGGGATGAATACCCATTGGAGCTCAAGATATTCTTCAATAACTTTTTTTCTGTAGGTCATAGAGACTTGGAAGTTGGTTCCATCTCCACTAATGTGGCTATGCCCGATCCATTGGTACCACCCCCGAGCTTCTACGACCTTTGGAAGGGGTAGGGTTAGGGTTGTGATTAGTGTTTGATTTTTTGGTTGTGATTAGGGTTAGGGTTAGGGATGAAAACCTATAGGAGTTCAAGATATTGTTCAATAACTTTTTTTCTGAAGGTCATAGAGACTTGGAAGTTGGTTCCATCTCCACTAAAGTGGCTCTGCCCGATCCATTGGGACCATCCCCGAGCTTCTACGACCTTCGGAAATGGTGAAACCACCAAATCTATAAAAAAAAAGTACAAGATATTTTTGAATAACTTTTCTTCTGAAAGTCCTAGAGACTTGTGCATTTCATGATTAATAAAGGGTGGCCTGCCACACAACCACACCGAATTTCAGCACGTTTCGAGCAAGCAGCGCAGAGATATTCCAATTAATCCCTAATATGGGTTAGGGTTGCAATTAGGGTTAGGGTTAGGGTTGCAATTAGGGTTAGGGTTAGGGTTGTGATTAGGGTTAGGGTTAGGGTTGCTATTAGGGTTAGGGTTAGGGATGAATGCCCATTGGAGCTCAAGATATTCTTCAATAACTTTTTTTCTGTAGGTCATAGAGACTTGGAAGTTGGTTCCATCTCCACTAATGTGGCTATGCCCGATCCATTGGTACCACCCCCGAGCTTCTACGACCTTTGGAAGGGGTAGGGTTAGGGTTGTGATTAGTGTTTGATTTTTTGGTTGTGATTAGGGTTAGGGTTAGGGATGAAAACCTATAGGAGTTCAAGATATTGTTCAATAACTTTTTTTCTGAAGGTCATAGAGACTTGGAAGTTGGTTCCATCTCCACTAAAGTGGCTCTGCCCGATCCATTGGGACCATCCCCGAGCTTCTACGACCTTCGGAAATGGTGAAACCACCAAATCTATAAAAAAAAAGTACAAGATATTTTTGAATAACTTTTCTTCTGAAAGTCCTAGAGACTTGTTCATTTCATGATTAATAAAGGGTGGCCTGCCACACAACCACACCGAATTTCAGCACGTTTCGAGCAAGCAGCGCGGAGTTATTCCAATTAATCCCTAATATGGGTTAGGGTTGCAATTAGGGTTAGGGTTAGGGTTGCTTTTAGGGTTAGGGTTAGGGATGAATGCCCATTGGAGCTCAAGATATTCTTCAATAACTTTTTTTCTGTAGGTCATAGAGACTTGGAAGTTGGTTCCATCTCCACTAATGTGGCTATGCCCGATCCATTGGTACCACCCCCGAGCTTCTACGACCTTTGGAAGGGGTAGGGTTAGGGTTGTGATTAGTGTTTGATTTTTTGGTTGTGATTAGGGTTAGGGTTAGGGATGAAAACCTATAGGAGTTCAAGATATTGTTCAATAACTTTTTTTCTGAAGGTCATAGAGACTTGGAAGTTGGTTCCATCTCCACTAAAGTGGTTCTGCCCGATCCATTGGGACCATCCCCGAGCTTCTACGACCTTCGGAAATGGTGAAACCACCAAATCTATAAAAAAAAAGTACAAGATATTTTTGAATAACTTTTCTTCTGAAAGTCCTAGAGACTTGTGCATTTCATGATTAATAAAGGGTGGCCTGCCACACAACCACACCGAATTTCAGCACGTTTCGAGCAAGCAGCGCGGAGTTATTCCAATTAATCCCTAATATGGGTTAGGGTTGTGATTAGGGTTAGGGTTAGGGTTGCTATTAGGGTTAGGGTTAGGGATGAATACCCATTGGAGCTCAAGATATTCTTCAATAACTTTTTTTCTGTAGGTCATAGAGACTTGGAAGTTGGTTCCATCTCCACTAATGTGGCTATGCCCGATCCATTGGTACCACCCCCGAGCTTCTACGACCTTTGGAAGGGGTAGGGTTAGGGTTGTGATTAGTGTTTGATTTTTTGGTTGTGATTAGGGTTAGGGTTAGGGATGAAAACCTATAGGAGTTCAAGATATTGTTCAATAACTTTTTTTCTGAAGGTCATAGAGACTTGGAAGTTGGTTCCATCTCCACTAAAGTGGCTCTGCCCGATCCATTGGGACCATCCCCGAGCTTCTACGACCTTCGGAAATGGTGAAACCACCAAATCTATAAAAAAAAAGTACAAGATATTTTTGAATAACTTTTCTTCTGAAAGTCCTAGAGACTTGTGCATTTCATGATTAATAAAGGGTGGCCTGCCACACAACCACACCAAATTTCAGCACGTTTCGAGCAAGCAGCGCGGAGTTATTCCAATTAATCCCTAATATGGGTTAGGGTTGCAATTAGGGTTAGGGTTAGGGTTGCAATTAGGGTTAGGGTTAGGGTTGTGATTAGGGTTAGGGTTAGGGTTGCTATTAGGGTTAGGGTTAGGGATGAATACCCATTGGAGCTCAAGATATTCTTCAATAACTTTTTTTCTGTAGGTCATAGAGACTTGGAAGTTGGTTCCATCTCCACTAATGTGGCTATGCCCGATCCATTGGTACCACCCCCGAGCTTCTACGACCTTTGGAAGGGGTAGGGTTAGGGTTGTGATTAGTGTTTGATTTTTTGGTTGTGATTAGGGTTAGGGTTAGGGATGAAAACCTATAGGAGTTCAAGATATTGTTCAATAACTTTTTTTCTGAAGGTCATAGAGACTTGGAAGTTGGTTCCATCTCCACTAATGTGGCTCTGCCCGATCCATTGGGATCCTTCCCCGAGCTTCTACGACCTTCGGAAATGGTGAAACCACCAAATCTATAAAAAAAAAGTACAAGATATTTTTGAATAACTTTTCTTCTGAAAGTCCTAGAGACTTGTGCATTTCATGATTAATAAAGGGTGGCCTGCCACACAACCACACCAAATTTCAGCACGTTTCGAGCAAGCAGCGCGGAGTTATTCCAATTAATCCCTAATATGGGTTAGGGTTGCAATTAGGGTTAGGGTTAGAGTTAGGGTTAGGGTTGCAATTAGGGTTAGGGTTAGGGTTGTGATTAGGGTTAGGGTTAGGGTTGCTATTAGGGTTAGGGTTAGGGATGAATACCCATTGGAGCTCAAGATATTCTTCAATAACTTTTTTTCTGTAGGTCATAGAGACTTGGAAGTTGGTTCCATCTCCACTAATGTGGCTATGCCCGATCCATTGGTACCACCCCCGAGCTTCTACGACCTTTGGAAGGGGTAGTGTTAGGGTTGTGATTAGTGTTTGATTTTTTGGTTGTGATTAGGGTTAGGGTTAGGGATGAAAACCTATAGGAGTTCAAGATATTGTTCAATAACTTTTTTTCTGAAGGTCATAGAGACTTGGAAGTTGGTTCCATCTCCACTAAAGTGGCTCTGCCCGATCCATTGGGACCATCCCCGAGCTTCTACGACCTTCGGAAATGGTGAAACCACCAAATCTATAAAAAAAAAGTACAAGATATTTTTGAATAACTTTTCTTCTGAAAGTCCTAGAGACTTGTGCATTTCATGATTAATAAAGGGTGGCCTGCCACACAACCACACCGAATTTCAGCACGTTTCGAGCAAGCAGCGCGGAGTTATTCCAATTAATCCCTAATATGGGTTAGGGTTGCAATTAGGGTTAGGGTTAGGGTTGCAATTAGGGTTAGGGTTAGGGTTGTGATTAGGGTTAGGGTTAGGGTTGCTATTAGGGTTAGGGTTAGGGATGAATACCCATTGGAGCTCAAGATATTCTTCAATAACTTTTTTTCTGTAGGTCATAGAGACTTGGAAGTTGGTTCCATCTCCACTAATGTGGCTATGCCCGATCCATTGGTACCACCCCCGAGCTTCTACGACCTTTGGAAGGGGTAGGGTTAGGGTTGTGATTAGTGTTTGATTTTTTGGTTGTGATTAGGGTTAGGGTTAGGGATGAAAACCTATAGGAGTTCAAGATATTGTTCAATAACTTTTTTTCTGAAGGTCATAGAGACTTGGAAGTTGGTTCCATCTCCACTAAAGTGGCTCTGCCCGATCCATTGGGACCATCCCCGAGCTTCTACGACCTTCGGAAATGGTGAAACCACCAAATCTATAAAAAAAAAGTACAAGATATTTTTGAATAACTTTTCTTCTGAAAGTCCTAGAGACTTGTGCATTTCATGATTAATAAAGGGTGGCCTGCCACACAACCACACCGAATTTCAGCACGTTTCGAGCAAGCAGCGCAGAGATATTCCAATTAATCCCTAATATGGGTTAGGGTTGCAATTAGGGTTAGGGTTAGGGTTGCAATTAGGGTTAGGGTTAGGGTTGTGATTAGGGTTAGGGTTAGGGTTGCTATTAGGGTTAGGGTTAGGGATGAATGCCCATTGGAGCTCAAGATATTCTTCAATAACTTTTTTTCTGTAGGTCATAGAGACTTGGAAGTTGGTTCCATCTCCACTAATGTGGCTATGCCCGATCCATTGGTACCACCCCCGAGCTTCTACGACCTTTGGAAGGGGTAGGGTTAGGGTTGTGATTAGTGTTTGATTTTTTGGTTGTGATTAGGGTTAGGGTTAGGGATGAAAACCTATAGGAGTTCAAGATATTGTTCAATAACTTTTTTTCTGAAGGTCATAGAGACTTGGAAGTTGGTTCCATCTCCACTAAAGTGGTTCTGCCCGATCCATTGGGACCATCCCCGAGCTTCTACGACCTTCGGAAATGGTGAAACCACCAAATCTATAAAAAAAAAGTACAAGATATTTTTGAATAACTTTTCTTCTGAAAGTCCTAGAGACTTGTGCATTTCATGATTAATAAAGGGTGGCCTGCCACACAACCACACCGAATTTCAGCACGTTTCGAGCAAGCAGCGCGGAGTTATTCCAATTAATCCCTAATATGGGTTAGGGTTGTGATTAGGGTTAGGGTTAGGGTTGCTATTAGGGTTAGGGTTAGGGATGAATACCCATTGGAGCTCAAGATATTCTTCAATAACTTTTTTTCTGTAGGTCATAGAGACTTGGAAGTTGGTTCCATCTCCACTAATGTGGCTATGCCCGATCCATTGGTACCACCCCCGAGCTTCTACGACCTTTGGAAGGGGTAGGGTTAGGGTTGTGATTAGTGTTTGATTTTTTGGTTGTGATTAGGGTTAGGGTTAGGGATGAAAACCTATAGGAGTTCAAGATATTGTTCAATAACTTTTTTTCTGAAGGTCATAGAGACTTGGAAGTTGGTTCCATCTCCACTAAAAGGGCTCTGCCCGATCCATTGGGACCATCCCCGAGCTTCTACGACCTTCGGAAATGGTGAAACCACCAAATCTATTAAAAAAAAGTACAAGATATTTTTGAATAACTTTTCTTCTGAAAGTCCTAGAGACTTGTGCATTTCATGATTAATAAAGGGTGGCCTGCCACACAACCACACCGAATTTCAGCACGTTTCGAGCAAGCAGCGCGGAGTTATTCCAATTAATCCCTAATATGGGTTAGGGTTGTGATTAGGGTTAGGGTTAGGGTTGCTATTAGGGTTAGGGTTAGGGATGAATACCCATTGGAGCTCAAGATATTCTTCAATAACTTTTTTTCTGTAGGTCATAGAGACTTGGAAGTTGGTTCCATCTCCACTAATGTGGCTATGCCCGATCCATTGGTACCACCCCCGAGCTTCTACGACCTTTGGAAGGGGTAGGGTTAGGGTTGTGATTAGTGTTTGATTTTTTGGTTGTGATTAGGGTTAGGGTTAGGGATGAAAACCTATAGGAGTTCAAGATATTGTTCAATAACTTTTTTTCTGAAGGTCATAGAGACTTGGAAGTTGGTTCCATCTCCACTAATGTGGCTCTGCCCGATCCATTGGGACCATCCCCGAGCTTCTACGACCTTCGGAAATGGTGAAACCACCAAATCTATAAAAAAAAAGTACAAGATATTTTTGAATAACTTTTCTTCTGAAAGTCCTAGAGACTTGTGCATTTCATGATTAATAAAGGGTGGCCTGCCACACAACCACACCGAATTTCAGCACGTTTCGAGCAAGCAGCGCGGAGTTATTCCAATTAATCCCTAATATGGGTTAGGGTTGCAATTAGGGTTAGGGTTAGGGTTGCAATTAGGGTTAGGGTTAGGGTTGTGATTAGGGTTAGGGTTAGGGTTGCTATTAGGGTTAGGGTTAGGGATGAATACCCATTGGAGCTCAAGATATTCTTCAATAACTTTTTTTCTGTAGGTCATAGAGACTTGGAAGTGGGTTCCATCTCCACTAATGTGACTATGCCCGATCCATTGGTACCACCCCCGAGCTTCTACGACCTTTGGAAGGGGTAGGGTTAGGGTTGTGATTAGTGTTTGATTTTTTGGTTGTGATTAGGGTTAGGGTTAGGGATGAAAACCTATAGGAGTTCAAGATATTGTTCAATAACTTTTTTTCTGAAGGTCATAGAGACTTGGAAGTTGGTTCCATCTCCACTAATGTGGCTCTGCCCGATCCATTGGGATCCTTCCCCGAGCTTCTACGACCTTCGGAAATGGTGAAACCACCAAATCTATAAAAAAAAAGTACAAGATATTTTTGAATAACTTTTCTTCTGAAAGTCCTAGAGACTTGTGCATTTCATGATTAATAAAGGGTGGCCTGCCACACAACCACACCGAATTTCAGCACGTTTCGAGCAAGCAGCGCGGAGTTATTCCAATTAATCCCTAATATGGGTTAGGGTTGCAATTAGGGTTAGGGTTAGGGTTGCTTTTAGGGTTAGGGTTAGGGATGAATGCCCATTGGAGCTCAAGATATTCTTCAATAACTTTTTTTCTGTAGGTCATAGAGACTTGGAAGTTGGTTCCATCTCCACTAATGTGGCTATGCCCGATCCATTGGTACCACCCCCGAGCTTCTACGACCTTTGGAAGGGGTAGGGTTAGGGTTGTGATTAGTGTTTGATTTTTTGGTTGTGATTAGGGTTAGGGTTAGGGATGAAAACCTATAGGAGTTCAAGATATTGTTCAATAACTTTTTTTCTGAAGGTCATAGAGACTTGGAAGTTGATTCCATCTCCACTAATGTGGCTCTGCCCGATCCATTGGGACCATCCCCGAGCTTCTAAGACCTTCGGAAATGGTGAAATCACCAAATCTATTAAAAAAAAGTACAAGATATTTTTGAATAACTTTTCTTCTGAAAGTCCTAGAGACTTGTGCATTTCATGATTAATAAAGGGTGGCCTGCCACACAACCACACCGAATTTCAGCACGTTTCGAGCAAGCAGCGCAGAGATATTCCAATTAATCCCTAATATGGGTTAGGGTTGCAATTAGGGTTAGGGTTAGGGTTGCAATTAGGGTTAGGGTTAGGGTTGTGATTAGGGTTAGGGTTAGGGTTGCTATTAGGGTTAGGGTTAGGGATGAATACCCATTGGAGCTCAAGATATTCTTCAATAACTTTTTTTCTGTAGGTCATAGAGACTTGGAAGTTGGTTCCATCTCCACTAATGTGGCTATGCCCGATCCATTGGTACCACCCCCGAGCTTCTACGACCTTTGGAAGGGGTAGGGTTAGGGTTGTGATTAGTGTTTGATTTTTTGGTTGTGATTAGGGTTAGGGTTAGGGATGAAAACCTATAGGAGTTCAAGATATTGTTCAATAACTTTTTTTCTGAAGGTCATAGAGACTTGGAAGTTGGTTCCATCTCCACTAATGTGGCTCTGCCCGATCCATTGGGACCATCCCCGAGCTTCTACGACCTTCGGAAATGGTGAAACCACCAAATCTATAAAAAAAAAGTACAAGATATTTTTGAATAACTTTTCTTCTGAAAGTCCTAGAGACTTGTGCATTTCATGATTAATAAAGGGTGGCCTGCCACACAACCACACCGAATTTCAGCACGTTTCGAGCAAGCAGCGCGGAGTTATTCCAATTAATCCCTAATATGGGTTAGGGTTGCAATTAGGGTTAGGGTTAGGGTTGCAATTAGGGTTAGGGTTAGGGTTGTGATTAGGGTTAGGGTTAGGGTTGCTATTAGGGTTAGGGTTAGGGATGAATACCCATTGGAGCTCAAGATATTCTTCAATAACTTTTTTTCTGTAGGTCATAGAGACTTGGAAGTTGGTTCCATCTCCACTAATGTGGCTATGCCCGATCCATTGGTACCACCCCCGAGCTTCTACGACCTTTGGAAGGGGTAGGGTTAGGGTTGTGATTAGTGTTTGATTTTTTGGTTGTGATTAGGGTTAGGGTTAGGGATGAAAACCTATAGGAGTTCAAGATATTGTTCAATAACTTTTTTTCTGAAGGTCATAGAGACTTGGAAGTTGGTTCCATCTCCACTAATGTGGCTCTGCCCGATCCATTGGGATCCTTCCCCGAGCTTCTACGACCTTCGGAAATGGTGAAACCACCAAATCTATAAAAAAAAAGTACAAGATATTTTTGAATAACTTTTCTTCTGAAAGTCCTAGAGACTTGTGCATTTCATGATTAATAAAGGGTGGCCTGCCACACAACCACACCGAATTTCAGCACGTTTCGAGCAAGCAGCGCGGAGTTATTCCAATTAATCCCTAATATGGGTTAGGGTTGCAATTAGGGTTAGGGTTAGGGTCAGGGTTAGGGTTGCAATTAGGGTTAGGGTTAGGGTTGTGATTAGGGTTAGGGTTAGGGTTGCTATTAGGGTTAGGGTTAGGGATGAATACCCATTGGAGCTCAAGATATTCTTCAATAACTTTTTTTCTGTAGGTCATAGAGACTTGGAAGTTGGTTCCATCTCCACTAATGTGGCTATGCCCGATCCATTGGTACCACCCCCGAGCTTCTACGACCTTTGGAAGGGGTAGGGTTAGGGTTGTGATTAGTGTTTGATTTTTTGGTTGTGATTAGGGTTAGGGTTAGGGATGAAAACCTATAGGAGTTCAAGATATTGTTCAATAACTTTTTTTCTGAAGGTCATAGAGACTTGGAAGTTGGTTCCATCTCCACTAAAGTGGCTCTGCCCGATCCATTGGGACCATCCCCGAGCTTCTACGACCTTCGGAAATGGTGAAACCACCAAATCTATAAAAAAAAAGTACAAGATATTTTTGAATAACTTTTCTTCTGAAAGTCCTAGAGACTTGTGCATTTCATGATTAATAAAGGGTGGCCTGCCACACAACCACACCGAATTTCAGCACGTTTCGAGCAAGCAGCGCAGAGTTATTCCAATTAATCCCTAATATGGGTTAGGGTTGTGATTAGGGTTAGGGTTAGGGTTGCAATTAGGGTTAGGGTTAGGGATGAATACCCATTGGAGCTCAAGATATTCTTCAATAACTTTTTTTCTGTAGGTCATAGAGACTTGGAAGTTGGTTCCATCTCCACTAATGTGGCCATGCCCGATCCATTGGTACCACCCCCGAGCTTCTACGACCTTTGGAAGGGGTAGGGTTAGGGTTGTGATTAGTGTTTGATTTTTTGGTTGTGATTAGGGTTAGGGTTAGGGATGAAAACCTATAGGAGTTCAAGATATTGTTCAATAACATTTTTTCTGAAGGTCATAGAGACTTGGAAGTTGGTTCCATCTCCACTAAAAGGGCTCTGCCCGATCCATTGGGACCATCCCCGAGCTTCTACGACCTTCGGAAATGGTGAAACCACCAAATCTATTAAAAAAAAGTACAATATATTTTTGAATAACTTTTCTTCTGAAAGTCCTAGAGACTTGTGCATTTCATGATTAATAAAGGGTGGCCTGCCACACAACCACACCGAATTTCAGCACGTTTCGATCAAGCAGCGCGGAGTTATTCCAATTAATCCCTAATATGGGTTAGGGTTGCAATTAGGGTTAGGGTTAGGGTTGCAATTAGGGTTAGGGTTAGGGTTGTGATTAGGGTTAGGGTTAGGGTTGCTATTAGGGTTAGGGTTAGGGATGAATACCCATTGGAGCTCAAGATATTCTTCAATAACTTTTTTTCTGTAGGTCATAGAGACTTGGAAGTTGGTTCCATCTCCACTAATGTGGCTATGCCCGATCCATTGGTACCACCCCCGAGCTTCTACGACCGTTGGAAGGGGTAGGGTTAGGGTTGTGATTAGTGTTTGATTTTTTGGTTGTGATTAGGGTTAGGGTTAGGGATGAAAACCTATAGGAGTTCAAGATATTGTTCAATAACTTTTTTTCTGAAGGTCATAGAGACTTGGAAGTTGGTTCCATCTCCACTAATGTGGCTCTGCCCGATCCATTGGGACCATCCCCGAGCTTCTATGACCTTCGGAAATGGTGAAACCACCAAATCTATAAAAAAAAAGTACAAGATATTTTTGAATAACTTTTCTTCTGAAAGTCCTAGAGACTTGTGCATTTCATGATTAATAAAGGGTGGCCTGCCACACAACCACACCGAATTTCAGCACGTTTCGAGCAAGCAGCGCGGAGTTATTCCAATTAATCCCTAATATGGGTTAGGGTTGCAATTAGGGTTAGGGTTAGGGTTGCTTTTAGGGTTAGGGTTAGGGATGAATGCCCATTGGAGCTCAAGATATTCTTCAATAACTTTTTTTCTGTAGGTCATAGAGACTTGGAAGTTGGTTCCATCTCCACTAATGTGGCTATGCCCGATCCATTGGTACCACCCCCGAGCTTCTACGACCTTTGGAAGGGGTAGGGTTAGGGTTGTGATTAGTGTTTGATTTTTTGGTTGTGATTAGGGTTAGGGTTAGGGATGAAAACCTATAGGAGTTCAAGATATTGTTCAATAACTTTTTTTCTGAAGGTCATAGAGACTTGGAAGTTGGTTCCATCTCCACTAATGTGGCTCTGCCCGATCCATTGGGACCATCCCCGAGCTTCTACGACCTTCGGAAATGGTGAAACCAGCAAATCTATAAAAAAAAAGTACAAGATATTTTTGAATAACTTTTCTTCTGAAAGTCCTAGAGACTTGTGCATTTCATGATTAATAAAAGGTGGCCTGCCACACAACCACACCGAATTTCAGCACGTTTCGAGCAAGGAGCGCGGAGTTATTCCAATTAATCCCTAATATGGGTTAGGGTTGCAATTAGGGTTAGGGTTAGGGTTGCAATTAGGGTTAGGGTTAGGGTTGTGATTAGGGTTAGGGTTAGGGTTGCAATTAGGGTTAGGGTTAGGGTTGTGATTAGGGTTAGGGTTAGGGTTGCTATTAGGGTTAGGGTTAGGGATGAATACCCATTGGAGCTCAAGATATTCTTCAATAACTTTTTTTCTGTAGGTCATAGAGACTTGGAAGTTGGTTCCATCTCCACTAATGTGGCCATGCCCGATCCATTGGTACCACCCCCGAGCTTCTACGACCTTTGGAAGGGGTAGGGTTAGGGTTGTGATTAGTGTTTGATTTTTTGGTTGTGATTAGGGTTAGGGTTAGGGATGAAAACCTATAGGAGTTCAAGATATTGTTCAATAACATTTTTTCTGAAGGTCATAGAGACTTGGAAGTTGGTTCCATCTCCACTAAAAGGGCTCTGCCCGATCCATTGGGACCATCCCCGAGCTTCTACGACCTTCGGAAATGGTGAAACCACCAAATCTATTAAAAAAAAGTACAAGATATTTTTGAATAACTTTTCTTCTGAAAGTCCTAGAGACTTGTGCATTTCATGATTAATAAAGGGTGGCCTGCCACACAACCACACCGAATTTCAGCACGTTTCGATCAAGCAGCGCGGAGTTATTCCAATTAATCCCTAATATGGGTTAGGGTTGCAATTAGGGTTAGGGTTAGGGTTGCAATTAGGGTTAGGGTTAGGGTTGTGATTAGGGTTAGGGTTAGGGTTGCTATTAGGGTTAGGGTTAGGGATGAATACCCATTGGAGCTCAAGATATTCTTCAATAACTTTTTTTCTGTAGGTCATAGAGACTTGGAAGTTGGTTCCATCTCCACTAATGTGGCTATGCCCGATCCATTGGTACCACCCCCGAGCTTCTACGACCGTTGGAAGGGGTAGGGTTAGGGTTGTGATTAGTGTTTGATTTTTTGGTTGTGATTAGGGTTAGGGTTAGGGATGAAAACCTATAGGAGTTCAAGATATTGTTCAATAACTTTTTTTCTGAAGGTCATAGAGACTTGGAAGTTGGTTCCATCTCCACTAATGTGGCTCTGCCCGATCCATTGGGACCATCCCCGAGCTTCTATGACCTTCGGAAATGGTGAAACCACCAAATCTATAAAAAAAAAGTACAAGATATTTTTGAATAACTTTTCTTCTGAAAGTCCTAGAGACTTGTGCATTTCATGATTAATAAAGGGTGGCCTGCCACACAACCACACCGAATTTCAGCACGTTTCGAGCAAGCAGCGCGGAGTTATTCCAATTAATCCCTAATATGGGTTAGGGTTGCAATTAGGGTTAGGGTTAGGGTTGCTTTTAGGGTTAGGGTTAGGGATGAATGCCCATTGGAGCTCAAGATATTCTTCAATAACTTTTTTTCTGTAGGTCATAGAGACTTGGAAGTTGGTTCCATCTCCACTAATGTGGCTATGCCCGATCCATTGGTACCACCCCCGAGCTTCTACGACCTTTGGAAGGGGTAGGGTTAGGGTTGTGATTAGTGTTTGATTTTTTGGTTGTGATTAGGGTTAGGGTTAGGGATGAAAACCTATAGGAGTTCAAGATATTGTTCAATAACTTTTTTTCTGTAGGTCATAGAGACTTGGAAGTTGGTTCCATCTCCACTAATGTGGCTATGCCCGATCCATTGGTACCACCCCCGAGCTTCTACGACCGTTGGAAGGGGTAGGGTTAGGGTTGTGATTAGTGTTTGATTTTTTGGTTGTGATTAGGGTTAGGGTTAGGGATGAAAACCTATAGGAGTTCAAGATATTGTTCAATAACTTTTTTTCTGAAGGTCATAGAGACTTGGAAGTTGGTTCCATCTCCACTAATGTGGCTCTGCCCGATCCATTGGGACCATCCCCGAGCTTCTACGACCTTCGGAAATGGTGAAACCACCAAATCTATAAAAAAAAGTACAAGATATTTTTGAATAACTTTTCTTCTGAAAGTCCTAGAGACTTGTGCATTTCATGATTAATAAAGGGTGGCCTGCCACACAACCACACCAAATTTCAGCACGTTTCGAGCAAGCAGCACGGAGTTATTCCAATTAATCCCTAATATGGGTTAGGGTTGCAATTAGGGTTAGGGTTAGGGTTGCAATTAGGGTTAGGGTTAGGGTTGTGATTAGGGTTAGGGTTAGGGTTGCTATTAGGGTTAGGGTTAGGGATGAATACCCATTGGAGCTCAAGATATTCTTCAATAACTTTTTTTCTGTAGGTCATAGAGACTTGGAAGTTGGTTCCATCTCCACTAATGTGGCTATGCCCGATCCATTGGTACCACCCCCGAGCTTCTACGACCTTTGGAAGGGGTAGGGTTAGGGTTGTGATTAGTGTTTGATTTTTTGGTTGTGATTAGGGTTAGGGTTAGGGATGAAAACCTATAGGAGTTCAAGATATTGTTCAATAACTTTTTTTCTGAAGGTCATAGAGACTTGGAAGTTGATTCCATCTCCACTAATGTGGCTCTGCCCGATCCATTGGGACCATCCCCGAGCTTCTACGACCTTCGGAAATGGTGAAACCACCAAATCTATTAAAAAAAAGTACAAGATATTTTTGAATAACTTTTCTTCTGAAAGTCCTAGAGACTTGTGCATTTCATGATTAATAAAGGGTGGCCTGCCACAGAACCACACCGAATTTCAGCACGTTTCGAGCAAGCAGCGCAGAGATATTCCAATTAATCCCTAATATGGGTTAGGGTTGCAATTAGGGTTAGGGTTAGGGTTGTGATTAGGGTTAGGGTTAGGGTTGCTATTAGGGTTAGGGTTAGGGATGAATACCCATTGGAGCTCAAGATATTCTTCAATAACTTTTTTTCTGTAGGTCATAGAGACTTGGAAGTTGGTTCCATCTCCACTAATGTGGCTATGCCCGATCCATTGGTACCACCCCCGAGCTTCTACGACCTTTGGAAGGGGTAGGGTTAGGGTTGTGATTAGTGTTTGATTTTTTGGTTGTGATTAGGGTTAGGGTTAGGGATGAAAACCTATAGGAGTTCAAGATATTGTTCAATAACTTTTTTTCTGAAGGTCATAGAGACTTGGAAGTTGGTTCCATCTCCACTAATGTGGCTCTGCCCGATCCATTGGGACCATCCCCGAGCTTCTACGACCTTCGGAAATGGTGAAACCAGCAAATCTATAAAAAAAAAGTACAAGATATTTTTGAATAACTTTTCTTCTGAAAGTCCTAGAGACTTGTGCATTTCATGATTAATAAAAGGTGGCCTGCCACACAACCACACCGAATTTCAGCACGTTTCGAGCAAGGAGCGCGGAGTTATTCCAATTAATCCCTAATATGGGTTAGGGTTGCAATTAGGGTTAGGGTTAGGGTTGCAATTAGGGTTAGGGTTAGGGTTGTGATTAGGGTTAGGGTTAGGGTTGCTATTAGGGTTAGGGTTAGGGATGAATACCCATTGGAGCTCAAGATATTCTTCAATAACTTTTTTTCTGTAGGTCATAGAGACTTGGAAGTTGGTTCCATCTCCACTAATGTGGCCATGCCCGATCCATTGGTACCACCCCCGAGCTTCTACGACCTTTGGAAGGGGTAGGGTTAGGGTTGTGATTAGTGTTTGATTTTTTGGTTGTGATTAGGGTTAGGGTTAGGGATGAAAACCTATAGGAGTTCAAGATATTGTTCAATAACATTTTTTCTGAAGGTCATAGAGACTTGGAAGTTGGTTCCATCTCCACTAAAAGGGCTCTGCCCGATCCATTGGGACCATCCCCGAGCTTCTACGACCTTCGGAAATGGTGAAACCACCAAATCTATTAAAAAAAAGTACAAGATATTTTTGAATAACTTTTCTTCTGAAAGTCCTAGAGACTTGTGCATTTCATGATTAATAAAGGGTGGCCTGCCACACAACCACACCGAATTTCAGCACGTTTCGATCAAGCAGCGCGGAGTTATTCCAATTAATCCCTAATATGGGTTAGGGTTGCAATTAGGGTTAGGGTTAGGGTTGCAATTAGGGTTAGGGTTAGGGTTGTGATTAGGGTTAGGGTTAGGGTTGCTATTAGGGTTAGGGTTAGGGATGAATACCCATTGGAGCTCAAGATATTCTTCAATAACTTTTTTTCTGTAGGTCATAGAGACTTGGAAGTTGGTTCCATCTCCACTAATGTGGCTATGCCCGATCCATTGGTACCACCCCCGAGCTTCTACGACCGTTGGAAGGGGTAGGGTTAGGGTTGTGATTAGTGTTTGATTTTTTGGTTGTGATTAGGGTTAGGGTTAGGGATGAAAACCTATAGGAGTTCAAGATATTGTTCAATAACTTTTTTTCTGAAGGTCATAGAGACTTGGAAGTTGGTTCCATCTCCACTAATGTGGCTCTGCCCGATCCATTGGGACCATCCCCGAGCTTCTATGACCTTCGGAAATGGTGAAACCACCAAATCTATAAAAAAAAAGTACAAGATATTTTTGAATAACTTTTCTTCTGAAAGTCCTAGAGACTTGTGCATTTCATGATTAATAAAGGGTGGCCTGCCACACAACCACACCGAATTTCAGCACGTTTCGAGCAAGCAGCGCGGAGTTATTCCAATTAATCCCTAATATGGGTTAGGGTTGCAATTAGGGTTAGGGTTAGGGTTGCTTTTAGGGTTAGGGTTAGGGATGAATGCCCATTGGAGCTCAAGATATTCTTCAATAACTTTTTTTCTGTAGGTCATAGAGACTTGGAAGTTGGTTCCATCTCCACTAATGTGGCTATGCCCGATCCATTGGTACCACCCCCGAGCTTCTATGACCTTTGGAAGGGGTAGGGTTAGGGTTGTGATTAGTGTTTGATTTTTTGGTTGTGATTAGGGTTAGGGTTAGGGATGAAAACCTATAGGAGTTCAAGATATTGTTCAATAACTTTTTTTCTGTAGGTCATAGAGACTTGGAAGTTGGTTCCATCTCCACTAATGTGGCTATGCCCGATCCATTGGTACCACCCCCGAGCTTCTACGACCGTTGGAAGGGGTAGGGTTAGGGTTGTGATTAGTGTTTGATTTTTTGGTTGTGATTAGGGTTAGGGTTAGGGATGAAAACCTATAGGAGTTCAAGATATTGTTCAATAACTTTTTTTCTGAAGGTCATAGAGACTTGGAAGTTGGTTCCATCTCCACTAATGTGGCTCTGCCCGATCCATTGGGACCATCCCCGAGCTTCTACGACCTTCGGAAATGGTGAAACCACCAAATCTATAAAAAAAAGTACAAGATATTTTTGAATAACTTTTCTTCTGAAAGTCCTAGAGACTTGTGCATTTCATGATTAATAAAGGGTGGCCTGCCACACAACCACACCAAATTTCAGCACGTTTCGAGCAAGCAGCACGGAGTTATTCCAATTAATCCCTAATATGGGTTAGGGTTGCAATTAGGGTTAGGGTTAGGGTTGCAATTAGGGTTAGGGTTAGGGTTGTGATTAGGGTTAGGGTTAGGGTTGCTATTAGGGTTAGGGTTAGGGATGAATACCCATTGGAGCTCAAGATATTCTTCAATAACTTTTTTTCTGTAGGTCATAGAGACTTGGAAGTTGGTTCCATCTCCACTAATGTGGCTATGCCCGATCCATTGGTACCACCCCCGAGCTTCTACGACCTTTGGAAGGGGTAGGGTTAGGGTTGTGATTAGTGTTTGATTTTTTGGTTGTGATTAGGGTTAGGGTTAGGGATGAAAACCTATAGGAGTTCAAGATATTGTTCAATAACTTTTTTTCTGAAGGTCATAGAGACTTGGAAGTTGATTCCATCTCCACTAATGTGGCTCTGCCCGATCCATTGGGACCATCCCCGAGCTTCTACGACCTTCGGAAATGGTGAAACCACCAAATCTATTAAAAAAAAGTACAAGATATTTTTGAATAACTTTTCTTCTGAAAGTCCTAGAGACTTGTGCATTTCATGATTAATAAAGGGTGGCCTGCCACAGAACCACACCGAATTTCAGCACGTTTCGAGCAAGCAGCGCAGAGATATTCCAATTAATCCCTAATATGGGTTAGGGTTGCAATTAGGGTTAGGGTTAGGGTTGTGATTAGGGTTAGGGTTAGGGTTGCTATTAGGGTTAGGGTTAGGGATGAATACCCATTGGAGCTCAAGATATTCTTCAATAACTTTTTTTCTGTAGGTCATAGAGACTTGGAAGTTGGTTCCATCTCCACTAATGTGGCTATGCCCGATCCATTGGTACCACCCCCGAGCTTCTACGACCTTTGGAAGGGGTAGGGTTAGGGTTGTGATTAGTGTTTGATTTTTTGGTTGTGATTAGGGTTAGGGTTAGGGATGAAAACCTATAGGAGTTCAAGATATTGTTCAATAACTTTTTTTCTGAAGGTCATAGAGACTTGGAAGTTGGTTCCATCTCCACTAATGTGGCTCTGCCCGATCCATTGGGACCATCCCCGAGCTTCTACGACCTTCGGAAATGGTGAAACCAGCAAATCTATAAAAAAAAAGTACAAGATATTTTTGAATAACTTTTCTTCTGAAAGTCCTAGAGACTTGTGCATTTCATGATTAATAAAAGGTGGCCTGCCACACAACCACACCGAATTTCAGCACGTTTCGAGCAAGGAGCGCGGAGTTATTCCAATTAATCCCTAATATGGGTTAGGGTTGCAATTAGGGTTAGGGTTAGGGTTGTGATTAGGGTTAGGGTTAGGGTTGCTATTAGGGTTAGGGTTAGGGATGAATACCCATTGGAGCTCAAGATATTCTTCAATAACTTTTTTTCTGTAGGTCATAGAGACTTGGAAGTTGGTTCCATCTCCACTAATGTGGCTATGCCCGATCCATTGGTACCATCCCCGAGCTTCTACGACCTTCGGAAATGGTGAAACCACCAAATCTATAAAAAAAAGTACAAGATATTTTTGAATAACTTTTCTTCTGAAAGTCCTAGAGACTTGTGCATTTCATGATTAATAAAGGGTGGCCTGCCACAGAACCACACCGAATTTCAGCACGTTTCGAGCAAGCAGCGCAGAGATATTCCAATTAATCCCTAATATGGGTTAGGGTTGCAATTAGGGTTAGGGTTAGGGTTGCTATTAGGGTTAGGGTTAGGGATGAATACCCATTGGAGCTCAAGATATTCTTCAATAACTTTTTTTCTGTAGGTCATAGAGACTTGGAAGTTGGTTCCATCTCCACTAATGTGGCTATGCCCGATCCATTGGTACCACCCCCGAGCTTCTACGACCTTTGGAAGGGGTAGGGTTAGGGTTGTGATTAGTGTTTGATTTTTTGGTTGTGATTAGGGTTAGGGTTAGGAATGAAAACCTATAGGAGTTCAAGATATTGTTCAATAACTTTTTTTCTGAAGGTCATAGAGACTTGGAAGTTGGTTCCATCTCCACTAATGTGGCTCTGCCCGATCCATTGGGACCATCCCCGAGCTTCTACGACCTTCGGAAATGGTGAAACCAGCAAATCTATAAAAAAAAAGTACAAGATATTTTTGAATAACTTTTCTTCTGAAAGTCCTAGAGACTTGTGCATTTCATGATTAATAAAGGGTGGCCTGCCACACAACCACACCGAATTTCAGCACGTTTCGAGCAAGCAGCGCGGAGTTATTCCAATTAATCCCTAATATGGGTTAGGGTTGCAATTAGGGTTAGGGTTAGGGTTGCAATTAGGGTTAGGGTTAGGGTTGTGATTAGGGTTAGGGTTAGGGTTAGGGATGAATACCCATTGGAGCTCAAGATATTCTTCAAAAACTTTTTTTCTGTAGGTCATAGAGACTTGGAAGTTGGTTCCATCTCTACTAATGTGGCTATGCCCGATCCATTGGTACCACCCCCGAGCTTCTACGACCTTTGGAAGGGGTAGGGTTAGGGTTGTGATTAGTGTTTGATTTTTTGGTTGTGATTAGGGTTAGGGTTAGGGATGAAAACCTATAGGAGTTCAATATATTGTTCAATAACTTTTTTTCTGAAGGTCATAGAGACTTGGAAGTTGATTCCATCTCCACTAATGTGGCTCTGCCCGATCCATTGGTACCACCCCCGAGCTTCTACGACCTTTGGAAGGGGTAGGGTTAGGGTTGTGATTAGTGTTTGATTTTTTGGTTGTGATTAGGGTTAGGGTTAGGGATGAAAACCTATAGGAGTTCAAGATATTGTTCAATAACTTTTTTTCTGAAGGTCATAGAGACTTGGAAGTTGGTTCCATCTCCACTAATGTGGCTCTGCCCGATCCATTGGGACCATCCCCGAGCTTCTACGACCTTCGGAAATGGTGAAACCACCAAATCTATAAAAAAAAAGTACAAGATATTTTTGAATAACTTTTCTTCTGAAAGTCCTAGAGACTTGTGCATTTCATGATTAATAAAGGGTGACCTGCCACACAACCACACCAAATTTCAGCACGTTTCGAGCAAGCAGCGCGGAGTTATTCCAATTAATCCCTAATATGGGTTAGGGTTGCAATTAGGGTTAGGGTTAGGGTTAGGGTTGCAATTAGGGTTAGGGTTAGGGTTGCTTTTAGGGTTAGGGTTAGGGATGAATGCCCATTGGAGCTCAAGATATTCTTCAATAACTTTTTTTCTGTAGGTCATTGAGACTTGGAAGTTGGTTCCATCTCCACTAATGTGGCTATGCCCGATCCATTGGTACCACCCCCGAGCTTCTACGACCTTTGGAAGGGGTAGGGTTAGGGTTGTGATTAGTGTTTGATTTTTTGGTTGTGATTAGGGTTAGGGTTAGGGATGAAAACCTATAGGAGTTCAAGATATTGTTCAATAACTTTTTTTCTGAAGGTCATAGAGACTTGGAAGTTGGTTCCATCTCCACTAATGTGGCTCTGCCCGATCCATTGGGACCATCCCCGAGCTTCTACGACCTTCGGAAATGGTGAAACCACCAAATCTATAAAAAAAAAGTACAAGATATTTTTGAATAACTTTTCTTCTGAAAGTCCTAGAGACTTGTGCATTTCATGATTAATAAAGGGTGGCCTGCCACACAACCACACCGAATTTCAGCACGTTTCGAGCAAGCAGCGCGGAGTTATTCCAATTAATCCCTAATATGGGTTAGGGTTGCAATTAGGGTTAGGGTTAGGGTTGCTTTTAGGGTTAGGGTTAGGGATGAATGCCCATTGGAGCTCAAGATATTCTTCAATAACTTTTTTTCTGTAGGTCATAGAGACTTGGAAGTTGGTTCCATCTCCACTAATGTGGCTATGCCCGATCCATTGGTACCACCCCCGAGCTTCTACGACCTTTGGAAGGGGTAGGGTTAGGGTTGTGATTAGTGTTTGATTTTTTGGTTGTGATTAGGGTTAGGGTTAGGGATGAAAACCTATAGGAGTTCAAGATATTGTTCAATAACTTTTTTTCTGTAGGTCATAGAGACTTGGAAGTTGGTTCCATCTCCACTAATGTGGCTATGCCCGATCCATTGGTACCACCCCCGAGCTTCTACGACCGTTGGAAGGGGTAGGGTTAGGGTTGTGATTAGTGTTTGATTTTTTGGTTGTGATTAGGGTTAGGGTTAGGGATGAAAACCTATAGGAGTTCAAGATATTGTTCAATAACTTTTTTTCTGAAGGTCATAGAGACTTGGAAGTTGGTTCCATCTCCACTAATGTGGCTCTGCCCGATCCATTGGGACCATCCCCGAGCTTCTACGACCTTCGGAAATGGTGAAACCACCAAATCTATAAAAAAAAGTACAAGATATTTTTGAATAACTTTTCTTCTGAAAGTCCTAGAGACTTGTGCATTTCATGATTAATAAAGGGTGGCCTGCCACACAACCACACCAAATTTCAGCACGTTTCGAGCAAGCAGCACGGAGTTATTCCAATTAATCCCTAATATGGGTTAGGGTTGCAATTAGGGTTAGGGTTAGGGTTGCAATTAGGGTTAGGGTTAGGGTTGTGATTAGGGTTAGGGTTAGGGTTGCTATTAGGGTTAGGGTTAGGGATGAATACCCATTGGAGCTCAAGATATTCTTCAATAACTTTTTTTCTGTAGGTCATAGAGACTTGGAAGTTGGTTCCATCTCCACTAATGTGGCTATGCCCGATCCATTGGTACCACCCCCGAGCTTCTACGACCTTTGGAAGGGGTAGGGTTAGGGTTGTGATTAGTGTTTGATTTTTTGGTTGTGATTAGGGTTAGGGTTAGGGATGAAAACCTATAGGAGTTCAAGATATTGTTCAATAACTTTTTTTCTGAAGGTCATAGAGACTTGGAAGTTGATTCCATCTCCACTAATGTGGCTCTGCCCGATCCATTGGGACCATCCCCGAGCTTCTACGACCTTCGGAAATGGTGAAACCACCAAATCTATTAAAAAAAAGTACAAGATATTTTTGAATAACTTTTCTTCTGAAAGTCCTAGAGACTTGTGCATTTCATGATTAATAAAGGGTGGCCTGCCACAGAACCACACCGAATTTCAGCACGTTTCGAGCAAGCAGCGCAGAGATATTCCAATTAATCCCTAATATGGGTTAGGGTTGCAATTAGGGTTAGGGTTAGGGTTGTGATTAGGGTTAGGGTTAGGGTTGCTATTAGGGTTAGGGTTAGGGATGAATACCCATTGGAGCTCAAGATATTCTTCAATAACTTTTTTTCTGTAGGTCATAGAGACTTGGAAGTTGGTTCCATCTCCACTAATGTGGCTATGCCCGATCCATTGGTACCACCCCCGAGCTTCTACGACCTTTGGAAGGGGTAGGGTTAGGGTTGTGATTAGTGTTTGATTTTTTGGTTGTGATTAGGGTTAGGGTTAGGGATGAAAACCTATAGGAGTTCAAGATATTGTTCAATAACTTTTTTTCTGAAGGTCATAGAGACTTGGAAGTTGGTTCCATCTCCACTAATGTGGCTCTGCCCGATCCATTGGGACCATCCCCGAGCTTCTACGACCTTCGGAAATGGTGAAACCAGCAAATCTATAAAAAAAAAGTACAAGATATTTTTGAATAACTTTTCTTCTGAAAGTCCTAGAGACTTGTGCATTTCATGATTAATAAAAGGTGGCCTGCCACACAACCACACCGAATTTCAGCACGTTTCGAGCAAGGAGCGCGGAGTTATTCCAATTAATCCCTAATATGGGTTAGGGTTGCAATTAGGGTTAGGGTTAGGGTTGCAATTAGGGTTAGGGTTAGGGTTGTGATTAGGGTTAGGGTTAGGGTTGCTATTAGGGTTAGGGTTAGGGATGAATACCCATTGGAGCTCAAGATATTCTTCAATAACTTTTTTTCTGTAGGTCATAGAGACTTGGAAGTTGGTTCCATCTCCACTAATGTGGCTATGCCCGATCCATTGGTACCACCCCCGAGCTTCTACGACCTTTGGAAGGGGGAGGGGGTTAGGGTTGTGATTAGTGTTTGATTTTTTGGTTGTGATTAGGGTTAGGGTTAGGGATGAAAACCTATAGGAGTTCAAGATATTGTTCAATAACTTTTTTTCTGAAGGTCATAGAGACTTGGAAGTTGGTTCCATCTCCACTAATGTGGCTCTGCCCGATCCATTGGGACCATCCCCGAGCTTCTACGACCTTCGGAAATGGTGAAACCACCAAATCTATAAAAAAAAAGTACAAGATATTTTTGAATAACTTTTCTTCTGAAAGTCCTAGAGACTTGTGCATTTCATGATTAATAAAGGGTGGCCTGCCACACAACCACACCGAATTTCAGCACGTTTCGAGCAAGGAGCGCGGAGTTATTCCAATTAATCCCTAATATGGGTTAGGGTTGCAATTAGGGTTAGGGTTAGGGTTGCAATTAGGGTTAGGGTTAGGGTTGTGATTAGGGTTAGGGTTAGGGTTAGGGATGAATACCCATTGGAGCTCAAGATATTCTTCAAAAACTTTTTTTCTGTAGGTCATAGAGACTTGGAAGTTGGTTCCATCTCCACTAATGTGGCTATGCCCGATCCATTGGTACCACCCCCGAGCTTCTACGACCTTTGGAAGGGGTAGGGTTAGGGTTGTGATTAGTGTTTGATTTTTTGGTTGTGATTAGGGTTAGGGTTAGGGATGAAAACCTATAGGAGTTCAATATATTGTTCAATAACTTTTTTTCTGAAGGTCATAGAGACTTGGAAGTTGATTCCATCTCCACTAATGTGGCTCTGCCCGATCCATTGGTACCACCCCCGAGCTTCTACGACCTTTGGAAGGGGTAGGGTTAGGGTTGTGATTAGTGTTTGATTTTTTGGTTGTGATTAGGGTTAGGGTTAGGGATGAAAACCTATAGGAGTTCAAGATATTGTTCAATAACTTTTTTTCTGAAGGTCATAGAGACTTGGAAGTTGGTTCCATCTCCACTAATGTGGCTATGCCCGATCCATTGGGACCATCCCCGAGCTTCTACGACCTTCGGAAATGGTGAAACCACCAAATCTATAAAAAAAAAGTACAAGATATTTTTGAATAACTTTTCTTCTGAAAGTCCTAGAGACTTGTGCATTTCATGATTAATAAAGGGTGGCCTGCCACACAACCACACCAAATTTCAGCACGTTTCGAGCAAGCAGCGCGGAGTTATTCCAATTAATCCCTAATATGGGTTAGGGTTGCAATTAGGGTTAGGGTTAGGGTTAGGGTTGCAATTAGGGTTAGGGTTAGGGTTGCTTTTAGGGTTAGGGTTAGGGATGAATGCCCATTGGAGCTCAAGATATTCTTCAATAACTTTTTTTCTGTAGGTCATTGAGACTTGGAAGTTGGTTCCATCTCCACTAATGTGGCTATGCCCGATCCATTGGTACCACCCCCGAGCTTCTACGACCTTTGGAAGGGGTAGGGTTAGGGTTGTGATTAGTGTTTGATTTTTTGGTTGTGATTAGGGTTAGGGTTAGGGATGAAAACCTATAGGAGTTCAAGATATTGTTCAATAACTTTTTTTCTGAAGGTCATAGAGACTTGGAAGTTGGTTCCATCTCCACTAATGTGGCTCTGCCCGATCCATTGGGACCATCCCCGAGCTTCTACGACCTTCGGAAATGGTGAAACCACCAAATCTATAAAAAAAAAGTACAAGATATTTTTGAATAACTTTTCTTCTGAAAGTCCTAGAGACTTGTGCATTTCATGATTAATAAAGGGTGGCCTGCCACACAACCACACCGAATTTCAGCACGTTTCGAGCAAGCAGCGCGGAGTTATTCCAATTAATCCCTAATATGGGTTAGGGTTGCAATTAGGGTTAGGGTTAGGGTTGCTTTTAGGGTTAGGGTTAGGGATGAATGCCCATTGGAGCTCAAGATATTCTTCAATAACTTTTTTTCTGTAGGTCATAGAGACTTGGAAGTTGGTTCCATCTCCACTAATGTGGCTATGCCCGATCCATTGGTACCACCCCCGAGCTTCTACGACCTTTGGAAGGGGTAGGGTTAGGGTTGTGATTAGTGTTTGATTTTTTGGTTGTGATTAGGGTTAGGGTTAGGGATGAAAACCTATAGGAGTTCAAGATATTGTTCAATAACTTTTTTTCTGTAGGTCATAGAGACTTGGAAGTTGGTTCCATCTCCACTAATGTGGCTATGCCCGATCCATTGGTACCACCCCCGAGCTTCTACGACCGTTGGAAGGGGTAGGGTTAGGGTTGTGATTAGTGTTTGATTTTTTGGTTGTGATTAGGGTTAGGGTTAGGGATGAAAACCTATAGGAGTTCAAGATATTGTTCAATAACTTTTTTTCTGAAGGTCATAGAGACTTGGAAGTTGGTTCCATCTCCACTAATGTGGCTCTGCTCGATCCATTGGGACCATCCCCGAGCTTCTACGACCTTCGGAAATGGTGAAACCACCAAATCTATAAAAAAAAGTACAAGATATTTTTGAATAACTTTTCTTCTGAAAGTCCTAGAGACTTGTGCATTTCATGATTAATAAAGGGTGGCCTGCCACACAACCACACCAAATTTCAGCACGTTTCGAGCAAGCAGCACGGAGTTATTCCAATTAATCCCTAATATGGGTTAGGGTTGCAATTAGGGTTAGGGTTAGGGTTGCAATTAGGGTTAGGGTTAGGGTTGTGATTAGGGTTAGGGTTAGGGTTGCTATTAGGGTTAGGGTTAGGGATGAATACCCATTGGAGCTCAAGATATTCTTCAATAACTTTTTTTCTGTAGGTCATAGAGACTTGGAAGTTGGTTCCATCTCCACTAATGTGGCTATGCCCGATCCATTGGTACCACCCCCGAGCTTCTACGACCTTTGGAAGGGGGAGGGGGTTAGGGTTGTGATTAGTGTTTGATTTTTTGGTTGTGATTAGGGTTAGGGTTAGGGATGAAAACCTATAGGAGTTCAAGATATTGTTCAATAACTTTTTTTCTGAAGGTCATAGAGACTTGGAAGTTGGTTCCATCTCCACTAATGTGGCTCTGCCCGATCCATTGGGACCATCCCCGAGCTTCTACGACCTTCGGAAATGGTGAAACCACCAAATCTATAAAAAAAAAGTACAAGATATTTTTGAATAACTTTTCTTCTGAAAGTCCTAGAGACTTGTGCATTTCATGATTAATAAAGGGTGGCCTGCCACACAACCACACCAAATTTCAGCAGGTTTCGAGCAAGCAGCGCGGAGTTATTCCAATTAATCCCTAATATGGGTTAGGGTTGCAATTAGGGTTAGGGTTAGGGTTAGGGTTGCAATTAGGGTTAGGGTTAGGGTTGCTTTTAGGGTTAGGGTTAGGGATGAATGCCCATTGGAGCTCAAGATATTCTTCAATAACTTTTTTTCTGTAGGTCATTGAGACTTGGAAGTTGGTTCCATCTCCACTAATGTGGCTATGCCCGATCCATTGGTACCACCCCCGAGCTTCTACGACCTTTGGAAGGGGTAGGGTTAGGGTTGTGATTAGTGTTTGATTTTTTGGTTGTGATTAGGGTTAGGGTTAGGGATGAAAACCTATAGGAGTTCAAGATATTGTTCAATAACTTTTTTTCTGAAGGTCATAGAGACTTGGAAGTTGGTTCCATCTCCACTAATGTGGCTCTGCCCGATCCATTGGGACCATCCCCGAGCTTCTACGACCTTCGGAAATGGTGAAACCACCAAATCTATAAAAAAAAAGTACAAGATATTTTTGAATAACTTTTCTTCTGAAAGTCCTAGAGACTTGTGCATTTCATGATTAATAAAGGGTGGCCTGCCACACAACCACACCGAATTTCAGCACGTTTCGAGCAAGCAGCGCGGAGTTATTCCAATTAATCCCTAATATGGGTTAGGGTTGCAATTAGGGTTAGGGTTAGGGTTGCTTTTAGGGTTAGGGTTAGGGATGAATGCCCATTGGAGCTCAAGATATTCTTCAATAACTTTTTTTCTGTAGGTCATAGAGACTTGGAAGTTGGTTCCATCTCCACTAATGTGGCTATGCCCGATCCATTGGTACCACCCCCGAGCTTCTACGACCTTTGGAAGGGGTAGGGTTAGGGTTGTGATTAGTGTTTGATTTTTTGGTTGTGATTAGGGTTAGGGTTAGGGATGAAAACCTATAGGAGTTCAAGATATTGTTCAATAACTTTTTTTCTGTAGGTCATAGAGACTTGGAAGTTGGTTCCATCTCCACTAATGTGGCTATGCCCGATCCATTGGTACCACCCCCGAGCTTCTACGACCGTTGGAAGGGGTAGGGTTAGGGTTGTGATTAGTGTTTGATTTTTTGGTTGTGATTAGGGTTAGGGTTAGGGATGAAAACCTATAGGAGTTCAAGATATTGTTCAATAACTTTTTTTCTGAAGGTCATAGAGACTTGGAAGTTGGTTCCATCTCCACTAATGTGGCTCTGCCCGATCCATTGGGACCATCCCCGAGCTTCTACGACCTTCGGAAATGGTGAAACCACCAAATCTATAAAAAAAAGTACAAGATATTTTTGAATAACTTTTCTTCTGAAAGTCCTAGAGACTTGTGCATTTCATGATTAATAAAGGGTGGCCTGCCACACAACCACACCAAATTTCAGCACGTTTCGAGCAAGCAGCACGGAGTTATTCCAATTAATCCCTAATATGGGTTAGGGTTGCAATTAGGGTTAGGGTTAGGGTTGCAATTAGGGTTAGGGTTAGGGTTGTGATTAGGGTTAGGGTTAGGGTTGCTATTAGGGTTAGGGATGAATACCCATTGGAGCTCAAGATATTCTTCAATAACTTTTTTTCTGTAGGTCATAGAGACTTGGAAGTTGGTTCCATCTCCACTAATGTGGCTATGCCCGATCCATTGGTACCACCCCCGAGCTTCTACGACCTTTGGAAGGGGTAGGGTTAGGGTTGTGATTAGTGTTTGATTTTTTGGTTGTGATTAGGGTTAGGGTTAGGGATGAAAACCTATAGGAGTTCAAGATATTGTTCAATAACTTTTTTTCTGAAGGTCATAGAGACTTGGAAGTTGATTCCATCTCCACTAATGTGGCTCTGCCCGATCCATTGGGACCATCCCCGAGCTTCTACGACCTTCGGAAATGGTGAAACCACCAAATCTATTAAAAAAAAGTACAAGATATTTTTGAATAACTTTTCTTCTGAAAGTCCTAGAGACTTGTGCATTTCATGATTAATAAAGGGTGGCCTGCCACAGAACCACACCGAATTTCAGCACGTTTCGAGCAAGCAGCGCAGAGATATTCCAATTAATCCCTAATATGGGTTAGGGTTGCAATTAGGGTTAGGGTTAGGGTTGTGATTAGGGTTAGGGTTAGGGTTGCTATTAGGGTTAGGGTTAGGGATGAATACCCATTGGAGCTCAAGATATTCTTCAATAACTTTTTTTCTGTAGGTCATAGAGACTTGGAAGTTGGTTCCATCTCCACTAATGTGGCTATGCCCGATCCATTGGTACCACCCCCGAGCTTCTACGACCTTTGGAAGGGGTAGGGTTAGGGTTGTGATTAGTGTTTGATTTTTTGGTTGTGATTAGGGTTAGGGTTAGGGATGAAAACCTATAGGAGTTCAAGATATTGTTCAATAACTTTTTTTCTGAAGGTCATAGAGACTTGGAAGTTGGTTCCATCTCCACTAATGTGGCTCTGCCCGATCCATTGGGACCATCCCCGAGCTTCTACGACCTTCGGAAATGGTGAAACCAGCAAATCTATAAAAAAAAAGTACAAGATATTTTTGAATAACTTTTCTTCTGAAAGTCCTAGAGACTTGTGCATTTCATGATTAATAAAAGGTGGCCTGCCACACAACCACACCGAATTTCAGCACGTTTCGAGCAAGGAGCGCGGAGTTATTCCAATTAATCCCTAATATGGGTTAGGGTTGCAATTAGGGTTAGGGTTAGGGTTGCAATTAGGGTTAGGGTTAGGGTTGTGATTAGGGTTAGGGTTAGGGTTGCTATTAGGGTTAGGGTTAGGGATGAATACCCATTGGAGCTCAAGATATTCTTCAATAACTTTTTTTCTGTAGGTCATAGAGACTTGGAAGTTGGTTCCATCTCCACTAATGTGGCTATGCCCGATCCATTGGTACCACCCCCGAGCTTCTACGACCTTTGGAAGGGGTAGGGTTAGGGTTGTGATTAGTGTTTGATTTTTTGGTTGTGATTAGGGTTAGGGTTAGGGATGAAAACCTATAGGAGTTCAAGATATTGTTCAATAACTTTTTTTCTGAAGGTCATAGAGACTTGGAAGTTGATTCCATCTCCACTAATGTGGCTCTGCCCGATCCATTGGGACCATCCCCGAGCTTCTACGACCTTCGGAAATGGTGAAACCACCAAATCTATTAAAAAAAAGTACAAGATATTTTTGAATAACTTTTCTTCTGAAAGTCCTAGAGACTTGTGCATTTCATGATTAATAAAGGGTGGCCTGCCACAGAACCACACCGAATTTCAGCACGTTTCGAGCAAGCAGCGCAGAGATATTCCAATTAATCCCTAATATGGGTTAGGGTTGCAATTAGGGTTAGGGTTAGGGTTGTGATTAGGGTTAGGGTTGCTATTAGGGTTAGGGTTAGGGATGAATACCCATTGGAGCTCAAGATATTCTTCAATAACTTTTTTTCTGTAGGTCATAGAGACTTGGAAGTTGGTTCCATCTCCACTAATGTGGCTATGCCCGATCCATTGGTACCACCCCCGAGCTTCTACGACCTTTGGAAGGGGTAGGGTTAGGGTTGTGATTAGTGTTTGATTTTTTGGTTGTGATTAGGGTTAGGGTTAGGGATGAAAACCTATAGGAGTTCAAGATATTGTTCAATAACTTTTTTTCTGAAGGTCATAGAGACTTGGAAGTTGGTTCCATCTCCACTAATGTGGCTCTGCCCGATCCATTGGGACCATCCCCGAGCTTCTACGACCTTCGGAAATGGTGAAACCAGCAAATCTATAAAAAAAAAGTACAAGATATTTTTGAATAACTTTTCTTCTGAAAGTCCTAGAGACTTGTGCATTTCATGATTAATAAAAGGTGGCCTGCCACACAACCACACCGAATTTCAGCACGTTTCGAGCAAGGAGCGCGGAGTTATTCCAATTAATCCCTAATATGGGTTAGGGTTGCAATTAGGGTTAGGGTTAGGGTTGCAATTAGGGTTAGGGTTAGGGTTGTGATTAGGGTTAGGGTTAGGGTTGCTATTAGGGTTAGGGTTAGGGATGAATACCCATTGGAGCTCAAGATATTCTTCAATAACTTTTTTTCTGTAGGTCATAGAGACTTGGAAGTTGGTTCCATCTCCACTAATGTGGCTATGCCCGATCCATTGGTACCACCCCCGAGCTTCTACGACCTTTGGAAGGGGGAGGGGGTTAGGGTTGTGATTAGTGTTTGATTTTTTGGTTGTGATTAGGGTTAGGGTTAGGGATGAAAACCTATAGGAGTTCAATATATTGTTCAATAACTTTTTTTCTGAAGGTCATAGAGACTTGGAAGTTGGTTCCATCTCCACTAATGTGGCTCTGCCCGATCCATTGGGACCATCCCCGAGCTTCTACGACCTTCGGAAATGGTGAAACCACCAAATCTATAAAAAAAAAGTACAAGATATTTTTGAATAACTTTTCTTCTGAAAGTCCTAGAGACTTGTGCATTTCATGATTAATAAAGGGTGGCCTGCCACACAACCACACCGAATTTCAGCACGTTTCGAGCAAGCAGCGCGGAGTTATTCCAATTAATCCCTAATATGGGTTAGGGTTGCAATTAGGGTTAGGGTTAGGGTTAGGGTTGCAATTAGGGTTAGGGTTGTGATTAGGGTTAGGGTTAGGGTTGCTATTAGGGTTAGGGTTAGGGATGAATACCCATTGGAGCTCAATATATTCTTCAATAACATTTTTTCTGTAGGTCATAGAGACTTGGAAGTTGGTTCCATCTCCACTAATGTGGCTATGCCCGATCCATTGGTACCACCCCCGAGCTTCTACGACCTTTGGAAGGGGGAGGGGGTTAGGGTTGTGATTAGTGTTTGATTTTTTGGTTGTGATTAGGGTTAGGGTTAGGGATGAAAACCTATAGGAGTTCAAGATATTGTTCAATAACTTTTTTTCTGAAGGTCATAGAGACTTGGAAGTTGGTTCCATCTCCACTAATGTGGCTCTGCCCGATCCATTGGGACCATCCCCGAGCTTCTACGACCTTCGGAAATGGTGAAACCACCAAATCTATAAAAAAAAAGTACAAGATATTTTTGAATAACTTTTCTTCTGAAAGTCCTAGAGACTTGTGCATTTCATGATTAATAAAGGGTGGCCTGCCACACAACCACACCAAATTTCAGCACGTTTCGAGCAAGCAGCGCGGAGTTATTCCAATTAATCCCTAATATGGGTTAGGGTTGCAATTAGGGTTAGGGTTAGGGTTGCAATTAGGGTTAGGGTTGTGATTAGGGTTAGGGTTAGGGTTGCTATTAGGGTTAGGGTTAGGGATGAATACCCATTGGAGCTCAAGATATTCTTCAATAACTTTTTTTCTGTAGGTCATAGAGACTTGGAAGTTGGTTCCATCTCCACTAATGTGGCTATGCCCGATCCATTGGTACCACCCCCGAGCTTCTACGACCTTTGGAAGGGGTAGGGTTAGGGTTGTGATTAGTGTTTGATTTTTTGGTTGTGATTAGGGTTAGGGTTAGGGATGAAAACCTATAGGAGTTCAAGATATTGTTCAATAACTTTTTTTCTGTAGGTCATAGAGACTTGGAAGTTGGTTCCATCTCCACTAATGTGGCTATGCCCGATCCATTGGTACCACCCCCGAGCTTCTACGACCTTTGGAAGGGGGAGGGGGTTAGGGTTGTGATTAGTGTTTGATTTTTTGGTTGTGATTAGGGTTAGGGTTAGGGATGAAAACCTATAGGAGTTCAAGATATTGTTCAATAACTTTTTTTCTGAAGGTCATAGAGACTTGGAAGTTGGTTCCATCTCCACTAATGTGGCTCTGCCCGATCCATTGGGACCATCCCCGAGCTTCTACGACCTTCGGAAATGGTGAAACCACCAAATCTATAAAAAAAAAGTACAAGTTATTTTTGAATAACTTTTCGTCTGAAAGTCCTAGAGACTTGTGCATTTCATGATTAATAAAGGGTGGCCTGCCACACAACCACACCGAATTTCAGCACGTTTCGAGCAAGCAGCGTGGAGTTATTCCAATTAATCCCTAATATGGGTTAGGGTTGCAATTAGGGTTAGGGTTAGGGTTGCAATTAGGGTTAGGGTTAGGGTTGTGATTAGGGTTAGGGTTAGGGTTAGGGTTGCTATTAGGGTTAGGGTTAGGGATGAATACCCATTGGAGCTCAAGATATTCTTCAATAACTTTTTTTCTGTAGGTCATAGAGACTTGGAAGTTGGTTCCATCTCCACTAATGTGGCTATGCCCGATCCATTGGTACCACCCCCGAGCTTCTACGACCTTTGGAAGGGGTAGGGTTAGGGTTGTGATTAGTGTTTGATTTTTTGGTTGTGATTAGGGTTAGGGTTAGGGATGAAAACCTATAGGAGTTCAAGATATTGTTCAATAACTTTTTTTCTGAAGGTCATAGAGACTTGGAAGTTGGTTCCATCTCCACTAATGTGGCTCTGCCCGATCCATTGGGACCATCCCCGAGCTTCTACGACCTTCGGAAATGGTGAAACCACCAAATCTATTTTAAAAAAGTACAAGATATTTTTGAATAACTTTTCCTCTGAAAGTCCTAGAGACTTGTGCATTTCATGATTAATAAAGGGTGGCCTGCCACACAACCACACCGAATTTCAGCACGTTTCGAGCAAGCAGCGCGGAGTTATTCCAATTAATCCCTAATATGGGTTAGGGTTGCAATTAGGGTTAGGGTTAGGGTTAGGGTTGCAATTAGGGTTAGGGTTGTGATTAGGGTTAGGGTTAGGGTTGCTATTAGGGTTAGGGTTAGGGATGAATACCCATTGGAGCTCAAGATATTCTTCAATAACTTTTTTTCTGTAGGTCATAGAGACTTGGAAGTTGGTTCCATCTCCACTAATGTGGCTATGCCCGATCCATTGGTACCACCCCCGAGCTTCTACGACCTTTGGAAGGGGGAGGGGGTTAGGGTTGTGATTAGTGTTTGATTTTTTGGTTGTGATTAGGGTTAGGGTTAGGGATGAAAACCTATAGGAGTTCAAGATATTGTTCAATAACTTTTTTTCTGAAGGTCATAGAGACTTGGAAGTTGGTTCCATCTCCACTAATGTGGCTCTGCCCGATCCATTGGGACCATCCCCGAGCTTCTACGACCTTCGGAAATGGTGAAACCACCAAATCTATAAAAAAAAAGTACAAGTTATTTTTGAATAACTTTTCGTCTGAAAGTCCTAGAGACTTGTGCATTTCATGATTAATAAAGGGTGGCCTGCCACACAACCACACCGAATTTCAGCACGTTTCGAGCAAGCAGCGTGGAGTTATTCCAATTAATCCCTAATATGGGTTAGGGTTGCAATTAGGGTTAGGGTTAGGGTTGCAATTAGGGTTAGGGTTAGGGTTGTGATTAGGGTTAGGGTTAGGGTTAGGGTTGCTATTAGGGTTAGGGTTAGGGATGAATACCCATTGGAGCTCAAGATATTCTTCAATAACTTTTTTTCTGTAGGTCATAGAGACTTGGAAGTTGGTTCCATCTCCACTAATGTGGCTATGCCCGATCCATTGGTACCACCCCCGAGCTTCTACGACCTTTGGAAGGGGTAGGGTTAGGGTTGTGATTAGTGTTTGATTTTTTGGTTGTGATTAGGGTTAGGGTTAGGGATGAAAACCTATAGGAGTTCAAGATATTGTTCAATAACTTTTTTTCTGAAGGTCATAGAGACTTGGAAGTTGGTTCCATCTCCACTAATGTGGCTCTGCCCGATCCATTGGGACCATCCCCGAGCTTCTACGACCTTCGGAAATGGTGAAACCACCAAATCTATTTTAAAAAAGTACAAGATATTTTTGAATAACTTTTCCTCTGAAAGTCCTAGAGACTTGTGCATTTCATGATTAATAAAGGGTGGCCTGCCACACAACCACACCGAATTTCAGCACGTTTCGAGCAAGCAGCGCGGAGTTATTCCAATTAATCCCTAATATGGGTTAGGGTTGCAATTAGGGTTAGGGTTAGGGTTGCAATTAGGGTTAGGGTTAGGGTTGTGATTAGGGTTAGGGTTAGGGTTGCTATTAGGGTTAGGGTTAGGGATGAATGCCCATTGGAGCTCAAGATATTCTTCAATAACTTTTTTTCTGTAGGTCATTGAGACTTGGAAGTTGGTTCCATCTCCACTAATGTGGCTATGCCCGATCCATTGGTACCACCCCCGAGCTTCTACGACCTTTGGAAGGGGTAGGGTTAGGGTTGTGATTAGTGTTTGATTTTTTGGTTGTGATTAGGGTTAGGGTTAGGGATGAAAACCTATAGGAGTTCAAGATATTGTTCAATAACTTTTTTTCTGAAGGTCATAGAGACTTGGAAGTTGGTTCCATCTCCACTAATGTGGCTCTGCCCGATCCATTGGGACCATCCCCGAGCTTCTACGACCTTCGGAAATGGTGAAACCACCAAATCTATAAAAAAAAAGTACAAGATAGTTTTGAATAACCTTTCTTCTGAAAGTCCTAGAGACTTGTGCATTTCATGATTAATAAAGGGTGGCCTGCCACACAACCACACCAAATTTCAGCACGTTTCGAGCAAGCAGCGCGGAGTTATTCCAATTAATCCCTAATATGGGTTAGGGTTGCAATTAGGGTTAGGGTTAGGGTTAGGGTTGCAATTAGGGTTAGGGTTGTGATTAGGGTTAGGGTTAGGGTTGCTATTAGGGTTAGGGTTAGGGATGAATACCCATTGGAGCTCAAGATATTCTTCAATAACTTTTTTTCTGTAGGTCATAGAGACTTGGAAGTTGGTTCCATCTCCACTAATGTGGCTATGCCCGATCCATTGGTACCACCCCCGAGCTTCTACGACCTTTGGAAGGGGTAGGGTTAGGGTTGTGATTAGTGTTTGATTTTTTGGTTGTGATTAGGGTTAGGGTTAGGGATGAAAACCTATAGGAGTTCAAGATATTGTTCAATAACTTTTTTTCTGAAGGTCATAGAGACTTGGAAGTTGGTTCCATCTCCACTAATGTGGCTCTGCCCGATCCATTGGGACCATCCCCGAGCTTCTACGACCTTCGGAAATGGTGAAACCACCAAATCTATAAAAAAAAAGTACAAGATATTTTTGAATAACTTTTCTTCTGAAAGTCCTAGAGACTTGTGCATTTCATGATTAATAAAGGGTGGCCTGCCACACAACCACACCAAATTTCAGCACGTTTCGAGCAAGCAGCGCGGAGTTATTCCAATTAATCCCTAATATGGGTTAGGGTTGCAATTAGGGTTAGGGTTAGGGTTAGGGTTGCAATTAGGGTTAGGGTTGTGATTAGGGTTAGGGTTAGGGTTTCTATTAGGGTTAGGGTTAGGGATGAATACCCATTGGAGCTCAAGATATTCTTCAATAACTTTTTTTCTGTAGGTCATAGAGACTTGGAAGTTGGTTCCATCTCCACTAATGTGGCTATGCCCGATCCATTGGTACCACCCCCGAGCTTCTACGACCTTTGGAAGGGGGAGGGGGTTAGGGTTGTGATTAGTGTTTGATTTTTTGGTTGTGATTAGGGTTAGGGTTAGGGATGAAAACCTATAGGAGTTCAAGATATTGTTCAATAACTTTTTTTCTGAAGGTCATAGAGACTTGGAAGTTGGTTCCATCTCCACTAATGTGGCTCTGCCCGATCCATTGGGACCATCCCCGAGCTTCTACGACCTTCGGAAATGGTGAAACCACCAAATCTATAAAAAAAAAGTACAAGTTATTTTTGAATAACTTTTCGTCTGAAAGTCCTAGAGACTTGTGCATTTCATGATTAATAAAGGGTGGCCTGCCACACAACCACACCGAATTTCAGCACGTTTCGAGCAAGCAGCGTGGAGTTATTCCAATTAATCCCTAATATGGGTTAGGGTTGCAATTAGGGTTAGGGTTAGGGTTGCAATTAGGGTTAGGGTTAGGGTTGTGATTAGGGTTAGGGTTAGGGTTGCTATTAGGGTTAGGGTTAGGGATGAATACCCATTGGAGCTCAAGATATTCTTCAATAACTTTTTTTCTGTAGGTCATAGAGACTTGGAAGTTGGTTCCATCTCCACTAATGTGGCTATGCCCGATCCATTGGTACCACCCCCGAGCTTCTACGACCTTTGGAAGGGGTAGGGTTAGGGTTGTGATTAGTGTTTGATTTTTTGGTTGTGATTAGGGTTAGGGTTAGGGATGAAAACCTATAGGAGTTCAAGATATTGTTCAATAACTTTTTTTCTGAAGGTCATAGAGACTTGGAAGTTGGTTCCATCTCCACTAATGTGGCTCTGCCCGATCCATTGGGACCATCCCCGAGCTTCTACGACCTTCGGAAATGGTGAAACCACCAAATCTATTTTAAAAAAGTACAAGATATTTTTGAATAACTTTTCTTCTGAAAGTCCTAGAGACTTGTGCATTTCATGATTAATAAAGGGTGGCCTGCCACACAACCACACCGAATTTCAGCACGTTTCGAGCAAGCAGCGCGGAGTTATTCCAATTAATCCCTAATATGGGTTAGGGTTGCAATTAGGGTTAGGGTTAGGGTTGCAATTAGGGTTAGGGTTAGGGTTGTGATTAGGGTTAGGGTTAGGGATGAATGCCCATTGGAGCTCAAGATATTCTTCAATAACTTTTTTTCTGTAGGTCATTGAGACTTGGAAGTTGGTTCCATCTCCACTAATGTGGCTATGCCCGATCCATTGGTACCACCCCCGAGCTTCTACGACCTTTGGAAGGGGTAGGGTTAGGGTTGTGATTAGTGTTTGATTTTTTGGTTGTGATTAGGGTTAGGGTTAGGGATGAAAACCTATAGGAGTTCAAGATATTGTTCAATAACTTTTTTTCTGAAGGTCATAGAGACTTGGAAGTTGGTTCCATCTCCACTAATGTGGCTCTGCCCGATCCATTGGGACCATCCCCGAGCTTCTACGACCTTCGGAAATGGTGAAACCACCAAATCTATAAAAAAAAAGTACAAGATATTTTTGAATAACTTTTCTTCTGAAAGTCCTAGAGACTTGTGCATTTCATGATTAATAAAGGGTGGCCTGCCACACAACCACACCGAATTTCAGCACGTTTCGAGCAAGCAGCGCGGAGTTATTCCAATTAATCCCTAATATGGGTTAGGGTTGCAATTAGGGTTAGGGTTAGGGTTGCAATTAGGGTTAGGGTTAGGGATGAATGCCCATTGGAGCTCAAGATATTCTTCAATAACTTTTTTTCTGTAGGTCATAGAGACTTGGAAGTTGGTTCCATCTCCACTAATGTGGCTATGCCCGATCCATTGGTACCACCCCCGAGCTTCTACGACCTTTGGAAGGGGTAGGGTTAGGGTTGTGATTAGTGTTTGATTTTTTGGTTGTGATTAGGGTTAGGGTTAGGGATGAAAACCTATAGGAGTTCAAGATATTGTTCAATAACTTTTTTTCTGTAGGTCATAGAGACTTGGAAGTTGGTTCCATCTCCACTAATGTGGCTATGCCCGATCCATTGGTACCACCCCCGAGCTTCTACGACCGTTGGAAGGGGTAGGGTTAGGGTTGTGATTAGTGTTTGATTTTTTGGTTGTGATTAGGGTTAGGGTTAGGGATGAAAACCTATAGGAGTTCAAGATATTGTTCAATAACTTTTTTTCTGAAGGTCATAGAGACTTGGAAGTTGGTTCCATCTCCACTAATGTGGCTCTGCCCGATCCATTGGGACCATCCCCGAGCTTCTACGACCTTCGGAAATGGTGAAACCACCAAATCTATAAAAAAAAGTACAAGATATTTTTGAATAACTTTTCTTCTGAAAGTCCTAGAGACTTGTGCATTTCATGATTAATAAAGGGTGGCCTGCCACACAACCACACCAAATTTCAGCACGTTTCGAGCAAGCAGCACGGAGTTATTCCAATTAATCCCTAATATGGGTTAGGGTTGCAATTAGGGTTAGGGTTAGGGTTGCAATTAGGGTTAGGGTTAGGGTTGTGATTAGGGTTAGGGTTAGGGTTGCTATTAGGGTTAGGGTTAGGGATGAATACCCATTGGAGCTCAAGATATTCTTCAATAACTTTTTTTCTGTAGGTCATAGAGACTTGGAAGTTGGTTCCATCTCCACTAATGTGGCTATGCCCGATCCATTGGTACCACCCCCGAGCTTCTACGACCTTTGGAAGGGGTAGGGTTAGGGTTGTGATTAGTGTTTGATTTTTTGGTTGTGATTAGGGTTAGGGTTAGGGATGAAAACCTATAGGAGTTCAAGATATTGTTCAATAACTTTTTTTCTGAAGGTCATAGAGACTTGGAAGTTGATTCCATCTCCACTAATGTGGCTCTGCCCGATCCATTGGGACCATCCCCGAGCTTCTACGACCTTCGGAAATGGTGAAACCACCAAATCTATAAAAAAAAAGTACAAGATATTTTTGAATAACTTTTCTTCTGAAAGTCCTAGAGACTTGTGCATTTCATGATTAATAAAGGGTGGCCTGCCACACAACCACACCAAATTTCAGCACGTTTCGAGCAAGCAGCGCGGAGTTATTCCAATTAATCCCTAATATGGGTTAGGGTTGCAATTAGGGTTAGGGTTAGGGTTAGGGTTGCAATTAGGGTTAGGGTTGTGATTAGGGTTAGGGTTAGGGTTGCTATTAGGGTTAGGGTTAGGGATGAATACCCATTGGAGCTCAAGATATTCTTCAATAACTTTTTTTCTGTAGGTCATTGAGACTTGGAAGTTGGTTCCATCTCCACTAATGTGGCTATGCCCGATCCATTGGTACCACCCCCGAGCTTCTACGACCTTTGGAAGGGGTAGGGTTAGGGTTGTGATTAGTGTTTGATTTTTTGGTTGTGATTAGGGTTAGGGTTAGGGATGAAAACCTATAGGAGTTCAAGATATTGTTCAATAACTTTTTTTCTGAAGGTCATAGAGACTTGGAAGTTGGTTCCATCTCCACTAATGTGGCTCTGCCCGATCCATTGGGACCATCCCCGAGCTTCTACGACCTTCGGAAATGGTGAAACCACCAAATCTATAAAAAAAAAGTACAAGATATTTTTGAATAACTTTTCTTCTGAAAGTCCTAGAGACTTGTGCATTTCATGATTAATAAAGGGTGGCCTGCCACACAACCACACCGAATTTCAGCACGTTTCGAGCAAGCAGCGCGGAGTTATTCCAATTAATCCCTAATATGGGTTAGGGTTGCAATTAGGGTTAGGGTTAGGGTTGCAATTAGGGTTAGGGTTAGGGATGAATGCCCATTGGAGCTCAAGATATTCTTCAATAACTTTTTTTCTGTAGGTCATAGAGACTTGGAAGTTGGTTCCATCTCCACTAATGTGGCTATGCCCGATCCATTGGTACCACCCCCGAGCTTCTACGACCTTTGGAAGGGGTAGGGTTAGGGTTGTGATTAGTGTTTGATTTTTTGGTTGTGATTAGGGTTAGGGTTAGGGATGAAAACCTATAGGAGTTCAAGATATTGTTCAATAACTTTTTTTCTGTAGGTCATAGAGACTTGGAAGTTGGTTCCATCTCCACTAATGTGGCTATGCCCGATCCATTGGTACCACCCCCGAGCTTCTACGACCGTTGGAAGGGGTAGGGTTAGGGTTGTGATTAGTGTTTGATTTTTTGGTTGTGATTAGGGTTAGGGTTAGGGATGAAAACCTATAGGAGTTCAAGATATTGTTCAATAACTTTTTTTCTGAAGGTCATAGAGACTTGGAAGTTGGTTCCATCTCCACTAATGTGGCTCTGCCCGATCCATTGGGACCATCCCCGAGCTTCTACGACCTTCGGAAATGGTGAAACCACCAAATCTATAAAAAAAAGTACAAGATATTTTTGAATAACTTTTCTTCTGAAAGTCCTAGAGACTTGTGCATTTCATGATTAATAAAGGGTGGCCTGCCACACAACCACACCAAATTTCAGCACGTTTCGAGCAAGCAGCACGGAGTTATTCCAATTAATCCCTAATATGGGTTAGGGTTGCAATTAGGGTTAGGGTTAGGGTTGCAATTAGGGTTAGGGTTAGGGTTGTGATTAGGGTTAGGGTTAGGGTTGCTATTAGGGTTAGGGTTAGGGATGAATACCCATTGGAGCTCAAGATATTCTTCAATAACTTTTTTTCTGTAGGTCATAGAGACTTGGAAGTTGGTTCCATCTCCACTAATGTGGCTATGCCCGATCCATTGGTACCACCCCCGAGCTTCTACGACCTTTGGAAGGGGTAGGGTTAGGGTTGTGATTAGTGTTTGATTTTTTGGTTGTGATTAGGGTTAGGGTTAGGGATGAAAACCTATAGGAGTTCAAGATATTGTTCAATAACTTTTTTTCTGAAGGTCATAGAGACTTGGAAGTTGATTCCATCTCCACTAATGTGGCTCTGCCCGATCCATTGGGACCATCCCCGAGCTTCTACGACCTTCGGAAATGGTGAAACCACCAAATCTATAAAAAAAAAGTACAAGATATTTTTGAATAACTTTTCTTCTGAAAGTCCTAGAGACTTGTGCATTTCATGATTAATAAAGGGTGGCCTGCCACACAACCACACCAAATTTCAGCACGTTTCGAGCAAGCAGCGCGGAGTTATTCCAATTAATCCCTAATATGGGTTAGGGTTGCAATTAGGGTTAGGGTTAGGGTTAGGGTTGCAATTAGGGTTAGGGTTGTGATTAGGGTTAGGGTTAGGGTTGCTATTAGGGTTAGGGTTAGGGATGAATACCCATTGGAGCTCAAGATATTCTTCAATAACTTTTTTTCTGTAGGTCATTGAGACTTGGAAGTTGGTTCCATCTCCACTAATGTGGCTATGCCCGATCCATTGGTACCACCCCCGAGCTTCTACGACCTTTGGAAGGGGTAGGCTTAGGGTTGTGATTAGTGTTTGATTTTTTGGTTGTGATTAGGGTTAGGGTTAGGGATGAAAACCTATAGGAGTTCAAGATATTGTTCAATAACTTTTTTTCTGAAGGTCATAGAGACTTGGAAGTTGGTTCCATCTCCACTAATGTGGCTCTGCCCGATCCATTGGGACCATCCCCGAGCTTCTACGACCTTCGGAAATGGTGAAACCACCAAATCTATAAAAAAAAAGTACAAGATATTTTTGAATAACTTTTCTTCTGAAAGTCCTAGAGACTTGTGCATTTCATGATTAATAAAGGGTGGCCTGCCACACAACCACACCGAATTTCAGCACGTTTCGAGCAAGCAGCGCGGAGTTATTCCAATTAATCCCTAATATGGGTTAGGGTTGCAATTAGGGTTAGGGTTAGGGTTGCAATTAGGGTTAGGGTTAGGGTTGTGATTAGGGTTAGGGTTAGGGTTGCTATTAGGGTTAGGGTTAGGGATGAATACCCATTGGAGCTCAAGATATTCTTCAATAACTTTTTTTCTGTAGGTCATAGAGACTTGGAAGTTGGTTCCATCTCCACTAATGTGGCTATGCCCGATCCATTGGTACCACCCCCGAGCTTCTACGACCTTTGGAAGGGGTAGGGTTAGGGTTGTGATTAGTGTTTGATTTTTTGGTTGTGATTAGGGTTAGGGTTAGGGATGAAAACCTATAGGAGTTCAAGATATTGTTCAATAACTTTTTTTCTGAAGGTCATAGAGACTTGGAAGTTGGTTCCATCTCCACTAATGTGGCTCTGCCCGATCCATTGGGACCATCCCCGAGCTTCTACGACCTTCGGAAATGGTGAAACCACCAAATCTATAAAAAAAAAGTACAAGATATTTTTGAATAACTTTTCTTCTGAAAGTCCTAGAGACTTGTGCATTTCATGATTAATAAAGGGTGGCCTGCCACACAACCACACCAAATTTCAGCACGTTTCGAGCAAGCAGCGCGGAGTTATTCCAATTAATCCCTAATATGGGTTAGGGTTGCAATTAGGGTTAGGGTTAGGGTTAGGGTTGCAATTAGGGTTAGGGTTGTGATTAGGGTTAGGGTTAGGGTTGCTATTAGGGTTAGGGTTAGGGATGAATACCCATTGGAGCTCAAGATATTCTTCAATAACTTTTTTTCTGTAGGTCATAGAGACTTGGAAGTTGGTTCCATCTCCACTAATGTGGCTATGCCCGATCCATTGGTACCACCCCCGAGCTTCTACGACCTTTGGAAGGGGGAGGGGGTTAGGGTTGTGATTAGTGTTTGATTTTTTGGTTGTGATTAGGGTTAGGGTTAGGGATGAAAACCTATAGGAGTTCAAGATATTGTTCAATAACTTTTTTTCTGAAGGTCATAGAGACTTGGAAGTTGGTTCCATCTCCACTAATGTGGCTCTGCCCGATCCATTGGGACCATCCCCGAGCTTCTACGACCTTCGGAAATGGTGAAACCACCAAATCTATAAAAAAAAAGTACAAGATAGTTTTGAATAACCTTTCTTCTGAAAGTCCTAGAGACTTGTGCATTTCATGATTAATAAAGGGTGGCCTGCCACACAACCACACCAAATTTCAGCACGTTTCGAGCAAGCAGCGCGGAGTTATTCCAATTAATCCCTAATATGGGTTAGGGTTGCAATTAGGGTTAGGGTTAGGGTTAGGGTTGCAATTAGGGTTAGGGTTGTGATTAGGGTTAGGGTTAGGGTTGCTATTAGGGTTAGGGTTAGGGATGAATACCCATTGGAGCTCAAGATATTCTTCAATAACTTTTTTTCTGTAGGTCATAGAGACTTGGAAGTTGGTTCCATCTCCACTAATGTGGCTATGCCCGATCCATTGGTACCACCCCCGAGCTTCTACGACCTTTGGAAGGGGGAGGGGGTTAGGGTTGTGATTAGTGTTTGATTTTTTGGTTGTGATTAGGGTTAGGGTTAGGGATGAAAACCTATAGGAGTTCAAGATATTGTTCAATAACTTTTTTTCTGAAGGTCATAGAGACTTGGAAGTTGGTTCCATCTCCACTAATGTGGCTCTGCCCGATCCATTGGGACCATCCCCGAGCTTCTACGACCTTCGGAAATGGTGAAACCACCAAATCTATAAAAAAAAAGTACAAGTTATTTTTGAATAACTTTTCGTCTGAAAGTCCTAGAGACTTGTGCATTTCATGATTAATAAAGGGTGGCCTGCCACACAACCACACCGAATTTCAGCACGTTTCGAGCAAGCAGCGTGGAGTTATTCCAATTAATCCCTAATATGGGTTAGGGTTGCAATTAGGGTTAGGGTTAGGGTTGCAATTAGGGTTAGGGTTAGGGTTGTGATTAGGGTTAGGGTTAGGGTTGCTATTAGGGTTAGGGTTAGGGATGAATACCCATTGGAGCTCAAGATATTCTTCAATAACTTTTTTTCTGTAGGTCATAGAGACTTGGAAGTTGGTTCCATCTCCACTAATGTGGCTATGCCCGATCCATTGGTACCACCCCCGAGCTTCTACGACCTTTGGAAGGGGTAGGGTTAGGGTTGTGATTAGTGTTTGATTTTTTGGTTGTGATTAGGGTTAGGGTTAGGGATGAAAACCTATAGGAGTTCAAGATATTGTTCAATAACTTTTTTTCTGAAGGTCATAGAGACTTGGAAGTTGGTTCCATCTCCACTAATGTGGCTCTGCCCGATCCATTGGGACCATCCCCGAGCTTCTACGACCTTCGGAAATGGTGAAACCACCAAATCTATAAAAAAAAAGTACAAGTTATTTTTGAATAACTTTTCGTCTGAAAGTCCTAGAGACTTGTGCATTTCATGATTAATAAAGGGTGGCCTGCCACACAACCACACCGAATTTCAGCACGTTTCGAGCAAGCAGCGTGGAGTTATTCCAATTAATCCCTAATATGGGTTAGGGTTGCAATTAGGGTTAGGGTTAGGGTTGCAATTAGGGTTAGGGTTAGGGTTGTGATTAGGGTTAGGGTTAGGGTTGCTATTAGGGTTAGGGTTAGGGATGAATACCCATTGGAGCTCAAGATATTCTTCAATAACTTTTTTTCTGTAGGTCATAGAGACTTGGAAGTTGGTTCCATCTCCACTAATGTGGCTATGCCCGATCCATTGGTACCACCCCCGAGCTTCTACGACCTTTGGAAGGGGTAGGGTTAGGGTTGTGATTAGTGTTTGATTTTTTGGTTGTGATTAGGGTTAGGGTTAGGGATGAAAACCTATAGGAGTTCAAGATATTGTTCAATAACTTTTTTTCTGAAGGTCATAGAGACTTGGAAGTTGGTTCCATCTCCACTAATGTGGCTCTGCCCGATCCATTGGGACCATCCCCGAGCTTCTACGACCTTCGGAAATGGTGAAACCACCAAATCTATTTTAAAAAAGTACAAGATATTTTTGAATAACTTTTCCTCTGAAAGTCCTAGAGACTTGTGCATTTCATGATTAATAAAGGGTGGCCTGCCACACAACCACACCGAATTTCAGCACGTTTCGAGCAAGCAGCGCGGAGTTATTCCAATTAATCCCTAATATGGGTTAGGGTTGCAATTAGGGTTAGGGTTAGGGTTGCAATTAGGGTTAGGGTTAGGGTTGTGATTAGGGTTAGGGTTAGGGTTGCTATTAGGGTTAGGGTTAGGGATGAATACCCATTGGAGCTCAAGATATTCTTCAATAACTTTTTTTCTGTAGGTCATAGAGACTTGGAAGTTGGTTCCATCTCCACTAATGTGGCTATGCCCGATCCATTGGTACCACCCCCGAGCTTCTACGACCTTTGGAAGGGGGAGGGGGTTAGGGTTGTGATTAGTGTTTGATTTTTTGGTTGTGATTAGGGTTAGGGTTAGGGATGAAAACCTATAGGAGTTCAAGATATTGTTCAATAACTTTTTTTCTGAAGGTCATAGAGACTTGGAAGTTGGTTCCATCTCCACTAATGTGGCTCTGCCCGATCCATTGGGACCATCCCCGAGCTTCTACGACCTTCGGAAATGGTGAAACCACCAAATCTATAAAAAAAAAGTACAAGTTATTTTTGAATAACTTTTCGTCTGAAAGTCCTAGAGACTTGTGCATTTCATGATTAATAAAGGGTGGCCTGCCACACAACCACACCGAATTTCAGCACGTTTCGAGCAAGCAGCGTGGAGTTATTCCAATTAATCCCTAATATGGGTTAGGGTTGCAATTAGGGTTAGGGTTAGGGTTGCAATTAGGGTTAGGGTTAGGGTTGTGATTAGGGTTAGGGTTAGGGTTGCTATTAGGGTTAGGGTTAGGGATGAATACCCATTGGAGCTCAAGATATTCTTCAATAACTTTTTTTCTGTAGGTCATAGAGACTTGGAAGTTGGTTCCATCTCCACTAATGTGGCTATGCCCGATCCATTGGTACCACCCCCGAGCTTCTACGACCTTTGGAAGGGGTAGGGTTAGGGTTGTGATTAGTGTTTGATTTTTTGGTTGTGATTAGGGTTAGGGTTAGGGATGAAAACCTATAGGAGTTCAAGATATTGTTCAATAACTTTTTTTCTGAAGGTCATAGAGACTTGGAAGTTGGTTCCATCTCCACTAATGTGGCTCTGCCCGATCCATTGGGACCATCCCCGAGCTTCTACGACCTTCGGAAATGGTGAAACCACCAAATCTATTTTAAAAAAGTACAAGATATTTTTGAATAACTTTTCCTCTGAAAGTCCTAGAGACTTGTGCATTTCATGATTAATAAAGGGTGGCCTGCCACACAACCACACCGAATTTCAGCACGTTTCGAGCAAGCAGCGCGGAGTTATTCCAATTAATCCCTAATATGGGTTAGGGTTGCAATTAGGGTTAGGGTTAGGGTTGCAATTAGGGTTAGGGTTAGGGTTGTGATTAGGGTTAGGGTTAGGGTTGCTATTAGGGTTAGGGTTAGGGATGAATACCCATTGGAGCTCAAGATATTCTTCAATAACTTTTTTTCTGTAGGTCATAGAGACTTGGAAGTTGGTTCCATCTCCACTAATGTGGCTATGCCCGATCCATTGGTACCACCCCCGAGCTTCTACGACCTTTGGAAGGGGGAGGGGGTTAGGGTTGTGATTAGTGTTTGATTTTTTGGTTGTGATTAGGGTTAGGGTTAGGGATGAAAACCTATAGGAGTTCAAGATATTGTTCAATAACTTTTTTTCTGAAGGTCATAGAGACTTGGAAGTTGGTTCCATCTCCACTAATGTGGCTCTGCCCGATCCATTGGGACCATCCCCGAGCTTCTACGACCTTCGGAAATGGTGAAACCACCAAATCTATAAAAAAAAAGTACAAGTTATTTTTGAATAACTTTTCGTCTGAAAGTCCTAGAGACTTGTGCATTTCATGATTAATAAAGGGTGGCCTGCCACACAACCACACCGAATTTCAGCACGTTTCGAGCAAGCAGCGTGGAGTTATTCCAATTAATCCCTAATATGGGTTAGGGTTGCAATTAGGGTTAGGGTTAGGGTTGCAATTAGGGTTAGGGTTAGGGTTGTGATTAGGGTTAGGGTTAGGGTTGCTATTAGGGTTAGGGTTAGGGATGAATACCCATTGGAGCTCAAGATATTCTTCAATAACTTTTTTTCTGTAGGTCATAGAGACTTGGAAGTTGGTTCCATCTCCACTAATGTGGCTATGCCCGATCCATTGGTACCACCCCCGAGCTTCTACGACCTTTGGAAGGGGTAGGGTTAGGGTTGTGATTAGTGTTTGATTTTTTGGTTGTGATTAGGGTTAGGGTTAGGGATGAAAACCTATAGGAGTTCAAGATATTGTTCAATAACTTTTTTTCTGAAGGTCATAGAGACTTGGAAGTTGGTTCCATCTCCACTAATGTGGCTCTGCCCGATCCATTGGGACCATCCCCGAGCTTCTACGACCTTCGGAAATGGTGAAACCACCAAATCTATTTTAAAAAAGTACAAGATATTTTTGAATAACTTTTCTTCTGAAAGTCCTAGAGACTTGTGCATTTCATGATTAATAAAGGGTGGCCTGCCACACAACCACACCGAATTTCAGCACGTTTCGAGCAAGCAGCGCGGAGTTATTCCAATTAATCCCTAATATGGGTTAGGGTTGCAATTAGGGTTAGGGTTAGGGTTGCAATTAGGGTTAGGGTTAGGGTTGTGATTAGGGTTAGGGTTAGGGTTGCTATTAGGGTTAGGGTTAGGGATGAATACCCATTGGAGCTCAAGATATTCTTCAATAACTTTTTTTCTGTAGGTCATAGAGACTTGGAAGTTGGTTCCATCTCCACTAATGTGGCTATGCCCGATCCATTGGTACCACCCCCGAGCTTCTACGACCTTTGGAAGGGGTAGGGTTAGGGTTGTGATTAGTGTTTGATTTTTTGGTTGTGATTAGGGTTAGGGTTAGGGATGAAAACCTATAGGAGTTCAAGATATTGTTCAATAACTTTTTTTCTGAAGGTCATAGAGACTTGGAAGTTGGTTCCATCTCCACTAATGTGGCTCTGCCCGATCCATTGGGACCATCCCCAAGCTTCTACGACCTTCGGAAATGGTGAAACCACCAAATCTATAAAAAAAAAGTACAAGATATTTTTGAATAACTTTTCTTCTGAAAGTCCTAGAGACTTGTGCATTTCATGATTAATAAAGGGTGGCCTGCCACACAACCACACCAAATTTCAGCACGTTTCGAGCAAGCAGCGCAGAGTTATTCCAATTAATCCCTAATATGGGTTAGGGTTGCAATTAGGGTTAGGGTTAGGGTTAGGGTTGCAATTAGGGTTAGGGTTGTGATTAGGGTTAGGGTTAGGGTTGCTATTAGGGTTAGGGTTAGGGATGAATACCCATTGGAGCTCAAGATATTCTTCAATAACTTTTTTTCTGTAGGTCATAGAGACTTGGAAGTTGGTTCCATCTCCACTAATGTGGCTATGCCCGATCCATTGGTACCACCCCCGAGCTTCTACGACCTTTGGAAGGGGGAGGGGGTTAGGGTTGTGATTAGTGTTTGATTTTTTGGTTGTGATTAGGGTTAGGGTTAGGGATGAAAACCTATAGGAGTTCAAGATATTGTTCAATAACTTTTTTTCTGAAGGTCATAGAGACTTGGAAGTTGGTTCCATCTCCACTAATGTGGCTCTGCCCGATCCATTGGGACCATCCCCGAGCTTCTACGACCTTCGGAAATGGTGAAACCACCAAATCTATAAAAAAAAAGTACAAGATATTTTTGAATAACTTTTCTTCTGAAAGTCCTAGAGACTTGTGCATTTCATGATTAATAAAGGGTGGCCTGCCACACAACCACACCAAATTTCAGCACGTTTCGAGCAAGCAGCGCGGAGTTATTCCAATTAATCCCTAATATGGGTTAGGGTTGCAATTAGGGTTAGGGTTAGGGTTGCAATTAGGGTTAGGGTTAGGGTTGTGATTAGGGTTAGGGTTAGGGTTGCTATTAGGGTTAGGGTTAGGGATGAATACCCATTGGAGCTCAAGATATTCTTCAATAACTTTTTTTCTGTAGGTCATAGAGACTTGGAAGTTGGTTCCATCTCCACTAATGTGGCTATGCCCGATCCATTGGTACCACCCCCGAGCTTCTACGACCTTTGGAAGGGGTAGGGTTAGGGTTGTGATTAGTGTTTGATTTTTTGGTTGTGATTAGGGTTAGGGTTAGGGATGAAAACCTATAGGAGTTCAAGATATTGTTCAATAACTTTTTTTCTGAAGGTCATAGATACTTGGAAGTTGGTTCCATCTCCACTAATGTGGCTCTGCCCGATCCATTGGGACCATCCCCGAGCTTCTACGACCTTCGGAAATGGTGAAACCACCAAATCTATAAAAAAAAAGTACAAGATATTTTTGAATAACTTTTCTTCTGAAAGTCCTAGAGACTTGTGCATTTCATGATTAATAAAGGGTGGCCTGCCACACAACCACAACAAATTTCAGCACGTTTCGAGCAAGCAGCGCGGAGTTATTCCAATTAATCCCTAATATGGGTTAGGGTTGCAATTAGGGTTAGGGTTAGGGTTAGGGTTGCAATTAGGGTTAGGGTTGTGATTAGGGTTAGGGTTAGGGTTGCTATTAGGGTTAGGGTTAGGGATGAATACCCATTGGAGCTCAAGATATTCTTCAATAACTTTTTTTCTGTAGGTCATAGAGACTTGGAAGTTGGTTCCATCTCCACTAATGTGGCTATGCCCGATCCATTGGTACCACCCCCGAGCTTCTACGACCTTTGGAAGGGGGAGGGGGTTAGGGTTGTGATTAGTGTTTGATTTTTTGGTTGTGATTAGGGTTAGGGTTAGGGATGAAAACCTATAGGAGTTCAAGATATTGTTCAATAACTTTTTTTCTGAAGGTCATAGAGACTTGGAAGTTGGTTCCATCTCCACTAATGTGGCTCTGCCCGATCCATTGGGACCATCCCCGAGCTTCTACGACCTTCGGATATGGTGAAACCACCAAATCTATAAAAAAAAAGTACAAGATATTTTTGAATAACTTTTCTTCTGAAAGTCCTAGAGACTTGTGCATTTCATGATTAATAAAGGGTGGCCTGCCACACAACCACACCAAATTTCAGCACGTTTCGAGCAAGCAGCGCGGAGTTATTCCAATTAATCCCTAATATGGGTTAGGGTTGCAATTAGGGTTAGGGTTAGGGTTAGGGTTGCAATTAGGGTTAGGGTTGTGATTAGGGTTAGGGTTAGGGTTGCTATTAGGGTTAGGGTTAGGGATGAAAACCTATAGGAGTTCAAGATATTGTTCAATAACTTTTTTTCTGAAGGTCATAGAGACTTGGAAGTTGGTTCCATCTCCACTAATGTGGCTCTGCCCGATCCATTGGGACCATCCCCGAGCTTCTACGACCTTCGGAAATGGTGAAACCACCAAATCTTTAAAAAAAAAAGTACAAGATATTTTTGAATAACTTTTCTTCTGAAAGTCCTAGAGACTTGTGCATTTCATGATTAATAAAGGGTGGCCTGCCACACAACCACACCAAATTTCAGCACGTTTCGAGCAAGCAGCGCGGAGTTATTCCAATTAATCCCTAATATGGGTTAGGGTTGCAATTAGGGTTAGGGTTAGGGTTGCAATTAGGGTTAGGGTTGTGATTAGGGTTAGGGTTAGGGTTGCTATTAGGGTTAGGGTTAGGGATGAATACCCATTGGAGCTCAAGATATTCTTCAATAACTTTTTTTCTGTAGGTCATAGAGACTTGGAAGTTGGTTCCATCTCCACTAATGTGGCTATGCCCGATCCATTGGTACCACCCCCGAGCTTCTACGACCTTTGGAAGGGGTAGGGTTAGGGTTGTGATTAGTGTTTGATTTTTTGGTTGTGATTAGGGTTAGGGTTAGGGATGAAAACCTATAGGAGTTCAAGATATTGTTCAATAACTTTTTTTCTGAAGGTCATAGAGACTTGGAAGTTGGTTCCATCTCCACTAATGTGGCTCTGCCCGATCCATTGGGACCATCCCCGAGCTTCTACGACCTTCGGAAATGGTGAAACCACCAAATCTATAAAAAAAAAAGTACAAGATATTTTTGAATAACTTTTCTTCTGAAAGTCCTAGAGACTTGTGCATTTCATGATTAATAAAGGGTGGCCTGCCACACAACCACACCAAATTTCAGCACGTTTCAAGCAAGCAGCGCGGAGTTATTCCAATTAATCCCTAATATGGGTTAGGGTTGCAATTAGGGTTAGGGTTAGGGTTGCAATTAGGGTTAGGGTTGTGATTAGGGTTAGGGTTAGGGTTAGGGTTGCTATTAGGGTTAGGGTTAGGGATGAATACCCATTGGAGCTCAAGATATTCTTCAATAACTTTTTTTCTGTAGGTCATAGAGACTTGGAAGTTGGTTCCATCTCCACTAATGTGGCTATGCCCGATCCATTGGTACCACCCCCGAGCTTCTACGACCTTTGGAAGGGGTAGGGTTAGGGTTGTGATTAGTGTTTGATTTTTTGGTTGTGATTAGGGTTAGGGTTAGGGATGAAAACCTATAGGAGTTCAAGATATTGTTCAATAACTTTTTTTCTGAAGGTCATAGAGACTTGGAAGTTGGTTCCATCTCCACTAATGTGGCTCTGCCCGATCCATTGGGACCATCCCCGAGCTTCTACGACCTTCGGAAATGGTGAAACCACCAAATCTATAAAAAAAAAGTACAAGATATTTTTGAAAAACTTTTCTTCTGAAAGTCCTAGAGACTTGTGCATTTCATGATTAATAAAGGGTGGCCTGCCACACAACCACACCGAATTTCAGCACGTTTCGAGCAAGCAGCGCGGAGTTATTCCAATTAATCCCTAATATGGGTTAGGGTTGCAATTAGGGTTAGGGTTAGGGTTGTGATTAGGGTTAGGGTTAGGGTTGCTATTAGGGTTAGGGTTAGTGATGAATACCCATTGGAGCTCAAGATATTCTTCAATAACTTTTTTTCTGTAGGTCATAGAGACTTGGAAGTTGGTTCCATCTCCACTAATGTGGCTATGCCCGATCCATTGGTACCACCCCCGAGCTTCTACGACCTTTGGAAGGGGTAGGGTTAGGGTTGTGATTAGTGTTTGATTTTTTGGTTGTGATTAGGGTTAGGGTTAGGGATGAAAACCTATAGGAGTTCAAGATATTGTTCAATAACTTTTTTTCTGAAGGTCATAGAGACTTGGAAGTTGGTTCCATCTCCACTAATGTGGCTCTGCCCGATCCATTGGGACCATCCCCGAGCTTCTACGACCTTCAGAAATGGTGAAACCACCAAATCTATAAAAAAAAAGTACAAGATATTTTTGAATAACTTTTCTTCTGAAAGTCCTAGAGACTTGTGCATTTCATGATTAATAAAGGGTGGCCTGCCACACAACCACACCGAATTTCAGCACGTTTCGAGCAAGCAGCGCGGAGTTATTCCAATTAATCCCTAATATGGGTTAGGGTTGCAATTAGGGTTAGGGTTAGGGTTAGGGTTAGGGTTGCAATTAGGGTTAGGGTTAGGGTTGTGATTAGGGTTAGGGTTAGGGTTGCTATTAGGGTTAGGGTTAGGGATGAATACCCATTGGAGCTCAAGATATTCTTCAATAACTTTTTTTCTGTAGGTCATAGAGACTTGGAAGTTGGTTCCATCTCCACTAATGTGGCTATGCCCGATCCATTGGTACCACCCCCGAGCTTCTACGACCTTTGGAAGGGGTAGGGTTAGGGTTGTGATTAGTGTTTGATTTTTTGGTTGTGATTAGGGTTAGGGTTAGGGATGAAAACCTATAGGAGTTCAAGATATTGTTCAATAACTTTTTTTCTGAAGGTCATAGAGACTTGGAAGTTGGTTCCATCTCCACTAATGTGGCTCTGCCCGATCCATTGGGACCATCCCCGAGCTTCTACGACCTTCGGAAATGGTGAAACCACCAAATCTATAAAAAAAAAGTACAAGATATTTTTGAAAAACTTTTCTTCTGAAAGTCCTAGAGACTTGTGCATTTCATGATTAATAAAGGGTGGCCTGCCACACAACCACACCGAATTTCAGCACGTTTCGAGCAAGCAGCGCGGAGTTATTCCAATTAATCCCTAATATGGGTTAGGGTTGCAATTAGGGTTAGGGTTAGGGTTGCAATTAGGGTTAGGGTTAGGGTTGTGATTAGGGTTAGGGTTAGGGTTGCTATTAGGGTTAGGGTTAGGGATGAATACCCATTGGAGCTCAAGATATTCTTCAATAACTTTTTTTCTGTAGGTCATAGAGACTTGGAAGTTGGTTCCATGTCCACTAATGTGGCTATGCCCGATCCATTGGTACCACCCCCGAGCTTCTACGACCTTTGGAAGGGGTAGGGTTAGGGTTGTGATTAGTGTTTGATTTTTTGGTTGTGATTAGGGTTAGGGTTAGGGATGAAAACCTATAGGAGTTCAAGATATTGTTCAATAACTTTTTTTCTGAAGGTCATAGAGACTTGGAAGTTGGTTCCATCTCCACTAATGTGGCTCTGCCCGATCCATTGGGACCATCCCCGAGCTTCTACGACCTTCGGAAATGGTGAAACCACCAAATCTATAAAAAAAAAGTACAAGATATTTTTGAAAAACTTTTCTTCTGAAAGTCCTAGAGACTTGTGCATTTCATGATTAATAAAGGGTGGCCTGCCACACAACCACACCGAATTTCAGCACGTTTCGAGCAAGCAGCGCGGAGTTATTCCAATTAATCCCTAATATGGGTTAGGGTTGCAATTAGGGTTAGGGTTAGGGTTGCAATTAGGGTTAGGGTTAGGGTTGTGATTAGGGTTAGGGTTAGGGTTGCTATTAGGGTTAGGGTTAGGGATGAATACCCATTGGAGCTCAAGATATTCTTCAATAACTTTTTTTCTGTAGGTCATAGAGACTTGGAAGTTGGTTCCATGTCCACTAATGTGGCTATGCCCGATCCATTGGTACCACCCCCGAGCTTCTACGACCTTTGGAAGGGGTAGGGTTAGGGTTGTGATTAGTGTTTGATTTTTTGGTTGTGATTAGGGTTAGGGTTAGGGATGAAAACCTATAGGAGTTCAAGATATTGTTCAATAACTTTTTTTCTGAAGGTCATAGAGACTTGGAAGTTGGTTCCATCTCCACTAATGTGGCTCTGCCCGATCCATTGGGACCATCCCCGAGCTTCTACGACCTTCGGAAATGGTGAAACCACCAAATCTATAAAAAAAAAGTACAAGATATTTTTGAAAAACTTTTCTTCTGAAAGTCCTAGAGACTTGTGCATTTCATGATTAATAAAGGGTGGCCTGCCACACAACCACACCGAATTTCAGCACGTTTCGAGCAAGCAGCGCGGAGTTATTCCAATTAATCCCTAATATGGGTTAGGGTTGCAATTAGGGTTAGGGTTAGGGTTGCAATTAGGGTTAGGGTTAGGGTTGTGATTAGGGTTAGGGTTAGGGTTGCTATTAGGGTTAGGGTTAGGGATGAATACCCATTGGAGCTCAATATATTCTTCAATAACTTTTTTTCTGTAGGTCATAGAGACTTGGAAGTTGGTTCCATGTCCACTAATGTGGCTATGCCCGATCCATTGGTACCACCCCCGAGCTTCTACGACCTTTGGAAGGGGTAGGGTTAGGGTTGTGATTAGTGTTTGATTTTTTGGTTGTGATTAGGGTTAGGGTTAGGGATGAAAACCTATAGGAGTTCAAGATATTGTTCAATAACTTTTTTTCTGAAGGTCATAGAGACTTGGAAGTTGGTTCCATCTCCACTAATGTGGCTCTGCCCGATCCATTGGGACAATCCCCGAGCTTCTACGACCTTCGGAAATGGTGAAACCACCAAATCTATAAAAAAAAAGTACAAGATATTTTTGAATAACTTTTCTTCTGAAAGTCCTAGAGACTTGTGCATTTCATGATTAATAAAGGGTGGCCTGCCACACAACCACACCGAATTTCAGCACGTTTCGAGCAAGCAGCGCGGAGTTATTCCAATTAATCCCTAATATGGGTTAGGGTTGCAATTAGGGTTAGGGTTAGGGTTAGGGTTAGGGTTGCAATTAGGGTTAGGTTTGTGATTAGGGTTAGGGTTAGGGTTGCTATTAGGGTTAGGGTTAGGGATGAATACCCATTGGAGCTCAAGATATTCTTCAATAACTTTTTTTCTGTATGTCATAGAGACTTGGAAGTTGGTTCCATCTCCACTAATGTGGCTATGCCCGATCCATTGGTACCACCCCCGAGCTTCTACGACCTTTGGAAGGGGTAGGGTTAGGGTTGTGATTAGTGTTTGATTTTTTGGTTGTGATTAGGGTTAGGGTTAGGGATGAAAACCTATAGGAGTTCAAGATATTGTTCAATAACTTTTTTTCTGAAGGTCATAGAGACTTGGAAGTTGGTTCCATCTCCACTAATGTGGCTCTGCCCGATCCATTGGGACCATCCCCGAGCTTCTACGACCTTCGGAAATGGTGAAACCACCAAATCTATAAAAAAAAAGTACAAGATATTTTTGAAAAACTTTTCTTCTGAAAGTCCTAGAGACTTGTGCATTTCATGATTAATAAAGGGTGGCCTGCCACACAACCACACCGAATTTCAGCACGTTTCGAGCAAGCAGCGCGGAGTTATTCCAATTAATCCCTAATATGGGTTAGGGTTGCAATTAGGGTTAGGGTTAGGGTTAGGGTTAGGGTTGCAATTAGGGTTAGGGTTAGGGTTGTGATTAGAGTTAGGGTTAGGGTTGCTATTAGGGTTAGGGTTAGGGATGAATACCCATTGGAGCTCAAGATATTCTTCAATAACTTTTTTTCTGTAGGTCATAGAGACTTGGAAGTTGGTTCCATCTCCACTAATGTGGCTATGCCCGATCCATTGGTACCACCCCCGAGCTTCTACGACCTTTGGAAGGGGTAGGGTTAGGGTTGTGATTAGTGTTTGATTTTTTGGTTGTGATTAGGGTTAGGGTTAGGGATGAAAACCTATAGGAGTTCAAGATATTGTTCAATAACTTTTTTTCTGAAGGTCATAGAGACTTGGAAGTTGGTTCCATCTCCACTAATGTGGCTCTGCCCGATCCATTGGGACCATCCCCGAGCTTCTACGACCTTCGGAAATGGTGAAACCACCAAATCTATAAAAAAAAAGTACAAGATATTTTTGAATAACTTTTCTTCTGAAAGTCCTAGAGAGTTGTGCATTTTATGATTAATAAAGGGTGGCCTGCCACACAACCACACCGAATTTCAGCACGTTTCGAGCAAGCAGCGCGGAGTTATTCCAATTAATCCCTAATATGGGTTAGGGTTGCAATTAGGGTTAGGGTTAGGGTTAGGGTTAGGGTTGCAATTAGGGTTAGGGTTAGGGTTGTGATTAGGGTTAGGGTTAGGGTTGCGATTAGGGTTAGGGTTAGGGATGAATACCCATTGGAGCTCAAGATATTCTTCAATAACTTTTTTTCTGTAGGTCATAGAGACTTGGAAGTTGGTTCCATCTCCACTAATGTGGCTATGCCCGATCCATTGGTACCACCCCCGAGCTTCTACGACCTTTGGAAGGGGTAGGGTTAGGGTTGTGATTAGTGTTTGATTTTTTGGTTGTGATTAGGGTTAGGGTTAGGGATGAAAACCTATAGGAGTTCAAGATATTGTTCAATAACTTTTTTTCTGAAGGTCATAGAGACTTGGAAGTTGGTTCCATCTCCACTAATGTGGCTCTGCCCGATCCATTGGGACCATCCCCGAGCTTCTACGACCTTCGGAAATGGTGAAACCACCAAATCTATAAAAAAAAAGTACAAGATATTTTTGAATAACTTTTCTTCTGAAAGTCCTAGAGACTTGTGCATTTCATGATTAATAAAGGGTGGCCTGCCACACAACCACACCGAATTTCAGCACGTTTCGAGCAAGCAGCGCGGAGTTATTCCAATTAATCCCTAATATGGGTTAGGGTTGCAATTAGGGTTAGGGTTAGGGTTGCAATTAGGGTTAGGGTTAGGGTTGTGATTAGGGTTAGGGTTAGGGTTGCTATTAGGGTTAGGGTTAGGGATGAATACCCATTGGAGCTCAAGATATTCTTCAATAACTTTTTTTCTGTAGGTCATAGAGACTTGGAAGTTGGTTCCATGTCCACTAATGTGGCTATGCCCGATCCATTGGTACCACCCCCGAGCTTCTACGACCTTTGGAAGGGGTAGGGTTAGGGTTGTGATTAGTGTTTGATTTTTTGGTTGTGATTAGGGTTAGGGTTAGGGATGAAAACCTATAGGAGTTCAAGATATTGTTCAATAACTTTTTTTCTGAAGGTCATAGAGACTTGGAAGTTGGTTCCATCTCCACTAATGTGGCTCTGCCCGATCCATTGGGACAATCCCCGAGCTTCTACGACCTTCGGAAATGGTGAAACCACCAAATCTATAAAAAAAAAGTACAAGATATTTTTGAATAACTTTTCTTCTGAAAGTCCTAGAGACTTGTGCATTTCATGATTAATAAAGGGTGGCCTGCCACACAACCACACCGAATTTCAGCACGTTTCGAGCAAGCAGCGCGGAGTTATTCCAATTAATCCCTAATATGGGTTAGGGTTGCAATTAGGGTTAGGGTTAGGGTTGCAATTAGGGTTAGGGTTGTGATTAGGGTTAGGGTTAGGGTTGCTATTAGGGTTAGGGTTAGGGATGAATACCCATTGGAGCTCAAGATATTCTTCAATAACTTTTTTTCTGTATGTCATAGAGACTTGGAAGTTGGTTCCATCTCCACTAATGTGGCTATGCCCGATCCATTGGTACCACCCCCGAGCTTCTACGACCTTTGGAAGGGGTAGGGTTAGGGTTGTGATTAGTGTTTGATTTTTTGGTTGTGATTAGGGTTAGGGTTAGGGATGAAAACCTATAGGAGTTCAAGATATTGTTCAATAACTTTTTTTCTGAAGGTCATAGAGACTTGGAAGTTGGTTCCATCTCCACTAATGTGGCTCTGCCCGATCCATTGGGACCATCCCCGAGCTTCTACGACCTTCGGAAATGGTGAAACCACCAAATCTATAAAAAAAAAGTACAAGATATTTTTGAAAAACTTTTCTTCTGAAAGTCCTAGAGACTTGTGCATTTCATGATTAATAAAGGGTGGCCTGCCACACAACCACACCGAATTTCAGCACGTTTCGAGCAAGCAGCGCGGAGTTATTCCAATTAATCCCTAATATGGGTTAGGGTTGCAATTAGGGTTAGGGTTAGGGTTAGGGTTAGGGTTGCAATTAGGGTTAGGGTTAGGGTTGTGATTAGAGTTAGGGTTAGGGTTGCTATTAGGGTTAGGGTTAGGGATGAATACCCATTGGAGCTCAAGATATTCTTCAATAACTTTTTTTCTGTAGGTCATAGAGACTTGGAAGTTGGTTCCATCTCCACTAATGTGGCTATGCCCGATCCATTGGTACCACCCCCGAGCTTCTACGACCTTTGGAAGGGGTAGGGTTAGGGTTGTGATTAGTGTTTGATTTTTTGGTTGTGATTAGGGTTAGGGTTAGGGATGAAAACCTATAGGAGTTCAAGATATTGTTCAATAACTTTTTTTCTGAAGGTCATAGAGACTTGGAAGTTGGTTCCATCTCCACTAATGTGGCTCTGCCCGATCCATTGGGACCATCCCCGAGCTTCTACGACCTTCGGAAATGGTGAAACCACCAAATCTATAAAAAAAAAGTACAAGATATTTTTGAATAACTTTTCTTCTGAAAGTCCTAGAGAGTTGTGCATTTTATGATTAATAAAGGGTGGCCTGCCACACAACCACACCGAATTTCAGCACGTTTCGAGCAAGCAGCGCGGAGTTATTCCAATTAATCCCTAATATGGGTTAGGGTTGCAATTAGGGTTAGGGTTAGGGTTAGGGTTAGGGTTGCAATTAGGGTTAGGGTTAGGGTTGTGATTAGGGTTAGGGTTAGGGTTGCGATTAGGGTTAGGGTTAGGGATGAATACCCATTGGAGCTCAAGATATTCTTCAATAACTTTTTTTCTGTAGGTCATAGAGACTTGGAAGTTGGTTCCATCTCCACTAATGTGGCTATGCCCGATCCATTGGTACCACCCCCGAGCTTCTACGACCTTTGGAAGGGGTAGGGTTAGGGTTGTGATTAGTGTTTGATTTTTTGGTTGTGATTAGGGTTAGGGTTAGGGATGAAAACCTATAGGAGTTCAAGATATTGTTCAATAACTTTTTTTCTGAAGGTCATAGAGACTTGGAAGTTGGTTCCATCTCAACTAATGTGGCTCTGCCCGATCCATTGGGACCATCCCCGAGCTTCTACGACCTTCGGAAATGGTGAAACCACCAAATCTATAAAAAAAAAGTACAAGATATTTTTGAATAACTTTTCTTCTGAAAGTCCTAGAGACTTGTGCATTTCATGATTAATAAAGGGTGGCCTGCCACACAACCACACCGAATTTCAGCACGTTTCGAGCAAGCAGCGCGGAGTTATTCCAATTAATCCCTAATATGGGTTAGGGTTGCAATTAGGGTTAGGGTTAGGGTTGCAATTAGGGTTAGGGTTAGGGTTGTGATTAGGGTTAGGGTTAGGGTTGCTATTAGGGTTAGGGTTAGGGATGAATACCCATTGGAGCTCAAGATATTCTTCAATAACTTTTTTTCTGTATGTCATAGAGACTTGGAAGTTGGTTCCATCTCCACTAATGTGGCTATGCCCGATCCATTGGTACCACCCCCGAGCTTCTACGACCTTTGGAAGGGGTAGGGTTAGGGTTGTGATTAGTGTTTGATTTTTTGGTTGTGATTAGGGTTAGGGTTAGGGATGAAAACCTATAGGAGTTCAAGATATTGTTCAATAACTTTTTTTCTGAAGGTCATAGAGACTTGGAAGTTGGTTCCATCTCCACTAATGTGGCTCTGCCCGATCCATTGGGACCATCCCCGAGCTTCTACGACCTTCGGAAATGGTGAAACCACCAAATCTATAAAAAAAAAGTACAAGATATTTTTGAATAACTTTTCTTCTGAAAGTCCTAGAGACTTGTGCATTTCATGATTAATAAAGGGTGGCCTGCCACACAACCACACCGAATTTCAGCACGTTTCGAGCAAGCAGCGCGGAGTTATTCCAATTAATCCCTAATATGGGTTAGGGTTGCAATTAGGGTTAGGGTTAGGGTTGCAATTAGGGTTAGGGTTAGGGTTGTGATTAGGGTTAGGGTTAGGGTTGCTATTAGGGTTAGGGTTAGGGATGAATACCCATTGGAGCTCAAGATATTCTTCAATAACTTTTTTTCTGTAGGTCATAGAGACTTGGAAGTTGGTTCCATGTCCACTAATGTGGCTATGCCCGATCCATTGGTACCACCCCCGAGCTTCTACGACCTTTGGAAGGGGTAGGGTTAGGGTTGTGATTAGTGTTTGATTTTTTGGTTGTGATTAGGGTTAGGGTTAGGGATGAAAACCTATAGGAGTTCAAGATATTGTTCAATAACTTTTTTTCTGAAGGTCATAGAGACTTGGAAGTTGGTTCCATCTCCACTAATGTGGCTCTGCCCGATCCATTGGGACAATCCCCGAGCTTCTACGACCTTCGGAAATGGTGAAACCACCAAATCTATAAAAAAAAAGTACAAGATATTTTTGAATAACTTTTCTTCTGAAAGTCCTAGAGACTTGTGCATTTCATGATTAATAAAGGGTGGCCTGCCACACAACCACACCGAATTTCAGCACGTTTCGAGCAAGCAGCGCGGAGTTATTCCAATTAATCCCTAATATGGGTTAGGGTTGCAATTAGGGTTAGGGTTAGGGTTAGGGTTAGGGTTGCAATTAGGGTTAGGGTTGTGATTAGGGTTAGGGTTAGGGTTGCTATTAGGGTTAGGGTTAGGGATGAATACCCATTGGAGCTCAAGATATTCTTCAATAACTTTTTTTCTGTATGTCATAGAGACTTGGAAGTTGGTTCCATCTCCACTAATGTGGCTATGCCCGATCCATTGGTACCACCCCCGAGCTTCTACGACCTTTGGAAGGGGTAGGGTTAGGGTTGTGATTAGTGTTTGATTTTTTGGTTGTGATTAGGGTTAGGGTTAGGGATGAAAACCTATAGGAGTTCAAGATATTGTTCAATAACTTTTTTTCTGAAGGTCATAGAGACTTGGAAGTTGGTTCCATCTCCACTAATGTGGCTCTGCCCGATCCATTGGGACCATCCCCGAGCTTCTACGACCTTCGGAAATGGTGAAACCACCAAATCTATAAAAAAAAAGTACAAGATATTTTTGAAAAACTTTTCTTCTGAAAGTCCTAGAGACTTGTGCATTTCATGATTAATAAAGGGTGGCCTGCCACACAACCACACCGAATTTCAGCACGTTTCGAGCAAGCAGCGCGGAGTTATTCCAATTAATCCCTAATATGGGTTAGGGTTGCAATTAGGGTTAGGGTTAGGGTTAGGGTTGCAATTAGGGTTAGGGTTAGGGTTGTGATTAGAGTTAGGGTTAGGGTTGCTATTAGGGTTAGGGTTAGGGATGAATACCCATTGGAGCTCAAGATATTCTTCAATAACTTTTTTTCTGTAGGTCATAGAGACTTGGAAGTTGGTTCCATCTCCACTAATGTGGCTATGCCCGATCCATTGGTACCACCCCCGAGCTTCTACGACCTTTGGAAGGGGTAGGGTTAGGGTTGTGATTAGTGTTTGATTTTTTGGTTGTGATTAGGGTTAGGGTTAGGGATGAAAACCTATAGGAGTTCAAGATATTGTTCAATAACTTTTTTTCTGAAGGTCATAGAGACTTGGAAGTTGGTTCCATCTCCACTAATGTGGCTCTGCCCGATCCATTGGGACCATCCCCGAGCTTCTACGACCTTCGGAAATGGTGAAACCACCAAATCTATAAAAAAAAAGTACAAGATATTTTTGAATAACTTTTCTTCTGAAAGTCCTAGAGAGTTGTGCATTTTATGATTAATAAAGGGTGGCCTGCCACACAACCACACCGAATTTCAGCACGTTTCGAGCAAGCAGCGCGGAGTTATTCCAATTAATCCCTAATATGGGTTAGGGTTGCAATTAGGGTTAGGGTTAGGGTTAGGGTTAGGGTTGCAATTAGGGTTAGGGTTAGGGTTGTGATTAGGGTTAGGGTTAGGGTTGCGATTAGGGTTAGGGTTAGGGATGAATACCCATTGGAGCTCAAGATATTCTTCAATAACTTTTTTTCTGTAGGTCATAGAGACTTGGAAGTTGGTTCCATCTCCACTAATGTGGCTATGCCCGATCCATTGGTACCACCCCCGAGCTTCTACGACCTTTGGAAGGGGTAGGGTTAGGGTTGTGATTAGTGTTTGATTTTTTGGTTGTGATTAGGGTTAGGGTTAGGGATGAAAACCTATAGGAGTTCAAGATATTGTTCAATAACTTTTTTTCTGAAGGTCATAGAGACTTGGAAGTTGGTTCCATCTCAACTAATGTGGCTCTGCCCGATCCATTGGGACCATCCCCGAGCTTCTACGACCTTCGGAAATGGTGAAACCACCAAATCTATAAAAAAAAAGTACAAGATATTTTTGAATAACTTTTCTTCTGAAAGTCCTAGAGACTTGTGCATTTCATGATTAATAAAGGGTGGCCTGCCACACAACCACACCGAATTTCAGCACGTTTCGAGCAAGCAGCGCGGAGTTATTCCAATTAATCCCTAATATGGGTTAGGGTTGCAATTAGGGTTAGGGTTAGGGTTGCAATTAGGGTTAGGGTTAGGGTTGTGATTAGGGTTAGGGTTAGGGTTGCTATTAGGGTTAGGGTTAGGGATGAATACCCATTGGAGCTCAAGATATTCTTCAATAACTTTTTTTCTGTATGTCATAGAGACTTGGAAGTTGGTTCCATCTCCACTAATGTGGCTATGCCCGATCCATTGGTACCACCCCCGAGCTTCTACGACCTTTGGAAGGGGTAGGGTTAGGGTTGTGATTAGTGTTTGATTTTTTGGTTGTGATTAGGGTTAGGGTTAGGGATGAAAACCTATAGGAGTTCAAGATATTGTTCAATAACTTTTTTTCTGAAGGTCATAGAGACTTGGAAGTTGGTTCCATCTCCACTAATGTGGCTCTGCCCGATCCATTGGGACCATCCCCGAGCTTCTACGACCTTCGGAAATGGTGAAACCACCAAATCTATAAAAAAAAAGTACAAGATATTTTTGAAAAACCTTTCTTCTGAAAGTCCTAGAGACTTGTGCATTTCATGATTAATAAAGGGTGGCCTGCCACACAACCACACCGAATTTCAGCACGTTTCGAGCAAGCAGCGCGGAGTTATTCCAATTAATCCCTAATATGGGTTAGGGTTGCAATTAGGGTTAGGGTTAGGGTTAGGGTTAGGGTTGCAATTAGGGTTAGGGTTAGGGTTGTGATTAGAGTTAGGGTTAGGGTTGCTATTAGGGTTAGGGTTAGGGATGAATACCCATTGGAGCTCAAGATATTCTTCAATAACTTTTTTTCTGTAGGTCATAGAGACTTGGAAGTTGGTTCCATCTCCACTAATGTGGCTATGCCCGATCCATTGGTACCACCCCCGAGCTTCTACGACCTTTGGAAGGGGTAGGGTTAGGGTTGTGATTAGTGTTTGATTTTTTGGTTGTGATTAGGGTTAGGGTTAGGGATGAAAACCTATAGGAGTTCAAGATATTGTTCAATAACTTTTTTTCTGAAGGTCATAGAGACTTGGAAGTTGGTTCCATCTCCACTAATGTGGCTCTGCCCGATCCATTGGGACCATCCCCGAGCTTCTACGACCTTCGGAAATGGTGAAACCACCGAATCTATAAAAAAAAAGTACAAGATATTTTTGAATAACTTTTCTTCTGAAAGTCCTAGAGACTTGTGCATTTCATGATTAATAAAGGGTGGCCTGCCACACAACCACACCGAATATCAGCACGTTTCGAGCAAGCAGCGCGGAGTTATTCCAATTAATCCCTAATATGGGTTAGGGTTGCAATTAGGGTTAGGGTTAGGGTTAGGGTTGCAATTAGGGTTAGGGTTAGGGTTGTGATTAGAGTTAGGGTTAGGGTTGCTATTAGGGTTAGGGTTAGGGATGAATACCCATTGGAGCTCAAGATATTCTTCAATAACTTTTTTTCTGTAGGTCATAGAGACTTTGAAGTTGGTTCCATCTCCACTAATGTGGCTATGCCCGATCCATTGGTACCACCCCCGAGCTTCTACGACCTTTGGAAGGGGTAGGGTTAGGGTTGTGATTAGTGTTTGATGTTTTGGTTGTGATTAGGGTGAGGGTTAGGGATGAAAACCTATAGGAGTTCAAGATATTGTTCAATAACTTTTTTTCTGAAGGTCATAGAGACTTGGAAGTTGGTTCCATCTCCACTAATGTGGCTCTGCCCGATCCATTGGGACCATCCCCGAGCTTCTACGACCTTCGGAAATGGTGAAACCACCGAATCTATAAAAAAAAAGTACAAGATATTTTTGAATAACTTTTCTTCTGAAAGTCCTAGAGACTTGTGCATTTCATGATTAATAAAGGGTGGCCTGCCACACAACCACACCGAATTTCAGCACGTTTCGAGCAAGCAGCGCGGAGTTATTCCAATTAATCCCTAATATGGGTTAGGGTTGCAATTAGGGTTAGGGTTAGGGTTAGGGTTGCAATTAGGGTTAGGGTTAGGGTTGTGATTAGGGTTAGGGTTAGGGTTGCTATTAGGGTTAGGGTTAGGGATGAATACCCATTGGAGCTCAAGATATTCTTCAATAACTTTTTTTCTGTAGGTCATAGAGACTTGGAAGTTGGTTCCATGTCCACTAATGTGGCTATGCCCGATCCATTGGTACCACCCCCGAGCTTCTACGACCTTTGGAAGGGGTAGGGTTAGGGTTGTGATTAGTGTTTGATTTTTTGGTTGTGATTAGGGTTAGGGTTAGGGATGAAAACCTATAGGAGTTCAAGATATTGTTCAATAACTTTTTTTCTGAAGGTCATAGAGACTTGGAAGTTGGTTCCATCTCCACTAATGTGGCTCTGCCCGATCCATTGGGACCATCCCCGAGCTTCTACGACCTTCGGAAATGGTGAAACCACCGAATCTATAAAAAAAAAGTGCAAGATATTTTTGAATAACTTTTCTTCTGAAAGTCCTAGAGACTTGTGCATTTCATGATTAATAAAGGGTGGCCTGCCACACAACCACACCGAATTTCAGCACGTTTCGAGCAAGCAGCGCGGAGTTATTCCAATTAATCCCTAATATGGGTTAGGGTTGCAATTAGGGTTAGGGTTAGGGTTAGGGTTGCAATTAGGGTTAGGGTTAGGGTTGTGATTAGGGTTAGGGTTAGGGTTGCTATTAGGGTTAGGGTTAGGGATGAATACCCATTGGAGCTCAAGATATTCTTCAATAACTTTTTTTCTGTAGGTCATAGAGACTTGGAAGTTGGTTCCATGTCCACTAATGTGGCTATGCCCGATCCATTGGTACCACCCCCGAGCTTCTACGACCTTTGGAAGGGGTAGGGTTAGGGTTGTGATTAGTGTTTGATTTTTTGGTTGTGATTAGGGTTAGGGTTAGGGATGAAAACCTATAGGAGTTCAAGATATTGTTCAATAACTTTTTTTCTGAAGGTCATAGAGACTTGGAAGTTGGTTCCATCTCCACTAATGTGGCTCTGCCCGATCCATTGGGACCATCCCCGAGCTTCTACGACCTTCGGAAATGGTGAAACCACCGAATCTATAAAAAAAAAGTGCAAGATATTTTTGAATAACTTTTCTTCTGAAAGTCCTAGAGACTTGTGCATTTCATGATTAATAAAGGGTGGCCTGCCACACAACCACACCGAATTTCAGCACGTTTCGAGCAAGCAGCGCGGAGTTATTCCAATTAATCCCTAATATGGGTTAGGGTTGCAATTAGGGTTAGGGTTAGGGTTAGGGTTAGGGTTGCAATTAGGGTTAGGGTTAGGGTTGTGATTAGGGTTAGGGTTAGGGTTGCTATTAGGGTTAGGGTTAGGGATGAATACCCATTGGAGCTCAAGATATTCTTCAATAACTTTTTTTCTGTAGGTCATAGAGACTTGGAAGTTGGTTCCATGTCCACTAATGTGGCTATGCCCGATCCATTGGTACCACCCCCGAGCTTCTACGACCTTTGGAAGGGGTAGGGTTAGGGTTGTGATTAGTGTTTGATTTTTTGGTTGTGATTAGGGTTAGGGTTAGGGATGAAAACCTATAGGAGTTCAAGATATTGTTCAATAACTTTTTTTCTGAAGGTCATAGAGACTTGGAAGTTGGTTCCATCTCCACTAATGTGGCTCTGCCCGATCCATTGGGACCATCCCCGAGCTTCTACGACCTTCGGAAATGGTGAAACCACCGAATCTATAAAAAAAAAGTGCAAGATATTTTTGAATAACTTTTCTTCTGAAAGTCCTAGAGACTTGTGCATTTCATGATTAATAAAGGGTGGCCTGCCACACAACCACACCGAATTTCAGCACGTTTCGAGCAAGCAGCGCGGAGTTATTCCAATTAATCCCTAATATGGGTTAGGGTTGCAATTAGGGTTAGGGTTAGGGTTAGGGTTGCAATTAGGGTTAGGGTTAGGGTTGTGATTAGGGTTAGGGTTAGGGTTGCTATTAGGGTTAGGGTTAGGGATGAATACCCATTGGAGCTCAAGATATTCTTCAATAACTTTTTTTCTGTAGGTCATAGAGACTTGGAAGTTGGTTCCATCTCCACTAATGTGGCTATGCCAGATCCATTGGTACCACCCCCGAGCTTCTACGACCTTTGGAAGGGGTAGGGTTAGGGTTGTGATTAGTGTTTGATTTTTTGGTTGTGATTAGGGTTAGGGTTAGGGATGAAAACCTATAGGAGTTCAAGATATTGTTCAATAACTTTTTTTCTGAAGGTCATAGAGACTTGGAAGTTGGTTCCATCTCCACTAATGTGGCTCTGCCCGATCCATTGGGACCATCCCCGAGCTTCTACGACCTTCGGAAATGGTGAAACCACCGAATCTATAAAAAAAAAGTGCAAGATATTTTTGAATAACTTTTCTTCTGAAAGTCCTAGAGACTTGTGCATTTCATGATTAATAAAGGGTGGCCTGCCACACAACCACACCGAATTTCAGCACGTTTCGAGCAAGCAGCGCGGAGTTATTCCAATTAATCCCTAATATGGGTTAGGGTTGCAATTAGGGTTAGGGTTAGGGTTAGGGTTGCAATTAGGGTTAGGGTTAGGGTTGTGATTAGGGTTAGGGTTAGGGTTGCTATTAGGGTTAGGGTTAGGGATGAATACCCATTGGAGCTCAAGATATTCTTCAATAACTTTTTTTCTGTAGGTCATAGAGACTTGGAAGTTGGTTCCATGTCCACTAATGTGGCTATGCCCGATCCATTGGTACCACCCCCGAGCTTCTACGACCTTTGGAAGGGGTAGGGTTAGGGTTGTGATTAGTGTTTGATTTTTTGGTTGTGATTAGGGTTAGGGTTAGGGATGAAAACCTATAGGAGTTCAAGATATTGTTCAATAACTTTTTTTCTGAAGGTCATAGAGACTTGGAAGTTGGTTCCATCTCCACTAATGTGGCTCTGCCCGATCCATTGGGACCATCCCCGAGCTTCTACGACCTTCGGAAATGGTGAAACCACCGAATCTATAAAAAAAAAGTGCAAGATATTTTTGAATAACTTTTCTTCTGAAAGTCCTAGAGACTTGTGCATTTCATGATTAATAAAGGGTGGCCTGCCACACAACCACACCGAATTTCAGCACGTTTCGAGCAAGCAGCGCGGAGTTATTCCAATTAATCCCTAATATGGGTTAGGGTTGCAATTAGGGTTAGGGTTAGGGTTAGGGTTGCAATTAGGGTTAGGGTTAGGGTTGTGATTAGGGTTAGGGTTAGGGTTGCTATTAGGGTTAGGGTTAGGGATGAATACCCATTGGAGCTCAAGATATTCTTCAATAACTTTTTTTCTGTAGGTCATAGAGACTTGGAAGTTGGTTCCATGTCCACTAATGTGGCTATGCCCGATCCATTGGTACCACCCCCGAGCTTCTACGACCTTTGGAAGGGGTAGGGTTAGGGTTGTGATTAGTGTTTGATTTTTTGGTTGTGATTAGGGTTAGGGTTAGGGATGAAAACCTATAGGAGTTCAAGATATTGTTCAATAACTTTTTTTCTGAAGGTCATAGAGACTTGGAAGTTGGTTCCATCTCCACTAATGTGGCTCTGCCCGATCCATTGGGACCATCCCCGAGCTTCTACGACCTTCGGAAATGGTGAAACCACCGAATCTATAAAAAAAAAGTGCAAGATATTTTTGAATAACTTTTCTTCTGAAAGTCCTAGAGACTTGTGCATTTCATGATTAATAAAGGGTGGCCTGCCACACAACCACACCGAATTTCAGCACGTTTCGAGCAAGCAGCGCGGAGTTATTCCAATTAATCCCTAATATGGGTTAGGGTTGCAATTAGGGTTAGGGTTAGGGTTAGGGTTAGGGTTGCAATTAGGGTTAGGGTTAGGGTTGTGATTAGGGTTAGGGTTAGGGTTGCTATTAGGGTTAGGGTTAGGGATGAATACCCATTGGAGCTCAAGATATTCTTCAATAACTTTTTTTCTGTAGGTCATAGAGACTTGGAAGTTGGTTCCATGTCCACTAATGTGGCTATGCCCGATCCATTGGTACCACCCCCGAGCTTCTACGACCTTTGGAAGGGGTAGGGTTAGGGTTGTGATTAGTGTTTGATTTTTTGGTTGTGATTAGGGTTAGGGTTAGGGATGAAAACCTATAGGAGTTCAAGATATTGTTCAATAACTTTTTTTCTGAAGGTCATAGAGACTTGGAAGTTGGTTCCATCTCCACTAATGTGGCTCTGCCCGATCCATTGGGACCATCCCCGAGCTTCTACGACCTTCGGAAATGGTGAAACCACCGAATCTATAAAAAAAAAGTGCAAGATATTTTTGAATAACTTTTCTTCTGAAAGTCCTAGAGACTTGTGCATTTCATGATTAATAAAGGGTGGCCTGCCACACAACCACACCGAATTTCAGCACGTTTCGAGCAAGCAGCGCGGAGTTATTCCAATTAATCCCTAATATGGGTTAGGGTTGCAATTAGGGTTAGGGTTAGGGTTAGGGTTGCAATTAGGGTTAGGGTTAGGGTTGTGATTAGGGTTAGGGTTAGGGTTGCTATTAGGGTTAGGGTTAGGGATGAATACCCATTGGAGCTCAAGATATTCTTCAATAACTTTTTTTCTGTAGGTCATAGAGACTTGGAAGTTGGTTCCATCTCCACTAATGTGGCTATGCCAGATCCATTGGTACCACCCCCGAGCTTCTACGACCTTTGGAAGGGGTAGGGTTAGGGTTGTGATTAGTGTTTGATTTTTTGGTTGTGATTAGGGTTAGGGTTAGGGATGAAAACCTATAGGAGTTCAAGATATTGTTCAATAACTTTTTTTCTGAAGGTCATAGAGACTTGGAAGTTGGTTCCATCTCCACTAATGTGGCTCTGCCCGATCCATTGGGACCATCCCCGAGCTTCTACGACCTTCGGAAATGGTGAAACCACCGAATCTATAAAAAAAAAGTGCAAGATATTTTTGAATAACTTTTCTTCTGAAAGTCCTAGAGACTTGTGCATTTCATGATTAATAAAGGGTGGCCTGCCACACAACCACACCGAATTTCAGCACGTTTCGAGCAAGCAGCGCGGAGTTATTCCAATTAATCCCTAATATGGGTTAGGGTTGCAATTAGGGTTAGGGTTAGGGTTAGGGTTGCAATTAGGGTTAGGGTTAGGGTTGTGATTAGGGTTAGGGTTAGGGTTGCTATTAGGGTTAGGGTTAGGGATGAATACCCATTGGAGCTCAAGATATTCTTCAATAACTTTTTTTCTGTAGGTCATAGAGACTTGGAAGTTGGTTCCATCTCCACTAATGTGGCTATGCCAGATCCATTGGTACCACCCCCGAGCTTCTACGACCTTTGGAAGGGGTAGGGTTAGGGTTGTGATTAGTGTTTGATTTTTTGGTTGTGATTAGGGTTAGGGTTAGGGATGAAAACCTATAGGAGTTCAAGATATTGTTCAATAACTTTTTTTCTGAAGGTCATAGAGACTTGGAAGTTGGTTCCATCGCCACTAATGTGGCTCTGCCCGATCCATTGGGACCATCCCCGAGCTTCTACGACCTTCGGAAATGGTGAAACCACCAAATCTATAAAAAAAAAGTACAAGATATTTTTGAATAACTTTTCTTCTGAAAGTCCTAGAGACTTGTGCATTTCATGATTAATAAAGGGTGGCCTGCCACACAACCACACCGAATTTCAGCACGTTTCGAGCAAGCAGCGCGGAGTTATTCCAATTAATCCCTAATATGGGTTAGGGTTGCAATTAGGGTTAGGGTTAGGGTTAGGGTTAGGGTTGCAATTAGGGTTAGGGTTAGGGTTGTGATTAGAGTTAGGGTTAGGGTTGCTATTAGGGTTAGGGTTAGGGATGAATACCCATTGGAGCTCAAGATATTCTTCAATAACTTTTTTTCTGTAGGTCATAGAGACTTGGAAGTTGGTTCCATCTCCACTAATGTGGCTATGCCCGATCCATTGGTACCACCCCCGAGCTTCTACGACCTTTGGAAGGGGTAGGGTTAGGGTTGTGATTAGTGTTTGATTTTTTGGTTGTGATTAGGGTTAGGGTTAGGGATGAAAACCTATAGGAGTTCAAGATATTGTTCAATAACTTTTTTTCTGAAGGTCATAGAGACTTGGAAGTTGGTTCCATCGCCACTAATGTGGCTCTGCCCGATCCATTGGGACCATCCCCGAGCTTCTACGACCTTCGGAAATGGTGAAACCACCAAATCTATAAAAAAAAAGTACAAGATATTTTTGAATAACTTTTCTTGTGAAAGTCCTAGAGACTTGTGCATTTCATGATTAATAAAGGGTGGCCTGCCACACAACCACACCGAATTTCAGCACGTTTCGAGCAAGCAGCGCGGAGTTATTCCAATTAATCCCTAATATGGGTTAGGGTTGCAATTAGGGTTAGGGTTAGGGTTAGGGTTAGGGTTGCAATTAGGGTTAGGGTTAGGGTTGTGATTAGAGTTAGGGTTAGGGTTGCTATTAGGGTTAGGGTTAGGGATGAATACCCATTGGAGCTCAAGATATTCTTCAATAACTTTTTTTCTGTAGGTCATAGAGACTTGGAAGTTGGTTCCATCTCCACTAATGTGGCTATGCCCGATCCATTGGTACCACCCCCGAGCTTCTACGACCTTTGGAAGGGGTAGGGTTAGGGTTGTGATTAGTGTTTGATTTTTTGGTTGTGATTAGGGTTAGGGTTAGGGATGAAAACCTATAGGAGTTCAAGATATTGTTCAATAACTTTTTTTCTGAAGGTCATAGAGACTTGGAAGTTGGTTCCATCGCCACTAATGTGGCTCTGCCCGATCCATTGGGACCATCCCCGAGCTTCTACGACCTTCGGAAATGGTGAAACCACCAAATCTATAAAAAAAAAGTACAAGATATTTTTGAATAACTTTTCTTGTGAAAGTCCTAGAGACTTGTGCATTTCATGATTAATAAAGGGTGGCCTGCCACACAACCACACCGAATTTCAGCACGTTTCGAGCAAGCAGCGCGGAGTTATTCCAATTAATCCCTAATATGGGTTAGGGTTGCAATTAGGGTTAGGGTTAGGGTTAGGGTTAGGGTTGCAATTAGGGTTAGGGTTAGGGTTGTGATTAGAGTTAGGGTTAGGGTTGCTATTAGGGTTAGGGTTAGGGATGAATACCCATTGGAGCTCAAGATATTCTTCAATAACTTTTTTTCTGTAGGTCATAGAGACTTGGAAGTTGGTTCCATCTCCACTAATGTGGCTATGCCCGATCCATTGGTACCACCCCCGAGCTTCTACGACCTTTGGAAGGGGTAGGGTTAGGGTTGTGATTAGTGTTTGATTTTTTGGTTGTGATTAGGGTTAGGGTTAGGGATGAAAACCTATAGGAGTTCAAGATATTGTTCAATAACTTTTTTTCTGAAGGTCATAGAGACTTGGAAGTTGGTTCCATCTCCACTAATGTGGCTCTGCCCGATCCATTGGGACCATCCCCGAGCTTCTACGACCTTCGGAAATGGTGAAACCACCGAATCTATAAAAAAAAAGTACAAGATATTTTTGAATAACTTTTCTTCTGAAAGTCCTAGAGACTTGTGCATTTCATGATTAATAAAGGGTGGCCTGCCACACAACCACACCGAATTTCAGCACGTTTCGAGCAAGCAGCGCGGAGTTATTCCAATTAATCCCTAATATGGGTTAGGGTTGCAATTAGGGTTAGGGTTAGGGTTAGGGTTAGGGTTGCAATTAGGGTTAGGGTTAGGGTTGTGATTAGGGTTAGGGTTAGGGTTGCTATTAGGGTTAGGGTTAGGGATGAATACCCATTGGAGCTCAAGATATTCTTCAATAACTTTTTTTCTGTAGGTCATAGAGACTTGGAAGTTGGTTCCATGTCCACTAATGTGGCTATGCCCGATCCATTGGTACCACCCCCGAGCTTCTACGACCTTTGGAAGGGGTAGGGTTAGGGTTGTGATTAGTGTTTGATTTTTTGGTTGTGATTAGGGTTAGGGTTAGGGATGAAAACCTATAGGAGTTCAAGATATTGTTCAATAACTTTTTTTCTGAAGGTCATAGAGACTTGGAAGTTGGTTCCATCTCCACTAATGTGGCTCTGCCCGATCCATTGGGACCATCCCCGAGCTTCTACGACCTTCGGAAATGGTGAAACCACCGAATCTATAAAAAAAAAGTGCAAGATATTTTTGAATAACTTTTCTTCTGAAAGTCCTAGAGACTTGTGCATTTCATGATTAATAAAGGGTGGCCTGCCACACAACCACACCGAATTTCAGCACGTTTCGAGCAAGCAGCGCGGAGTTATTCCAATTAATCCCTAATATGGCTTAGGGTTGCAATTAGGGTTAGGGTTAGGGTTAGGGTTGCAATTAGGGTTAGGGTTAGGGTTGTGATTAGGGTTAGGGTTATGGTTGCTATTAGGGTTAGGGTTAGGGATGAATACCCATTGGAGCTCAAGATATTCTTCAATAACTTTTTTTCTGTAGGTCATAGAGACTTGGAAGTTGGTTCCATCTCCACTAATGTGGCTATGCCAGATCCATTGGTACCACCCCCGAGCTTCTACGACCTTTGGAAGGGGTAGGGTTAGGGTTGTGATTAGTGTTTGATTTTTTGGTTGTGATTAGGGTTAGGGTTAGGGATGAAAACCTATAGGAGTTCAAGATATTGTTCAATAACTTTTTTTCTGAAGGTCATAGAGACTTGGAAGTTGGTTCCATCGCCACTAATGTGGCTCTGCCCGATCCATTGGGACCATCCCCGAGCTTCTACGACCTTCGGAAATGGTGAAACCACCAAATCTATAAAAAAAAAGTACAAGATATTTTTGAATAACTTTTCTTCTGAAAGTCCTAGAGACTTGTGCATTTCATGATTAATAAAGGGTGGCCTGCCACACAACCACACCGAATTTCAGCACGTTTCGAGCAAGCAGCGCGGAGTTATTCCAATTAATCCCTAATATGGGTTAGGGTTGCAATTAGGGTTAGGGTTAGGGTTAGGGTTAGGGTTGCAATTAGGGTTAGGGTTAGGGTTGTGATTAGAGTTAGGGTTAGGGTTGCTATTAGGGTTAGGGTTAGGGATGAATACCCATTGGAGCTCAAGATATTCTTCAATAACTTTTTTTCTGTAGGTCATAGAGACTTGGAAGTTGGTTCCATCTCCACTAATGTGGCTATGCCCGATCCATTGGTACCACCCCCGAGCTTCTACGACCTTTGGAAGGGGTAGGGTTAGGGTTGTGATTAGTGTTTGATTTTTTGGTTGTGATTAGGGTTAGGGTTAGGGATGAAAACCTATAGGAGTTCAAGATATTGTTCAATAACTTTTTTTCTGAAGGTCATAGAGACTTGGAAGTTGGTTCCATCTCCACTAATGTGGCTCTGCCCGATCCATTGGGACCATCCCCGAGCTTCTACGACCTTCGGAAATGGTGAAACCACCGAATCTATAAAAAAAAAGTACAAGATATTTTTGAATAACTTTTCTTCTGAAAGTCCTAGAGACTTGTGCATTTCATGATTAATAAAGGGTGGCCTGCCACACAACCACACCGAATATCAGCACGTTTCGAGCAAGCAGCGCGGAGTTATTCCAATTAATCCCTAATATGGGTTAGGGTTGCAATTAGGGTTAGGGTTAGGGTTAGGGTTGCAATTAGGGTTAGGGTTAGGGTTGTGATTAGGGTTAGGGTTAGGGTTGCTATTAGGGTTAGGGTTAGGGATGAATACCCATTGGAGCTCAAGATATTCTTCAATAACTTTTTTTCTGTAGGTCATAGAGACTTGGAAGTTGGTTCCATCTCCACTAATGTGGCTATGCCCGATCCATTGGTACCACCCCCGAGCTTCTACGACCTTTGGAAGGGGTAGGGTTAGGGTTGTGATTAGTGTTTGATTTTTTGGTTGTGATTAGGGTTAGGGTTAGGGATGAAAACCTATAGGAGTTCAAGATATTGTTCAATAACTTTTTTTCTGAAGGTCATAGAGACTTGGAAGTTGGTTCCATCTCCACTAATGTGGCTCTGCCCGATCCATTGGGACCATCCCCGAGCTTCTACGACCTTCGGAAATGGTGAAACCACCAAATCTATAAAAAAAAAGTACAAGATATTTTTGAATAACTTTTCTTCTGAAAGTCCTAGAGACTTGTGCATTTCATGATTAATAAAGGGTGGCCTGCCACACAACCACACCGAATTTCAGCACGTTTCGAGCAAGCAGCGCGGAGTTATTCCAATTAATCCCTAATATGGGTTAGGGTTGCAATTAGGGTTAGGGTTAGGGTTAGGGTTAGGGTTGCAATTAGGGTTAGGGTTAGGGTTGTGATTAGGGTTAGGGTTAGGGTTGCTATTAGGGTTAGGGTTAGGGATGAATACCCATTGGAGCTCAAGATATTCTTCAATAACTTTTTTTCTGTAGGTCATAGAGACTTGGAAGTTGGTTCCATCTCCACTAATGTGGCTATGCCAGATCCATTGGTACCACCCCCGAGCTTCTACGACCTTTGGAAGGGGTAGGGTTAGGGTTGTGATTACTGTTTGATTTTTTGGTTGTGATTAGGGTTAGGGTTAGGGATGAAAACCTATAGGAGTTCAAGATATTGTTCAATAACTTTTTTTCTGAAGGTCATAGAGACTTGGAAGTTGGTTCCATCTCCACTAATGTGGCTCTGCCCGATCCATTGGGACCATCCCCGAGCTTCTACGACCTTCGGAAATGGTGAAACCACCGAATCTATAAAAAAAAAGTACAAGATATTTTTGAATAACTTTTCTTCTGAAAGTCCTAGAGACTTGTGCATTTCATGATTAATAAAGGGTGGCCTGCCACACAACCACACCGAATTTCAGCACGTTTCGAGCAAGCAGCGCGGAGTTATTCCAATTAATCCCTAATATGGGTTAGGGTTGCAATTAGGGTTAGGGTTAGGGTTAGGGTTAGGGTTGCAATTAGGGTTAGGGTTAGGGTTGTGATTAGAGTTAGGGTTAGGGTTGCTATTAGGGTTAGGGTTAGGGATGAATACCCATTGGAGCTCAAGATATTCTTCAATAACTTTTTTTCTGTAGGTCATAGAGACTTGGAAGTTGGTTCCATCTCCACTAATGTGGCTATGCCAGATCCATTGGTACCACCCCCGAGCTTCTACGACCTTTGGAAGGGGTAGGGTTAGGGTTGTGATTAGTGTTTGATTTTTTGGTTGTGATTAGGGTTAGGGTTAGGGATGAAAACCTATAGGAGTTCAAGATATTGTTCAATAACTTTTTTTCTGAAGGTCATAGAGACTTGGAAGTTGGTTCCATCTCCACTAATGTGGCTCTGCCCGATCCATTGGGACCATCCCCGAGCTTCTACGACCTTCGGAAATCGTGAAACCACCGAATCTATAAAAAAAAAGTACAAGATATTTTTGAATAACTTTTCTTCTGAAAGTCCTAGAGACTTGTGCATTTCATGATTAATAAAGGGTGGCCTGCCACACAACCACACCGAATTTCAGCACGTTTCGAGCAAGCAGCGCGGAGTTATTCCAATTAATCCCTAATATGGGTTAGGGTTGCAATTAGGGTTAGGGTTAGGGTTAGGGTTAGGGTTGCAATTAGGGTTAGGGTTAGGGTTGTGATTAGGGTTAGGGTTGCTATTAGGGTTAGGGTTAGGGATGAATACCCATTGGAGCTCAAGATATTCTTCAATAACTTTTTTTCTGTAGGTCATAGAGACTTGGAAGTTGGTTCCATCTCCACTAATGTGGCTATGCCTGATCCATTGGTACCACCCCCGAGCTTCTACGACCTTTGGAAGGGGTAGGGTTAGGGTTGTGATTAGTGTTTGATTTTTTGGTTGTGATTAGGGTTAGGGTTAGGGATGAAAACCTATAGGAGTTCAAGATATTGTTCAATAACTTTTTTTCTGAAGGTCATAGAGACTCGGAAGTTGGTTCCATCTCCACTAATGTGGCTCTGCCCGATCCATTGGGACCATCCCCGAGCTTCTATGACCTTCGGAAATGGTGAAACCACCGAATCTATAAAAAAAAAGTACAAGATATTTTTGAAAAACTTTTCTTCTGAAAGTCCTAGAGACTTGTGCATTTCATGATTAATAAAGGGTGGCCTGCCACACAACCACACCGAATTTCAGCACGTTTCGAGCAAGCAGCGCGGAGTTATTCCAATTAATCCCTAATATGGGTTAGGGTTGCAATTAGGGTTAGGGTTAGGGTTAGGGTTAGGGTTGCAATTAGGGTTAGGGTTAGGGTTGTGATTAGAGTTAGGGTTAGGGTTGCTATTAGGGTTAGGGTTAGGGATGAATACCCATTGGAGCTCAAGATATTCTTCAATAACTTTTTTTCTGTAGGTCATAGAGACTTGGAAGTTGGTTCCATCTCCACTAATGTGGCTATGCCAGATCCATTGGTACCACCCCCGAGCTTCTACGACCTTTGGAAGGGGTAGGGTTAGGGTTGTGATTACTGTTTGATTTTTTGGTTGTGATTAGGGTTAGGGTTAGGGATGAAAACCTATAGGAGTTCAAGATATTGTTCAATAACTTTTTTTCTGAAGGTCATAGAGACTTGGAAGTTGGTTCCATCTCCACTAATGTGGCTCTGCCCGATCCATTGGGACCATCCCCGAGCTTCTACGACCTTCGGAAATGGTGAAACCACCGAATCTATAAAAAAAAAGTACAAGATATTTTTGAATAACTTTTCTTCTGAAAGTCCTAGAGACTTGTGCATTTCATGATTAATAAAGGGTGGCCTGCCACACAACCACACCGAATTTCAGCACGTTTCGAGCAAGCAGCGCGGAGTTATTCCAATTAATCCCTAATATGGGTTAGGGTTGCAATTAGGGTTAGGGTTAGGGTTAGGGTTAGGGTTGCAATTAGGGTTAGGGTTGTGATTAGAGTTAGGGTTAGGGTTGCTATTAGGGTTAGGGTTAGGGATGAATACCCATTGGAGCTCAAGATATTCTTCAATAACTTTTTTTCTGTAGGTCATAGAGACTTGGAAGTTGGTTCCATCTCCACTAATGTGGCTATGCCCGATCCATTGGTACCACCCCCGAGCTTCTACGACCTTTGGAAGGGGTAGGGTTAGGGTTGTGATTAGTGTTTGATTTTTTGGTTGTGATTAGGGTTAGGGTTAGGGATGAAAACCTATAGGAGTTCAAGATATTGTTCAATAACTTTTTTTCTGAAGGTCATAGAGACTTGGAAGTTGGTTCCATCTCCACTAATGTGGCTCTGCCCGATCCATTGGGACCATCCCCGAGCTTCTACGACCTTCGGAAATGGTGAAACCACCGAATCTATAAAAAAAAAGTACAAGATATTTTTGAATAACTTTTCTTCTGAAAGTCCTAGAGACTTGTGCATTTCATGATTAATAAAGGGTGGCCTGCCACACAACCACACCGAATTTCAGCACGTTTCGAGCAAGCAGCGCGGAGTTATTCCAATTAATCCCTAATATGGGTTAGGGTTGCAATTAGGGTTAGGGTTAGGGTTAGGGTTAGGGTTGCAATTAGGGTTAGGGTTAGGGTTGTGATTAGGGTTAGGGTTGCTATTAGGGTTAGGGTTAGGGATGAATACCCATTGGAGCTCAAGATATTCTTCAATAACTTTTTTTCTGTAGGTCATAGAGACTTGGAAGTTGGTTCCATCTCCACTAATGTGGCTATGCCCGATCCATTGGTACCACCCCCGAGCTTCTACGACCTTTGGAAGGGGTAGGGTTAGGGTTGTGATTAGTGTTTGATTTTTTGGTTGTGATTAGGGTTAGGGTTAGGGATGAAAACCTATAGGAGTTCAAGATATTGTTCAATAACTTTTTTTCTGAAGGTCATAGAGACTCGGAAGTTGGTTCCATCTCCACTAATGTGGCTCTGCCCGATCCATTGGGACCATCCCCGAGCTTCTATGACCTTCGGAAATGGTGAAACCACCGAATCTATAAAAAAAAAGTACAAGATATTTTTGAAAAACTTTTCTTCTGAAAGTCCTAGAGACTTGTGCATTTCATGATTAATAAAGGGTGGCCTGCCACACAACCACACCGAATTTCAGCACGTTTCGAGCAAGCAGCGCGGAGTTATTCCAATTAATCCCTAATATGGGTTAGGGTTGCAATTAGGGTTAGGGTTAGGGTTAGGGTTAGGGTTGCAATTAGGGTTAGGGTTAGGGTTGTGATTAGAGTTAGGGTTAGGGTTGCTATTAGGGTTAGGGTTAGGGATGAATACCCATTGGAGCTCAAGATATTCTTCAATAACTTTTTTTCTGTAGGTCATAGAGACTTGGAAGTTGGTTCCATCTCCACTAATGTGGCTATGCCAGATCCATTGGTACCACCCCCGAGCTTCTACGACCTTTGGAAGGGGTAGGGTTAGGGTTGTGATTACTGTTTGATTTTTTGGTTGTGATTAGGGTTAGGGTTAGGGATGAAAACCTATAGGAGTTCAAGATATTGTTCAATAACTTTTTTTCTGAAGGTCATAGAGACTTGGAAGTTGGTTCCATCTCCACTAATGTGGCTCTGCCCGATCCATTGGGACCATCCCCGAGCTTCTACGACCTTCGGAAATGGTGAAACCACCGAATCTATAAAAAAAAAGTACAAGATATTTTTGAATAACTTTTCTTCTGAAAGTCCTAGAGACTTGTGCATTTCATGATTAATAAAGGGTGGCCTGCCACACAACCACACCGAATTTCAGCACGTTTCGAGCAAGCAGCGCGGAGTTATTCCAATTAATCCCTAATATGGGTTAGGGTTGCAATTAGGGTTAGGGTTAGGGTTAGGGTTAGGGTTGCAATTAGGGTTAGGGTTAGGGTTGTGATTAGGGTTAGGGTTGCTATTAGGGTTAGGGTTAGGGATGAATACCCATTGGAGCTCAAGATATTCTTCAATAACTTTTTTTCTGTAGGTCATAGAGACTTGGAAGTTGGTTCCATCTCCACTAATGTGGCTATGCCCGATCCATTGGTACCACCCCCGAGCTTCTACGACCTTTGGAAGGGGTAGGGTTAGGGTTGTGATTAGTGTTTGATTTTTTGGTTGTGATTAGGGTTAGGGTTAGGGATGAAAACCTATAGGAGTTCAAGATATTGTTCAATAACTTTTTTTCTGAAGGTCATAGAGACTTGGAAGTTGGTTCCATCTCCACTAATGTGGCTCTGCCCGATCCATTGGGACCATCCCCGAGCTTCTACGACCTTCGGAAATGGTGAAACCACCGAATCTATAAAAAAAAAGTACAAGATATTTTTGAATAACTTTTCTTCTGAAAGTCCTAGAGACTTGTGCATTTCATGATTAATAAAGGGTGGCCTGCCACACAACCACACCGAATTTCAGCACGTTTCGAGCAAGCAGCGCGGAGTTATTCCAATTAATCCCTAATATGGGTTAGGGTTGCAATTAGGGTTAGGGTTAGGGTTAGGGTTAGGGTTGCAATTAGGGTTAGGGTTAGGGTTGTGATTAGGGTTAGGGTTGCTATTAGGGTTAGGGTTAGGGATGAATACCCATTGGAGCTCAAGATATTCTTCAATAACTTTTTTTCTGTAGGTCATAGAGACTTGGAAGTTGGTTCCATCTCCACTAATGTGGCTATGCCCGATCCATTGGTACCACCCCCGAGCTTCTACGACCTTTGGAAGGGGTAGGGTTAGGGTTGTGATTAGTGTTTGATTTTTTGGTTGTGATTAGGGTTAGGGTTAGGGATGAAAACCTATAGGAGTTCAAGATATTGTTCAATAACTTTTTTCTGAAGGTCATAGAGACTTGGAAGTTGGTTCCATCTCCACTAATGTGGCTCTGCCCGATCCATTGGGACCATCCCCGAGCTTCTACGACCTTCGGAAATGGTGAAACCACCGAATCTATAAAAAAAAAGTACAAGATATTTTTGAATAACCTTTCTTCTGAAAGTCCTAGAGACTTGTGCATTTCATGATTAATAAAGGGTGGCCTGCCACACAACCACACCGAATTTCAGCACGTTTCGAGCAAGCAGCGCGGAGTTATTCCAATTAATCCCTAATATGGGTTAGGGTTGCAATTAGGGTTAGGGTTAGGGTTGCAATTAGGGTTAGGGTTAGGGTTGTGATTAGAGTTAGGGTTAGGGTTGCTATTAGGGTTAGGGTTAGGGATGAATACCCATTGGAGCTCAAGATATTCTTCAATAACTTTTTTTCTGTAGGTCATAGAGACTTGGAAGTTGGTTCCATCTCCACTAATGTGGCTATGCCCGATCCATTGGTACCACCCCCGAGCTTCTACAACCTTTGGAAGGGGTAGGGTTGTGATTAGTGTTTGATTTTTTGGTTGTGATTAGGGTTAGGGTTAGGGATGAAAACCTATAGGAGTTCAAGATATTGTTCAATAACTTTTTTTCTGAAGGTCATAGAGACTTGGAAGTTGGTTCCATCTCCACTAATGTGGCTCTGCCCGATCCATTGGGACCATCCCCGAGCTTCTACGACCTTCGGAAATGGTGAAACCACCGAATCTATAAAAAAAAAGTACAAGATATTTTTGAATAACTTTTCTTCTGAAAGTCCTAGAGACTTGTGCATTTCATGATTAATAAAGGGTGGCCTGCCACACAACCACACCGAATTTCAGCACGTTTCGAGCAAGCAGCGCGGAGTTATTCCAATTAATCCCTAATATGGGTTAGGGTTGCTATTAGGGTTAGGGTTAGGGATGAATACCCATTGGAGCTCAAGATATTCTTCAATAACTTTTTTTCTGTAGGTCATAGAGACTTGGAAGTTGGTTCCATCTCCACTAATGTGGCTATGCCCGATCCATTGGTACCACCCCCGAGCTTCTACGACCTTTGGAAGGGGTAGGGTTAGGGTTGTGATTAGTGTTTGATTTTTTGGTTGTGATTAGGGTTAGGGTTAGGGATGAAAACCTATAGGAGTTCAAGATATTGTTCAATAACTTTTTTTCTGAAGGTCATAGAGACTTGGAAGTTGGTTCCATCTCCACTAATGTGGCTCTGCCCGATCCATTGGGACCATCCCCGAGCTTCTACGACCTTCGGAAATGGTGAAACCACCGAATCTATAAAAAAAAAGTACAAGATATTTTTGAATAACTTTTCTTCTGAAAGTCCTAGAGACTTGTGCATTTCATGATTAATAAAGGGTGGCCGGCCACACAACCACACCGAATTTCAGCACGTTTCGAGCAAGCAGCGCGGAGTTATTCCAATTAATCCCTAATATGGGTTAGGGTTGCAATTAGGGTTAGGGTTAGGGTTAGGGTTAGGGTTGCAATTAGGGTTAGGGTTAGGGTTGTGATTAGGGTTAGGGTTAGGGTTGCTATTAGGGTTAGGGTTAGGGATGAATACCCATTGGAGCTCAAGATATTCTTCAATAACTTTTTTTCTGTAGGTCATAGAGACTTGGAAGTTGGTTCCATCCCCACTAATGTGGCTATGCCCGATCCATTGGTACCACCCCCGAGCTTCTACGACCTTTGGAAGGGGTAGGGTTAGGGTTGTGATTAGTGTTTGATTTTTTGGTTGTGATTAGGGTTAGGGTTAGGGATGAAAACCTATAGGAGTTCAAGATATTGTTCAATAACTTTTTTTCTGAAGGTCATAGAGACTTGGAAGTTGGTTCCATCTCCACTAATGTGGCTCTGCCCGATCCATTGGGACCATCCCCGAGCTTCTACGACCTTCGGAAATGGTGAAACCACCGAATCTATAAAAAAAAAGTACAAGATATTTTTGAATAACTTTTCTTCTGAAAGTCCTAGAGACTTGTGCATTTCATGATTAATAAAGGGTGGCCGGCCACACAACCACACCGAATTTCAGCACGTTTCGAGCAAGCAGCGCGGAGTTATTCCAATTAATCCCTAATATGGGTTAGGGTTGCAATTAGGGTTAGGGTTAGGGTTAGGGTTAGGGTTGCAATTAGGGTTAGGGTTAGGGTTGTGATTAGGGTTAGGGTTAGGGTTGCTATTAGGGTTAGGGTTAGGGATGAATACCCATTGGAGCTCAAGATATTCTTCAATAACTTTTTTTCTGTAGGTCATAGAGACTTGGAAGTTGGTTCCATCCCCACTAATGTGGCTATGCCCGATCCATTGGTACCACCCCCGAGCTTCTACGACCTTTGGAAGGGGTAGGGTTAGGGTTGTGATTAGTGTTTGATTTTTTGGTTGTGATTAGGGTTAGGGTTAGGGATGAAAACCTATAGGAGTTCAAGATATTGTTCAATAACTTTTTTTCTGAAGGTCATAGAGACTTGGAAGTTGGTTCCATCTCCACTAATGTGGCTCTGCCCGATCCATTGGGACCATCCCCGAGCTTCTACGACCTTCGGAAATGGTGAAACCACCGAATCTATAAAAAAAAAGTACAAGATATTTTTGAATAACTTTTCTTCTGAAAGTCCTAGAGACTTGTGCATTTCATGATTAATAAAGGGTGGCCTGCCACACAACCACACCGAATTTCAGCACGTTTCGAGCAAGCAGCGCGGAGTTATTCCAATTAATCCCTAATATGGGTTAGGGTTGCAATTAGGGTTAGGGTTAGGGTTAGGGTTAGGGTTGCAATTAGGGTTAGGGTTAGGGTTGTGATTAGGGTTAGGGTTAGGGTTGCTATTAGGGTTAGGGTTAGGGATGAATACCCATTGGAGCTCAAGATATTCTTCAATAACTTTTTTTCTGTAGGTCATAGAGACTTGGAAGTTGGTTCCATCTCCACTAATGTGGCTATGCCCGATCCATTGGTACCACCCCCGAGCTTCTACGACCTTTGGAAGGGGTAGGGTTAGGGTTGTGATTAGTGTTTGATTTTTTGGTTGTGATTAGGGTTAGGGTTAGGGATGAAAACCTATAGGAGTTCAAGATATTGTTCAATAACTTTTTTTCTGAAGGTCATAGAGACTTGGAAGTTGGTTCCATCTCCACTAATGTGGCTCTGCCCGATCCATTGGGACCATCCCCGAGCTTCTACGACCTTCGGAAATGGTGAAACCACCAAATCTATAAAAAAAAAGTACAAGATATTTTTGAATAACTTTTCTTCTGAAAGTCCTAGAGACTTGTGCATTTCATGATTAATAAAGGGTGGCCTGCCACACAACCACACCGAATTTCAGCACGTTTCGAGCAAGCAGCGCAGAGTTATTCCAATTAATCCCTAATATGGGTTAGGGTTGCAATTAGGGTTAGGGTTAGGGTTGCTTTTAGGGTTAGGGTTAGGGATGAATACCCATTGGAGCTCAAGATATTCTTCAATAACTTTTTTTCTGTAGGTCATAGAGACTTGGAAGTTGGTTCCATCTCCACTAATGTGGCTATGCCCGATCCATTGGTACCACCCCCGAGCTTCTACGACCTTTGGAAGGGGTAGGGTTAGGGTTGTGATTAGTGTTTGATTTTTTGGTTGTGATTAGGGTTAGGGTTAGGGATGAAAACCTATAGGAGTTCAAGATATTGTTCAATAACTTTTTTTCTGAAGGTCATAGAGACTTGGAAGTTGGTTCCATCTCCACTAATGTGGCTCTGCCCGATCCATTGGGACCATCCCCGAGCTTCTACGACCTTCGGAAATGGTGAAACCACCAAATCTATAAAAAAAAGTACAAGATATTTTTGAATAACTTTTCTTCTGAAAGTCCTAGAGACTTGTGCATTTCATGATTAATAAAGGGTGGCCTGCCACACAACCACACCGAATTTCAGCACATTTCGAGCAAGCAGCGCGGAGTTATTCCAATTAATCCCTAATATGGGTTAGGGTTGCAATTAGGGTTAGGGTTAGGGTTAGGGTTAGGGTTGCAATTAGGGTTAGGGTTAGGGTTGTGATTAGAGTTAGGGTTAGGGTTGCTATTAGGGTTAGGGTTAGGGATGAATACCCATTGGAGCTCAAGATATTCTTCAATAACTTTTTTTCTGTAGGTCATAGAGACTTGGAAGTTGGTTCCATCTCCACTAATGTGGCTATGCCCGATCCATTGGTACCACCCCCGAGCTTCTACGACCTTTGGAAGGGGTAGGGTTAGGGTTGTGATTAGTGTTTGATTTTTTGGTTGTGATTAGGGTTAGGGTTAGGGATGAAAACCTATAGGAGTTCAAGATATTGTTCAATAACTTTTTTTCTGAAGGTCATAGAGACTTGGAAGTTGGTTCCATCTCCACTAATGTGGCTCTGCCCGATCCATTGGGACCATCCCCGAGCTTCTACGACCTTCGGAAATGGTGAAACCACCGAATCTATAAAAAAAAAGTACAAGATATTTTTGAATAACTTTTCTTCTGAAAGTCCTAGAGACTTGTGCATTTCATGATTAATAAAGGGTGGCCTGCCACACAACCACACCGAATTTCAGCACGTTTCGAGCAAGCAGCGCGGAGTTATTCCAATTAATCCCTAATATGGGTTAGGGTTGCAATTAGGGTTAGGGTTAGGGTTAGGGTTAGGGTTGCAATTAGGGTTAGGGTTAGGGTTGTGATTAGAGTTAGGGTTAGGGTTGCTATTAGGGTTAGGGTTAGGGATGAATACCCATTGGAGCTCAAGATATTCTTCAATAACTTTTTTTCTGTAGGTCATAGAGACTTGGAAGTTGGTTCCATCTCCACTAATGTGGCTATGCCCGATCCATTGGTACCACCCCCGAGCTTCTACGACCTTTGGAAGGGGTAGGGTTAGGGTTGTGATTAGTGTTTGATTTTTTGGTTGTGATTAGGGTTAGGGTTAGGGATGAAAACCTATAGGAGTTCAAGATATTGTTCAATAACTTTTTTTCTGAAGGTCATAGAGACTTGGAAGTTGGTTCCATCTCCACTAATGTGGCTCTGCCCGATCCATTGGGACCATCCCCGAGCTTCTACGACCTTCGGAAATGGTGAAACCACCGAATCTATAAAAAAAAAGTACAAGATATTTTTGAATAACTTTTCTTCTGAAAGTCCTAGAGACTTGTGCATTTCATGATTAATAAAGGGTGGCCGGCCACACAACCACACCGAATTTCAGCACGTTTCGAGCAAGCAGCGCGGAGTTATTCCAATTAATCCCTAATATGGGTTAGGGTTGCAATTAGGGTTAGGGTTAGGGTTAGGGTTAGGGTTGCAATTAGGGTTAGGGTTAGGGTTGTGATTAGGGTTAGGGTTAGGGTTGCTATTAGGGTTAGGGTTAGGGATGAATACCCATTGGAGCTCAAGATATTCTTCAATAACTTTTTTTCTGTAGGTCATAGAGACTTGGAAGTTGGTTCCATCTCCACTAATGTGGCTATGCCCGATCCATTGGTACCACCCCCGAGCTTCTACGACCTTTGGAAGGGGTAGGGTTAGGGTTGTGATTAGTGTTTGATTTTTTGGTTGTGATTAGGGTTAGGGTTAGGGATGAAAACCTATAGGAGTTCAAGATATTGTTCAATAACTTTTTTTCTGAAGGTCATAGAGACTTGGAAGTTGGTTCCATCTCCACTAATGTGGCTCTGCCCGATCCATTGGGACCATCCCCGAGCTTCTACGACCTTCGGAAATGGTGAAACCACCAAATCTATAAAAAAAAAGTACAAGATATTTTTGAATAACTTTTCTTCTGAAAGTCCTAGAGACTTGTGCATTTCATGATTAATAAAGGGTGGCCTGCCACACAACCACACCGAATTTCAGCACGTTTCGAGCAAGCAGCGCAGAGTTATTCCAATTAATCCCTAATATGGGTTAGGGTTGCAATTAGGGTTAGGGTTAGGGTTGCTTTTAGGGTTAGGGTTAGGGATGAATACCCATTGGAGCTCAAGATATTCTTCAATAACTTTTTTTCTGTAGGTCATAGAGACTTGGAAGTTGGTTCCATCTCCACTAATGTGGCTATGCCCGATCCATTGGTACCACCCCCGAGCTTCTACGACCTTTGGAAGGGGTGAAACCACCAAATCTATAAAAAAAAAGTACAAGATATTTTTGAACAACTTTTCTTCTGAAAGTCCTAGAGACTTGTGCATTTCATGATTAATAAAGGGTGGCCGGCCACACAACCACACCGAATTTCAGCACGTTTCGAGCAAGCAGCGCGGAGTTATTCCAATTAATCCCTAATATGGGTTAGGGTTGCAATTAGGGTTAGGGTTAGGGTTAGGGTTAGGGTTGCAATTAGGGTTAGGGTTAGGGTTGTGATTAGGGTTAGGGTTAGGGTTGCTATTAGGGTTAGGGTTAGGGATGAATACCCATTGGAGCTCAAGATATTCTTCAATAACTTTTTTTCTGTAGGTCATAGAGACTTGGAAGTTGGTTCCATCTCCACTAATGTGGCTATGCCCGATCCATTGGTACCACCCCCGAGCTTCTACGACCTTTGGAAGGGGTAGGGTTAGGGTTGTGATTAGTGTTTGATTTTTTGGTTGTGATTAGGGTTAGGGTTAGGGATGAAAACCTATAGGAGTTCAAGATATTGTTCAATAACTTTTTTTCTGAAGGTCATAGAGACTTGGAAGTTGGTTCCATCTCCACTAATGTGGCTCTGCCCGATCCATTGGGACCATCCCCGAGCTTCTACGACCTTCGGAAATGGTGAAACCACCAAATCTATTAAAAAAAAGTACAAGATATTTTTGAATAACTTTTCTTCTGAAAGTCCTAGAGACTTGTGCATTTCATGATTAATAAAGGGTGGCCTGCCACACAACCACACCGAATTTCAGCACGTTTCGAGCAATCAGCGCAGAGTTATTCCAATTAATCCCTAATATGGGTTAGGGTGGCAATTAGGGTTAGGGTTAGGGTTGCAATTAGGGTTAGGGTTAGGGTTGTGATTAGGGTTAGGGTTAGGGTTGCTATTAGGGTTAGGGTTAGGGATGAATACCCATTGGAGCTCAAGATATTCTTCAATAACTTTTTTTCTGTAGGTCATAGAGACTTGGAAGTTGGTTCCATCTCCACTAATGTGGCTATGCCAGATCCATTGGTACCACCCCCGAGCTTCTACGACCTTTGGAAGGGGTAGGGTTAGGGTTGTGATTACTGTTTGATTTTTTGGTTGTGATTAGGGTTAGGGTTAGGGATGAAAACCTATAGGAGTTCAAGATATTGTTCAATAACTTTTTTTCTGAAGGTCATAGAGACTTGGAAGTTGGTTCCATCTCCACTAATGTGGCTCTGCCCGATCCATTGGGACCATCCCCGAGCTTCTACGACCTTCGGAAATGGTGAAACCACCGAATCTATAAAAAAAAAGTACAAGATATTTTTGAATAACTTTTCTTCTGAAAGTCCTAGAGACTTGTGCATTTCATGATTAATAAAGGGTGGCCGGCCACACAACCACACCGAATTTCAGCACGTTTCGAGCAAGCAGCGCGGAGTTATTCCAATTAATCCCTAATATGGGTTAGGGTTGCAATTAGGGTTAGGGTTAGGGTTAGGGTTAGGGTTGCAATTAGGGTTAGGGTTAGGGTTGTGATTAGGGTTAGGGTTAGGGTTGCTATTAGGGTTAGGGTTAGGGATGAATACCCATTGGAGCTCAAGATATTCTTCAATAACTTTTTTTCTGTAGGTCATAGAGACTTGGAAGTTGGTTCCATCTCCACTAATGTGGCTATGCCCGATCCATTGGTACCACCCCCGAGCTTCTACGACCTTTGGAAGGGGTAGGGTTAGGGTTGTGATTAGTGTTTGATTTTTTGGTTGTGATTAGGGTTAGGGTTAGGGATGAAAACCTATAGGAGTTCAAGATATTGTTCAATAACTTTTTTTCTGAAGGTCATAGAGACTTGGAAGTTGGTTCCATCTCCACTAATGTGGCTCTGCCCGATCCATTGGGACCATCCCCGAGCTTCTACGACCTTCGGAAATGGTGAAACCACCAAATCTATAAAAAAAAAGTACAAGATATTTTTGAATAACTTTTCTTCTGAAAGTCCTAGAGACTTGTGCATTTCATGATTAATAAAGGGTGGCCTGCCACACAACCACACCGAATTTCAGCACGTTTCGAGCAAGCAGCGCAGAGTTATTCCAATTAATCCCTAATATGGGTTAGGGTTGCAATTAGGGTTAGGGTTAGGGTTAGGGTTGCTATTAGGGTTAGGGTTAGGGTTGCTTTTAGGGTTAGGGTTAGGGATGAATACCCATTGGAGCTCAAGATATTCTTCAATAACTTTTTTTCTGTAGGTCATAGAGACTTGGAAGTTGGTTCCATCTCCACTAATGTGGCTATGCCCGATCCATTGGTACCACCCCCGAGCTTCTACGACCTTTGGAAGGGGTAGGGTTAGGGTTGTGATTAGTGTTTGATTTTTTGGTTGTGATTAGGGTTAGGGTTAGGGATGAAAACCTATAGGAGTTCAAGATATTGTTCAATAACTTTTTTTCTGAAGGTCATAGAGACTTGGAAGTTGGTTCCATCTCCACTAATGTGGCTCTGCCCGATCCATTGGGACCATCCCCGAGCTTCTACGACCTTCGGAAATGGTGAAACCACCGAATCTATAAAAAAAAAGTACAAGATATTTTTGAATAACTTTTCTTCTGAAAGTCCTAGAGACTTGTGCATTTCATGATTAATAAAGGGTGGCCTGCCACACAACCACACCGAATTTCAGCACGTTTCGAGCAAGCAGCGCGGAGTTATTCCAATTAATCCCTAATATGGGTTAGGGTTGCAATTAGGGTTAGGGTTAGGGTTGCAATTAGGGTTAGGGTTAGGGTTGTGATTAGGGTTAGGGTTAGGGTTGCTATTAGGGTTAGGGTTAGGGATGAATACCCATTGGAGCTCAAGATATTCTTCAATAACTTTTTTTCTGTAGGTCATAGAGACTTGGAAGTTGGTTCCATCTCCACTAATGTGGCTATGCCCGATCCATTGGTACCACCCCCGAGCTTCTACGACCTTTGGAAGGGGTAGGGTTAGGGTTGTGATTAGTGTTTGATTTTTTGGTTGTGATTAGGGTTAGGGTTAGGGATGAAAACCTATAGGAGTTCAAGATATTGTTCAATAACTTTTTTTCTGAAGGTCATAGAGACTTGGAAGTTGGTTCCATCTCCACTAATGTGGCTCTGCCCGATCCATTGGGACCATCCCCGAGCTTCTACGACCTTCGGAAATGGTGAAACCACCAAATCTATAAAAAAAAAGTACAAGATATTTTTGAATAACTTTTCTTCTGAAAGTCCTAGAGACTTGTGCATTTCATGATTAATAAAGGGTGGCCTGCCACACAACCACACCGAATTTCAGCACGTTTCGAGCAAGCAGCGCAGAGTTATTCCAATTAATCCCTAATATGGGTTAGGGTTGCAATTAGGGTTAGGGTTAGGGTTGCTTTTAGGGTTAGGGTTAGGGATGAATACCCATTGGAGCTCAAGATATTCTTCAATAACTTTTTTTCTGTAGGTCATAGAGACTTGGAAGTTGGTTCCATCTCCACTAATGTGGCTATGCCCGATCCATTGGTACCACCCCCGAGCTTCTACGACCTTTGGAAGGGGTAGGGTTAGGGTTGTGATTAGTGTTTGATTTTTTGGTTGTGATTAGGGTTAGGGTTAGGGATGAAAACCTATAGGAGTTCAAGATATTGTTCAATAACTTTTTTTCTGAAGGTCATAGAGACTTGGAAGTTGGTTCCATCTCCACTAATGTGGCTCTGCCCGATCCATTGGGACCATCCCCGAGCTTCTACGACCTTCGGAAATGGTGAAACCACCGAATCTATAAAAAAAAAGTACAAGATATTTTTGAATAACTTTTCTTCTGAAAGTCCTAGAGACTTGTGCATTTCATGATTAATAAAGGGTGGCCTGCCACACAACCACACCGAATTTCAGCACGTTTCGAGCAAGCAGCGCGGAGTTATTCCAATTAATCCCTAATATGGGTTAGGGTTGCAATTAGGGTTAGGGTTAGGGTTAGGGTTGCAATTAGGGTTAGGGTTAGGGTTGTGATTAGGGTTAGGGTTAGGGTTGCTATTAGGGTTAGGGTTAGGGATGAATACCCATTGGAGCTCAAGATATTCTTCAATAACTTTTTTTCTGTAGGTCATAGAGACTTGGAAGTTGGTTCCATCTCCACTAATGTGGCTATGCCCGATCCATTGGTACCACCCCCGAGCTTCTACGACCTTTGGAAGGGGTAGGGTTAGGGTTGTGATTAGTGTTTGATTTTTTGGTTGTGATTAGGGTTAGGGTTAGGGATGAAAACCTATAGGAGTTCAAGATATTGTTCAATAACTTTTTTTCTGAAGGTCATAGAGACTTGGAAGTTGGTTCCATCTCCACTAATGTGGCTCTGCCCGATCCATTGGGACCATCCCCGAGCTTCTACGACCTTCGGAAATGGTGAAACCACCAAATCTATAAAAAAAAAGTACAAGATATTTTTGAATAACTTTTCTTCTGAAAGTCCTAGAGACTTGTGCATTTCATGATTAATAAAGGGTGGCCTGCCACACAACCACACCGAATTTCAGCACGTTTCGAGCAAGCAGCGCAGAGTTATTCCAATTAATCCCTAATATGGGTTAGGGTTGCAATTAGGGTTAGGGTTAGGGTTGCTTTTAGGGTTAGGGTTAGGGATGAATACCCATTGGAGCTCAAGATATTCTTCAATAACTTTTTTTCTGTAGGTCATAGAGACTTGGAAGTTGGTTCCATCTCCACTAATGTGGCTATGCCCGATCCATTGGTACCACCCCCGAGCTTCTACGACCTTTGGAAGGGGTAGGGTTAGGGTTGTGATTAGTGTTTGATTTTTTGGTTGTGATTAGGGTTAGGGTTAGGGATGAAAACCTATAGGAGTTCAAGATATTGTTCAATAACTTTTTTTCTGAAGGTCATAGAGACTTGGAAGTTGGTTCCATCTCCACTAATGTGGCTCTGCCCGATCCATTGGGACCATCCCCGAGCTTCTACGACCTTCGGAAATGGTGAAACCACCGAATCTATAAAAAAAAAGTACAAGATATTTTTGAATAACTTTTCTTCTGAAAGTCCTAGAGACTTGTGCATTTCATGATTAATAAAGGGTGGCCTGCCACACAACCACACCGAATTTCAGCACGTTTCGAGCAAGCAGCGCGGAGTTATTCCAATTAATCCCTAATATGGGTTAGGGTTGCAATTAGGGTTAGGGTTAGGGTTAGGGTTAGGGTTGCAATTAGGGTTAGGGTTAGGGTTGTGATTAGGGTTAGGGTTAGGGTTGCTATTAGGGTTAGGGTTAGGGATGAATACCCATTGGAGCTCAAGATATTCTTCAATAACTTTTTTTCTGTAGGTCATAGAGACTTGGAAGTTGGTTCCATCTCCACTAATGTGGCTATGCCCGATCCATTGGTACCACCCCCGAGCTTCTACGACCTTTGGAAGGGGTAGGGTTAGGGTTGTGATTAGTGTTTGATTTTTTGGTTGTGATTAGGGTTAGGGTTAGGGATGAAAACCTATAGGAGTTCAAGATATTGTTCAATAACTTTTTTTCTGAAGGTCATAGAGACTTGGAAGTTGGTTCCATCTCCACTAATGTGGCTCTGCCCGATCCATTGGGACCATCCCCGAGCTTCTACGACCTTCGGAAATGGTGAAACCACCAAATCTATAAAAAAAAAGTACAAGATATTTTTGAATAACTTTTCTTCTGAAAGTCCTAGAGACTTGTGCATTTCATGATTAATAAAGGGTGGCCTGCCACACAACCACACCGAATTTCAGCACGTTTCGAGCAAGCAGCGCAGAGTTATTCCAATTAATCCCTAATATGGGTTAGGGTTGCAATTAGGGTTAGGGTTAGGGTTGCAATTAGGGTTAGGGTTAGGGTTGTGATTAGGGTTAGGGTTAGGGTTGCTATTAGGGTTAGGGTTAGGGATGAATACCCATTGGAGCTCAAGATATTCTTCAATAACTTTTTTTCTGTAGGTCATAGAGACTTGGAAGTTGGTTGCATGTCCACTAATGTGGCTATGCCCGATCCATTGGTACCACCCCCGAGCTTCTACGACCTTTGGAAGGGGTAGGGTTAGGGTTGTGATTAGTGTTTGATTTTTTGGTTGTGATTAGGGTTAGGGTTAGGGATGAAAACCTATAGGAGTTCAAGATATTGTTCAATAACTTTTTTTCTGAAGGTCATAGAGACTTGGAAGTTGGTTCCATCTCCACTAATGTGGCTCTGCCCGATCCATTGGGACAATCCCCGAGCTTCTACGACCTTCGGAAATGGTGAAACCACCAAATCTATAAAAAAAAAGTACAAGATATTTTTGAATAACTTTTCTTCTGAAAGTCCTAGAGACTTGTGCATTTCATGATTAATAAAGGGTGGCCTGCCACACAACCACACCGAATTTCAGCACGTTTCGAGCAAGCAGCGCAGAGTTATTCCAATTAATCCCTAATATGGGTTAGGGTTGCAATTAGGGTTAGGGTTAGGGTTAGGGTTGCAATTAGGGTTAGGGTTAGGGTTGTGATTAGGGTTAGGGTTAGGGTTGCTATTAGGGTTAGGGTTAGGGATGAATACCCATTGGAGCTCAAGATATTCTTCAATAACTTTTTTTCTGTATGTCATAGAGACTTGGAAGTTGGTTCCATCTCCACTAATGTGGCTATGCCCGATCCATTGGTACCACCCCCGAGCTTCTACGACCTTTGGAAGGGGTAGGGTTAGGGTTGTGATTAGTGTTTGATTTTTTGGTTGTGATTAGGGTTAGGGTTAGGGATGAAAACCTATAGGAGTTCAAGATATTGTTCAATAACTTTTTAGGGTTAGGGTTGCAATTAGGGTTAGGGTTAGGGTTAGGGTTAGGGTTGCAATTAGGGTTAGGGTTAGGGTTGTGATTAGGGTTAGGGTTGCTATTAGGGTTAGGGTTAGGGATGAATACCCATTGGAGCTCAAGATATTCTTCAATAACTTTTTTTCTGAAGGTCATAGAGACTTGGAAGTTGGTTCCATCTCCACTAATGTGGCTCTGCCCGATCCATTGGGACCATCCCCGAGCTTCTACGACCTTCGGAAATGGTGAAACCACCAAATCTATAAAAAAAAAGTACAAGTTATTTTTGAATAACTTTTCTTCTGAAAGTCCTAGAGACTTGTGCATTTCATGATTAATAAAGGGTGGCCTGCCACACAACCACACCGAATTTCAGCACGTTTCGAGCAAGCAGCGCGGAGTTATTCCAATTAATCCCTAATATGGGTTAGGGTTGCAATTAGGGTTAGGGTTAGGGTTAGGGTTGCAATTAGGGTTAGGGTTAGGGTTGTGATTAGAGTTAGGGTTAGGGTTGCTATTAGGGTTAGGGTTAGGGATGAATACCCATTGGAGCTCAAGATATTCTTCAATAACTTTTTTTCTGTAGGTCATAGAGACTTGGAAGTTGGTTCCATCTAAACTAATGTGGCTATGCCCGATCCATTGGTACCACCCCCGAGCTTCTACGACCTTTGGAAGGGGTAGGGTTAGGGTTGTGATTAGTGTTTGATTTTTTGGTTGTGATTAGGGTTAGGGTTAGGGATGAAAACCTATAGGAGTTCAAGATATTGTTCAATAACTTTTTTTCTGAAGGTCATAGAGACTTGGAAGTTGGTTCCATCTCCACTAATGTGGCTCTGCCCGATCCATTGGGACCATCCCCGAGCTTCTACGACCTTCGGAAATGGTGAAACCACCGAATCTATAAAAAAAAAGTACAAGATATTTTTGAATAACTTTTCTTCTGAAAGTCCTAGAGACTTGTGCATTTCATGATTAATAAAGGGTGGCCTGCCACACAACCACACCGAATTTCAGCACGTTTCGAGCAAGCAGCGCGGAGTTATTCCAATTAATCCCTAATATGGGTTAGGGTTGCAATTAGGGTTAGGGTTAGGGTTAGGGTTAGGGTTGCAATTAGGGTTAGGGTTAGGGTTGTGATTAGGGTTAGGGTTAGGGTTGCTATTAGGGTTAGGGTTAGGGATGAATACCCATTGGAGCTCAAGATATTCTTCAATAACTTTTTTTCTGTAGGTCATAGAGACTTGGAAGTTGGTTCCATCCCCACTAATGTGGCTATGCCCGATCCATTGGTACCACCCCCGAGCTTCTACGACCTTTGGAAGGGGTAGGGTTAGGGTTGTGATTAGTGTTTGATTTTTTGGTTGTGATTAGGGTTAGGGTTAGGGATGAAAACCTATAGGAGTTCAAGATATTGTTCAATAACTTTTTTTCTGAAGGTCATAGAGACTTGGAAGTTGGTTCCATCTCCACTAATGTGGCTCTGCCCGATCCATTGGGACCATCCCCGAGCTTCTACGACCTTCGGAAATGGTGAAACCACCAAATCTATAAAAAAAAAGTACAAGTTATTTTTGAATAACTTTTCTTCTGAAAGTCCTAGAGACTTGTGCATTTCATGATTAATAAAGGGTGGCCTGCCACACAACCACACCAAATTTCAGCACGTTTCGAGCAAGCAGCGCGGAGTTATTCCAATTAATCCCTAATATGGGTTAGGGTGGCAATTAGGGTTAGGGTTAGGGTTGCAATTAGGGTTAGGGTTAGGGTTGTGATTAGGGTTAGGGTTAGGGTTGCTATTAGGGTTAGGGTTAGGGATGAATACCCATTGGAGCTCAAGATATTCTTCAATAACTTTTTTTCTGTAGGTCATAGAGACTTGGAAGTTGGTTCCATCTCCACTAATGTGGCTATGCCAGATCCATTGGTACCACCCCCGAGCTTCTACGACCTTTGGAAGGGGTAGGGTTAGGGTTGTGATTACTGTTTGATTTTTTGGTTGTGATTAGGGTTAGGGTTAGGGATGAAAACCTATAGGAGTTCAAGATATTGTTCAATAACTTTTTTTCTGAAGGTCATAGAGACTTGGAAGTTGGTTCCATCTCCACTAATGTGGCTCTGCCCGATCCATTGGGACCATCCCCGAGCTTCTACGACCTTCGGAAATGGTGAAACCACCGAATCTATAAAAAAAAAGTACAAGATATTTTTGAATAACTTTTCTTCTGAAAGTCCTAGAGACTTGTGCATTTCATGATTAATAAAGGGTGGCCTGCCACACAACCACACCGAATTTCAGCACGTTTCGAGCAAGCAGCGCGGAGTTATTCCAATTAATCCCTAATATGGGTTAGGGTTGCAATTAGGGTTAGGGTTAGGGTTAGGGTTAGGGTTGCAATTAGGGTTAGGGTTAGGGTTGTGATTAGGGTTAGGGTTGCTATTAGGGTTAGGGTTAGGGATGAATACCCATTGGAGCTCAAGATATTCTTCAATAACTTTTTTTCTGTAGGTCATAGAGACTTGGAAGTTGGTTCCATCTCCACTAATGTGGCTATGCCCGATCCATTGGTACCACCCCCGAGCTTCTACGACCTTTGGAAGGGGTAGGGTTAGGGTTGTGATTAGTGTTTGATTTTTTGGTTGTGATTAGGGTTAGGGTTAGGGATGAAAACCTATAGGAGTTCAAGATATTGTTCAATAACTTTTTTTCTGAAGGTCATAGAGACTTGGAAGTTGGTTCCATCTCCACTAATGTGGCTCTGCCCGATCCATTGGGACCATCCCCGAGCTTCTACGACCTTCGGAAATGGTGAAACCACCAAATCTATAAAAAAAAAGTACAAGATATTTTTGAACAACTTTTCTTCTGAAAGTCCTAGAGACTTGTGCATTTCATGATTAATAAAGGGTGGCCTGCCACACAACCACACCGAATTTCAGCACGTTTCGAGCAAGCAGCGCGGAGTTATTCCAATTAATCCCTAATATGGGTTAGGGTTGCAATTAGGGTTAGGGTTAGGGTTAGGGTTGCAATTAGGGTTAGGGTTAGGGTTGTGATTAGGGTTAGGGTTAGGGTTGCTATTAGGGTTAGGGTTAGGGATGAATACCCATTGGAGCTCAAGATATTCTTCAATAACTTTTTTTCTGTAGGTCATAGAGACTTGGAAGTTGGTTCCATCTCCACTAATGTGGCTATGCCCGATCCATTGGTACCACCCCCGAGCTTCTACGACCTTTGGAAGGGGTAGGGTTAGGGTTGTGATTAGTGTTTGATTTTTTGGTTGTGATTAGGGTTAGGGTTAGGGATGAAAACCTATAGGAGTTCAAGATATTGTTCAATAACTTTTTTTCTGAAGGTCATAGAGACTTGGAAGTTGGTTCCATCTCCACTAATGTGGCTCTGCCCGATCCATTGGGACCATCCCCGAGCTTCTACGACCTTCGGAAATGGTGAAACCACCAAATCTATAAAAAAAAAGTACAAGATATTTTTGAATAACTTTTCTTCTGAAAGTCCTAGAGACTTGTGCATTTCATGATTAATAAAGGGTGGCCTGCCACACAACCACACCGAATTTCAGCACGTTTCGAGCAAGCAGCGCGGAGTTATTCCAATTAATCCCTAATATGGGTTAGGGTTGCAATTAGGGTTAGGGTTAGGGTTAGGGTTAGGGATGCAATTAGGGTTAGGGTTAGGGTTGTGATTAGGGTTGCTATTAGGGTTAGGGTTAGGGATGAATACCCATTGGAGCTCAAGATATTCTTCAATAACTTTTTTTCTGTAGGTCATAGAGACTTGGAAGTTGGTTCCATCCCCACTAATGTGGCTATGCCCGATCCATTGGTACCACCCCCGAGCTTCTACGACCTTTGGAAGGGGTAGGGTTAGGGTTGTGATTAGTGTTTGATTTTTTGGTTGTGATTAGGGTTAGGGTTAGGGATGAAAACCTATAGGAGTTCAAGATATTGTTCAATAACTTTTTTTCTGAAGGTCATAGAGACTTGGAAGTTGGTTCCATCTCCACTAATGTGGCTCTGCCCGATCCATTGGGACCATCCCCGAGCTTCTACGACCTTCGGAAATGGTGAAACCACCAAATCTATAAAAAAAAAGTACAAGATATTTTTGAATAACTTTTCTTCTGAAAGTCCTAGAGACTTGTGCATTTCATGATTAATAAAGGGTGGCCTGCCACACAACCACACCGAATTTCAGCACGTTTCGAGCAAGCAGCGCGGAGTTATTCCAATTAATCCCTAATATGGGTTAGGGTTGCAATTAGGGTTAGGGTTAGGGTTAGGGTTAGGGTTAGGGATGCAATTAGGGTTAGGGTTAGGGTTGTGATTAGGGTTGCTATTAGGGTTAGGGTTAGGGATGAATACCCATTGGAGCTCAAGATATTCTTCAATAACTTTTTTTCTGTAGGTCATAGAGACTTGAAAGTTGGTTCCATCCCCACTAATGTGGCTATGCCCGATCCATTGGTACCACCCCCGAGCTTCTACGACCTTTGGAAGGGGTAGGGTTAGGGTTGTGATTAGTGTTTGATTTTTTGGTTGTGATTAGGGTTAGGGTTAGGGATGAAAACCTATAGGAGTTCAAGATATTGTTCAATAACTTTTTTTCTGAAGGTCATAGAGACTTGGAAGTTGGTTCCATCTCCACTAATGTGGCTCTGCCCGATCCATTGGGACCATCCCCGAGCTTCTACGACCTTCGGAAATGGTGAAACCACCAAATCTATAAAAAAAAAGTACAAGATATTTTTGAATAACTTTTCTTCTGAAAGTCCTAGAGACTTGTGCATTTCCTGATTAATAAAGGGTGGCCTGCCACACAACCACACCGAATTTCAGCACGTTTCGAGCAAGCAGCGCGGAGTTATTCCAATTAATCCCTAATATGGGTTAGGGTTGCAATTAGGGTTAGGGTTAGGGTTAGGGTTAGGGTAGCAATTAGGGTTAGGGTTAGGGTTGTGATTAGGGTTAGGGTTAGGGTTGCTATTAGGGTTAGGGTTAGGGATGAATACCCATTGGAGCTCAAGATATTCTTCAATAACTTTTTTTCTGTAGGTCATAGAGACTTGGAAGTTGGTTCCATCCCCACTAATGTGGCTATGCCCGATCCATTGGTACCACCCCCGAGCTTCTACGACCTTTGGAAGGGGTAGGGTTAGGGTTGTGATTAGTGTTTGATTTTTTGGTTGTGATTAGGGTTAGGGTTAGGGATGAAAACCTATAGGAGTTCAAGATATTGTTCAATAACTTTTTTTCTGAAGGTCATAGAGACTTGGAAGTTGGTTCCATCTCCACTAATGTGGCTCTGCCCGATCCATTGGGACCATCCCCGAGCTTCTACGACCTTCGGAAATGGTGAAACCACCAAATCTATAAAAAAAAAGTACAAGATATTTTTGAATAACTTTTCTTCTGAAAGTCCTAGAGACTTGTGCATTTCATGATTAATAAAGGGTGGCCTGCCACACAACCACACCGAATTTCAGCACGTTTCGAGCAAGCAGCGCAGAGTTATTCCAATTAATCCCTAATATGGGTTAGGGTTGCAATTAGGGTTAGGGTTAGGGTTGCTTTTAGGGTTAGGGTTAGGGTTGTGATTAGGGTTAGGGTTAGGGTTGCTATTAGGGTTAGGGTTAGGGATGAATACCCATTGGAGCTCAAGATATTCTTCAATAACTTTTTTTCTGTAGGTCATAGAGACTTGGAAGTTGGTTCCATCTCCACTAATGTGGCTATGCCCGATCCATTGGTACCACCCCCGAGCTTCTACGACCTTTGGAAGGGGTAGGGTTAGGGTTGTGATTAGTGTTTGATTTTTTGGTTGTGATTAGGGTTAGGGTTAGGGATGAAAACCTATAGGAGTTCAAGATATTGTTCAATAACTTTTTTTCTGAAGGTCATAGAGACTTGGAAGTTGGTTCCATCTCCACTAATGTGGCTCTGCCCGATCCATTGGGACCATCCCCGAGCTTCTACGACCTTCGGAAATGGTGAAACCACCAAATCTATAAAAAAAAAGTACAAGATATTTTTGAATAACTTTTCTTCTGAAAGTCCTAGAGACTTGTGCATTTCATGATTAATAAAGGGTGGCCTGCCACACAACCACACCGAATTTCAGCACGTTTCGAGCAAGCAGCGCGGAGTTATTCCAATTAATCCCTAATATGGGTTAGGGTTGCAATTAGGGTTAGGGTTAGGGTTGCTTTTAGGGTTAGGGTTAGGGATGAATGCCCATTGGAGCTCAAGATATTCTTCAATAACTTTTTTTCTGTAGGTCATAGAGACTTGGAAGTTGGTTCCATCTCCACTAATGTGGCTATGCCCGATCCATTGGTACCACCCCCGAGCTTCTACGACCTTTGGAAGGGGTAGGGTTAGGGTTGTGATTAGTGTTTGATTTTTTGGTTGTGATTAGGGTTAGGGTTAGGGATGAAAACCTATAGGAGTTCAAGATATTGTTCAATAACTTTTTTTCTGAAGGTCATAGAGACTTGGAAGTTGGTTCCATCTCCACTAATGTGGCTCTGCCCGATCCATTGGGACCATCCCCGAGCTTCTACGACCTTCGGAAATGGTGAAACCACCAAATCTATAAAAAAAAAGTACAAGATATTTTTGAATAACTTTTCTTCTGAAAGTCCTAGAGACTTGTGCATTTCATGATTAATAAAGGGTGGCCTGCCACACAACCACACCGAATTTCAGCACGTTTCGAGCAAGCAGCGCGGAGTTATTCCAATTAATCCCTAATATGGGTTAGGGTTGCAATTAGGGTTAGGGTTAGGGTTAGGGTTTCAATTAGGGTTAGGGTTGTGATTAGGGTTAGGGTTAGGGTTGCTATTAGGGTTAGGGTTAGGGATGAATACCCATTGGAGCTCAAGATATTCTTCAATAACTTTTTTTCTGTAGGTCATAGAGACTTGGAAGTTGGTTCCATCTCTACTAATGTGGCTATGCCTGATCCATTGGTACCACCCCCGAGCTTCTACGACCTTTGGAAGGGGTAGGGTTAGGGTTGTGATTAGTGTTTGATTTTTTGGTTGTGATTAGGGTTAGGGTTAGGGATGAAAACCTATAGGAGTTCAAGATATTGTTCAATAACTTTTTTTCTGAAGGTCATAGAGACTTGGAAGTTGGTTCCATCTCCACTAATGTGGCTCTGCCCGATCCATTGGGACCATCCCTGAGCTTCTACGACCTTCGGAAATGGTGAAACCACCAAATCTATAAAAAAAAAGTGCAAGATATTTTTGAATAACTTTTCTTCTGAAAGTCCTAGAGACTTGTGCATTTCATGATTAATAAAGGGTGGCCTGCCACACAACCACACCGAATTTCAGCACGTTTCGAGCAAGCAGCGCGGAGTTATTCCAATTAATCCCTAATATGGGTTAGGGTTGCAATTAGGGTTAGGGTTAGGGTTGCTTTTAGGGTTAGGGTTAGGGATGAATGCCCATTGGAGCTCAAGATATTCTTCAATAACTTTTTTTCTGTAGGTCATAGAGACTTGGAAGTTGGTTCCATCTCCACTAATGTGGCTATGCCCGATCCATTGGTACCACCCCCGAGCTTCTACGACCTTTGGAAGGGGTAGGGTTAGGGTTGTGATTAGTGTTTGATTTTTTGGTTGTGATTAGGGTTAGGGTTAGGGATGAAAACCTATAGGAGTTCAAGATATTGTTCAATAACTTTTTTTCTGAAGGTCATAGAGACTTGGAAGTTGGTTCCATCTCCACTAATGTGGCTCTGCCCGATCCATTGGGACCATCCCCGAGCTTCTACGACCTTCGGAAATGGTGAAACCACCAAATCTATAAAAAAAAAGTACAAGATATTTTTGAATAACTTTTCTTCTGAAAGTCCTAGAGACTTGTGCATTTCCTGATTAATAAAGGGTGGCCTGCCACACAACCACACCGAATTTCAGCACGTTTCGAGCAAGCAGCGCGGAGTTATTCCAATTAATCCCTAATATGGGTTAGGGTTGCAATTAGGGTTAGGGTTAGGGTTAGGGTTAGGGTAGCAATTAGGGTTAGGGTTAGGGTTGTGATTAGGGTTAGGGTTAGGGTTGCTATTAGGGTTAGGGTTAGGGATGAATACCCATTGGAGCTCAAGATATTCTTCAATAACTTTTTTTCTGTAGGTCATAGAGACTTGGAAGTTGGTTCCATCCCCACTAATGTGGCTATGCCCGATCCATTGGTACCACCCCCGAGCTTCTACGACCTTTGGAAGGGGTAGGGTTAGGGTTGTGATTAGTGTTTGATTTTTTGGTTGTGATTAGGGTTAGGGTTAGGGATGAAAACCTATAGGAGTTCAAGATATTGTTCAATAACTTTTTTTCTGAAGGTCATAGAGACTTGGAAGTTGGTTCCATCTCCACTAATGTGGCTCTGCCCGATCCATTGGGACCATCCCCGAGCTTCTACGACCTTCGGAAATGGTGAAACCACCAAATCTATAAAAAAAAAGTACAAGATATTTTTGAATAACTTTTCTTCTGAAAGTCCTAGAGACTTGTGCATTTCATGATTAATAAAGGGTGGCCTGCCACACAACCACACCGAATTTCAGCACGTTTCGAGCAAGCAGCGCAGAGTTATTCCAATTAATCCCTAATATGGGTTAGGGTTGCAATTAGGGTTAGGGTTAGGGTTGCTTTTAGGGTTAGGGTTAGGGTTGTGATTAGGGTTAGGGTTAGGGTTGCTATTAGGGTTAGGGTTAGGGATGAATACCCATTGGAGCTCAAGATATTCTTCAATAACTTTTTTTCTGTAGGTCATAGAGACTTGGAAGTTGGTTCCATCTCCACTAATGTGGCTATGCCCGATCCATTGGTACCACCCCCGAGCTTCTACGACCTTTGGAAGGGGTAGGGTTAGGGTTGTGATTAGTGTTTGATTTTTTGGTTGTGATTAGGGTTAGGGTTAGGGATGAAAACCTATAGGAGTTCAAGATATTGTTCAATAACTTTTTTTCTGAAGGTCATAGAGACTTGGAAGTTGGTTCCATCTCCACTAATGTGGCTCTGCCCGATCCATTGGGACCATCCCCGAGCTTCTACGACCTTCGGAAATGGTGAAACCACCAAATCTATAAAAAAAAAGTACAAGATATTTTTGAATAACTTTTCTTCTGAAAGTCCTAGAGACTTGTGCATTTCATGATTAATAAAGGGTGGCCTGCCACACAACCACACCGAATTTCAGCACGTTTCGAGCAAGCAGCGCGGAGTTATTCCAATTAATCCCTAATATGGGTTAGGGTTGCAATTAGGGTTAGGGTTAGGGTTGCTTTTAGGGTTAGGGTTAGGGATGAATGCCCATTGGAGCTCAAGATATTCTTCAATAACTTTTTTTCTGTAGGTCATAGAGACTTGGAAGTTGGTTCCATCTCCACTAATGTGGCTATGCCCGATCCATTGGTACCACCCCCGAGCTTCTACGACCTTTGGAAGGGGTAGGGTTAGGGTTGTGATTAGTGTTTGATTTTTTGGTTGTGATTAGGGTTAGGGTTAGGGATGAAAACCTATAGGAGTTCAAGATATTGTTCAATAACTTTTTTTCTGAAGGTCATAGAGACTTGGAAGTTGGTTCCATCTCCACTAATGTGGCTCTGCCCGATCCATTGGGACCATCCCCGAGCTTCTACGACCTTCGGAAATGGTGAAACCACCAAATCTATAAAAAAAAAGTACAAGATATTTTTGAATAACTTTTCTTCTGAAAGTCCTAGAGACTTGTGCATTTCATGATTAATAAAGGGTGGCCTGCCACACAACCACACCGAATTTCAGCACGTTTCGAGCAAGCAGCGCGGAGTTATTCCAATTAATCCCTAATATGGGTTAGGGTTGCAATTAGGGTTAGGGTTAGGGTTAGGGTTTCAATTAGGGTTAGGGTTGTGATTAGGGTTAGGGTTAGGGTTGCTATTAGGGTTAGGGTTAGGGATGAATACCCATTGGAGCTCAAGATATTCTTCAATAACTTTTTTTCTGTAGGTCATAGAGACTTGGAAGTTGGTTCCATCTCTACTAATGTGGCTATGCCTGATCCATTGGTACCACCCCCGAGCTTCTACGACCTTTGGAAGGGGTAGGGTTAGGGTTGTGATTAGTGTTTGATTTTTTGGTTGTGATTAGGGTTAGGGTTAGGGATGAAAACCTATAGGAGTTCAAGATATTGTTCAATAACTTTTTTTCTGAAGGTCATAGAGACTTGGAAGTTGGTTCCATCTCCACTAATGTGGCTCTGCCCGATCCATTGGGACCATCCCTGAGCTTCTACGACCTTCGGAAATGGTGAAACCACCAAATCTATAAAAAAAAAGTGCAAGATATTTTTGAATAACTTTTCTTCTGAAAGTCCTAGAGACTTGTGCATTTCATGATTAATAAAGGGTGGCCTGCCACACAACCACACCGAATTTCAGCACGTTTCGAGCAAGCAGCGCGGAGTTATTCCAATTAATCCCTAATATGGGTTAGGGTTGCAATTAGGGTTAGGGTTAGGGTTGCTTTTAGGGTTAGGGTTAGGGATGAATGCCCATTGGAGCTCAAGATATTCTTCAATAACTTTTTTTCTGTAGGTCATAGAGACTTGGAAGTTGGTTCCATCTCCACTAATGTGGCTATGCCCGATCCATTGGTACCACCCCCGAGCTTCTACGACCTTTGGAAGGGGTAGGGTTAGGGTTGTGATTAGTGTTTGATTTTTTGGTTGTGATTAGGGTTAGGGTTAGGGATGAAAACCTATAGGAGTTCAAGATATTGTTCAATAACTTTTTTTCTGAAGGTCATAGAGACTTGGAAGTTGGTTCCATCTCCACTAATGTGGCTCTGCCCGATCCATTGGGACCATCCCCGAGCTTCTACGACCTTCGGAAATGGTGAAACCACCAAATCTATAAAAAAAAAGTACAAGATATTTTTGAAAAACTTTTCTTCTGAAAGTCCTAGAGACTTGTGCATTTCATGATTAATAAAGGGTGGCCTACCACACAACCACACCGAATTTCAGCACGTTTCGAGCAAGCAGCGCAGAGTTATTCCAATTAATCCCTAATATGGGTTAAGGTTGCAATTAGGGTTAGGGTTAGGGTTGCAATTAGGGTTAGGGTTAGGGTTGTGATTAGGGTTAGGGTTAGGGTTGCTATTAGGGTTAGGGTTAGGGATGAATACCCATTGGAGCTCAAGATATTCTTCAATAACTTTTTTTCTGAAGGTCATAGAGACTTGGAAGTTGGTTCCATCTCCACTAATGTGGCTCTGCCCGATCCATTGGGACCATCCCCGAGCTTCTACGACCTTCGGAAATGGTGAAACCACCAAATCTATAAAAAAAAAGTACAAGATATTTTTGAATAACTTTTCTTCTGAAAGTCCTAGAGACTTGTGCATTTCATGATTAATAAAGGGTGGCCTGCCACACAACCACACCGAATTTCAGCACGTTTCGAGCAAGCAGCGCGGAGTTATTCCAATTAATCCCTAATATGGGTTAGGGTTGCAATTAGGGTTAGGGTTAGGGTTAGGGTTAGGGTTGCAATTAGGGTTAGGGTTAGGGTTGTGATTAGGGTTAGGGTTAGGGTTGCTATTAGGGTTAGGGTTAGGGATGAATACCCATTGGAGCTCAAGATATTCTTCAATAACTTTTTTTCTGTAGGTCATAGAGACTTGGAAGTTGGTTCCATGTCCACTAATGTGGCTATGCCCGATCCATTGGTACCACCCCCGAGCTTCTACGACCTTTGGAAGGGGTAGGGTTAGGGTTGTGATTAGTGTTTGATTTTTTGGTTGTGATTAGGGTTAGGGTTAGGGATGAAAACCTATAGGAGTTCAAGATATTGTTCAATAACTTTTTTTCTGAAGGTCATAGAGACTTGGAAGTTGGTTCCATCTCCACTAATGTGGCTCTGCCCGATCCATTGGGACCATCCCCGAGCTTCTACGACCTTCGGAAATGGTGAAACCACCGAATCTATAAAAAAAAAGTACAAGATATTTTTGAATAACTTTTCTTCTGAAAGTCCTAGAGACTTGTGCATTTCATGATTAATAAAGGGTGGCCTGCCACACAACCACACCGAATTTCAGCACGTTTCGAGCAAGCAGCGCGGAGTTATTCCAATTAATCCCTAATATGGGTTAGGGTTGCAATTAGGGTTAGGGTTAGGGTTAGGGTTAGGGTTGCAATTAGGGTTAGGGTTAGGGTTGTGATTAGAGTTAGGGTTAGGGTTGCTATTAGGGTTAGGGTTAGGGATGAATACCCATTGGAGCTCAAGATATTCTTCAATAACTTTTTTTCTGTAGGTCATAGAGACTTGGAAGTTGGTTCCATCTCCACTAATGTGGCTATGCCCGATCCATTGGTACCACCCCCGAGCTTCTACGACCTTTGGAAGGGGTAGGGTTAGGGTTGTGATTAGTGTTTGATTTTTTGGTTGTGATTAGGGTTAGGGTTAGGGATGAAAACCTATAGGAGTTCAAGATATTGTTCAATAACTTTTTTTCTGAAGGTCATAGAGACTTGGAAGTTGGTTCCATCTCCACTAATGTGGCTCTGCCCGATCCATTGGGACCATCCCCGAGCTTCTACGACCTTCGGAAATGGTGAAACCACCAAATCTATAAAAAAAAAGTACAAGATATTTTTGAATAACTTTTCTTCTGAAAGTCCTAGAGACTTGTGCATTTCATGATTAATAAAGGGTGGCCTGCCACACAACCACACCGAATTTCAGCACGTTTCGAGCAAGCAGCGCGGAGTTATTCCAATTAATCCCTAATATGGGTTAGGGTTGCAATTAGGGTTAGGGTTAGGGTTAGGGTTAGGGTTGCAATTAGGGTTAGGGTTAGGGTTGTGATTAGGGTTAGGGTTAGGGTTGCTATTAGGGTTAGGGTTAGGGATGAATACCCATTGGAGCTCAAGATATTCTTCAATAACTTTTTTTCTGTAGGTCATAGAGACTTGGAAGTTGGTTCCATCTCCACTAATGTGGCTATGCCAGATCCATTGGTACCACCCCCGAGCTTCTACGACCTTTGGAAGGGGTAGGGTTAGGGTTGTGATTACTGTTTGATTTTTTGGTTGTGATTAGGGTTAGGGTTAGGGATGAAAACCTATAGGAGTTCAAGATATTGTTCAATAACTTTTTTTCTGAAGGTCATAGAGACTTGGAAGTTGGTTCCATCTCCACTAATGTGGCTCTGCCCGATCCATTGGGACCATCCCCGAGCTTCTACGACCTTCGGAAATGGTGAAACCACCGAATCTATAAAAAAAAAGTACAAGATATTTTTGAATAACTTTTCTTCTGAAAGTCCTAGAGACTTGTGCATTTCATGATTAATAAAGGGTGGCCTGCCACACAACCACACCGAATTTCAGCACGTTTCGAGCAAGCAGCGCGGAGTTATTCCAATTAATCCCTAATATGGGTTAGGGTTGCAATTAGGGTTAGGGTTAGGGTTAGGGTTAGGGTTGCAATTAGGGTTAGGGTTAGGGTTGTGATTAGGGTTAGGGTTGCTATTAGGGTTAGGGTTAGGGATGAATACCCATTGGAGCTCAAGATATTCTTCAATAACTTTTTTTCTGTAGGTCATAGAGACTTGGAAGTTGGTTCCATGTCCACTAATGTGGCTATGCCCGATCCATTGGTACCACCCCCGAGCTTCTACGACCTTTGGAAGGGGTAGGGTTAGGGTTGTGATTAGTGTTTGATTTTTTGGTTGTGATTAGGGTTAGGGTTAGGGATGAAAACCTATAGGAGTTCAAGATATTGTTCAATAACTTTTTTTCTGAAGGTCATAGAGACTTGGAAGTTGGTTCCATCTCCACTAATGTGGCTCTGCCCGATCCATTGGGACCATCCCCGAGCTTCTACGACCTTCGGAAATGGTGAAACCACCGAATCTATAAAAAAAAAGTACAAGATATTTTTGAATAACTTTTCTTCTGAAAGTCCTAGAGACTTGTGCATTTCATGATTAATAAAGGGTGGCCTGCCACACAACCACACCGAATATCAGCACGTTTCGAGCAAGCAGCGCGGAGTTATTCCAATTAATCCCTAATATGGGTTAGGGTTGCAATTAGGGTTAGGGTTAGGGTTAGGGTTAGGGTTGCAATTAGGGTTAGGGTTAGGGTTGTGATTAGAGTTAGGGTTAGGGTTGCTATTAGGGTTAGGGTTAGGGATGAATACCCATTGGAGCTCAAGATATTCTTCAATAACTTTTTTTCTGTAGGTCATAGAGACTTGGAAGTTGGTTCCATCTCCACTAATGTGGCTATGCCCGATCCATTGGTACCACCCCCGAGCTTCTACGACCTTTGGAAGGGGTAGGGTTAGGGTTGTGATTAGTGTTTGATTTTTTGGTTGTGATTAGGGTTAGGGTTAGGGATGAAAACCTATAGGAGTTCAAGATATTGTTCAATAACTTTTTTTCTGAAGGTCATAGAGACTTGGAAGTTGGTTCCATCTCCACTAATGTGGCTCTGCCCGATCCATTGGGACCATCCCCGAGCTTCTACGCCCTTCGGAAATGGTGAAACCACCGAATCTATAAAAAAAAAGTACAAGATATTTTTGAATAACTTTTCTTCTGAAAGTCCTAGAGACTTGTGCATTTCATGATTAATAAAGGGTGGCCTGCCACACAACCACACCGAATTTCAGCACGTTTCGAGCAAGCAGCGCGGAGTTATTCCAATTAATCCCTAATATGGGTTAGGGTTGCAATTAGGGTTAGGGTTAGGGTTGCTTTTAGGGTTAGGGTTAGGGATGAATGCCCATTGGAGCTCAAGATATTCTTCAATAACTTTTTTTCTGTAGGTCATAGAGACTTGGAAGTTGGTTCCATCTCCACTAATGTGGCTATGCCCGATCCATTGGTACCACCCCCGAGCTTCTACGACCTTTGGAAGGGGTAGGGTTAGGGTTGTGATTAGTGTTTGATTTTTTGGTTGTGATTAGGGTTAGGGTTAGGGATGAAAACCTATAGGAGTTCAAGATATTGTTCAATAACTTTTTTTCTGAAGGTCATAGAGACTTGGAAGTTGGTTCCATCTCCACTAATGTGGCTCTGCCCGATCCATTGGGACCATCCCCGAGCTTCTACGACCTTCGGAAATGGTGAAACCACCAAATCTATAAAAAAAAAGTACAAGATATTTTTGAAAAACTTTTCTTCTGAAAGTCCTAGAGACTTGTGCATTTCATGATTAATAAAGGGTGGCCTACCACACAACCACACCGAATTTCAGCACGTTTCGAGCAAGCAGCGCAGAGTTATTCCAATTAATCCCTAATATGGGTTAAGGTTGCAATTAGGGTTAGGGTTAGGGTTGCAATTAGGGTTAGGGTTAGGGTTGTGATTAGGGTTAGGGTTAGGGTTGCTATTAGGGTTAGGGTTAGGGATGAATACCCATTGGAGCTCAAGATATTCTTCAATAACTTTTTTTCTGAAGGTCATAGAGACTTGGAAGTTGGTTCCATCTCCACTAATGTGGCTCTGCCCGATCCATTGGGACCATCCCCGAGCTTCTACGACCTTCGGAAATGGTGAAACCACCAAATCTATAAAAAAAAAGTACAAGATATTTTTGAATAACTTTTCTTCTGAAAGTCCTAGAGACTTGTGCATTTCATGATTAATAAAGGGTGGCCTGCCACACAACCACACCGAATTTCAGCACGTTTCGAGCAAGCAGCGCGGAGTTATTCCAATTAATCCCTAATATGGGTTAGGGTTGCAATTAGGGTTAGGGTTAGGGTTAGGGTTAGGGTTGCAATTAGGGTTAGGGTTAGGGTTGTGATTAGGGTTAGGGTTAGGGTTGCTATTAGGGTTAGGGTTAGGGATGAATACCCATTGGAGCTCAAGATATTCTTCAATAACTTTTTTTCTGTAGGTCATAGAGACTTGGAAGTTGGTTCCATGTCCACTAATGTGGCTATGCCCGATCCATTGGTACCACCCCCGAGCTTCTACGACCTTTGGAAGGGGTAGGGTTAGGGTTGTGATTAGTGTTTGATTTTTTGGTTGTGATTAGGGTTAGGGTTAGGGATGAAAACCTATAGGAGTTCAAGATATTGTTCAATAACTTTTTTTCTGAAGGTCATAGAGACTTGGAAGTTGGTTCCATCTCCACTAATGTGGCTCTGCCCGATCCATTGGGACCATCCCCGAGCTTCTACGACCTTCGGAAATGGTGAAACCACCGAATCTATAAAAAAAAAGTACAAGATATTTTTGAATAACTTTTCTTCTGAAAGTCCTAGAGACTTGTGCATTTCATGATTAATAAAGGGTGGCCTGCCACACAACCACACCGAATTTCAGCACGTTTCGAGCAAGCAGCGCGGAGTTATTCCAATTAATCCCTAATATGGGTTAGGGTTGCAATTAGGGTTAGGGTTAGGGTTAGGGTTAGGGTTGCAATTAGGGTTAGGGTTAGGGTTGTGATTAGAGTTAGGGTTAGGGTTGCTATTAGGGTTAGGGTTAGGGATGAATACCCATTGGAGCTCAAGATATTCTTCAATAACTTTTTTTCTGTAGGTCATAGAGACTTGGAAGTTGGTTCCATCTCCACTAATGTGGCTATGCCCGATCCATTGGTACCACCCCCGAGCTTCTACGACCTTTGGAAGGGGTAGGGTTAGGGTTGTGATTAGTGTTTGATTTTTTGGTTGTGATTAGGGTTAGGGTTAGGGATGAAAACCTATAGGAGTTCAAGATATTGTTCAATAACTTTTTTTCTGAAGGTCATAGAGACTTGGAAGTTGGTTCCATCTCCACTAATGTGGCTCTGCCCGATCCATTGGGACCATCCCCGAGCTTCTACGACCTTCGGAAATGGTGAAACCACCAAATCTATAAAAAAAAAGTACAAGATATTTTTGAATAACTTTTCTTCTGAAAGTCCTAGAGACTTGTGCATTTCATGATTAATAAAGGGTGGCCTGCCACACAACCACACCGAATTTCAGCACGTTTCGAGCAAGCAGCGCGGAGTTATTCCAATTAATCCCTAATATGGGTTAGGGTTGCAATTAGGGTTAGGGTTAGGGTTAGGGTTAGGGTTGCAATTAGGGTTAGGGTTAGGGTTGTGATTAGGGTTAGGGTTAGGGTTGCTATTAGGGTTAGGGTTAGGGATGAATACCCATTGGAGCTCAAGATATTCTTCAATAACTTTTTTTCTGTAGGTCATAGAGACTTGGAAGTTGGTTCCATCTCCACTAATGTGGCTATGCCAGATCCATTGGTACCACCCCCGAGCTTCTACGACCTTTGGAAGGGGTAGGGTTAGGGTTGTGATTACTGTTTGATTTTTTGGTTGTGATTAGGGTTAGGGTTAGGGATGAAAACCTATAGGAGTTCAAGATATTGTTCAATAACTTTTTTTCTGAAGGTCATAGAGACTTGGAAGTTGGTTCCATCTCCACTAATGTGGCTCTGCCCGATCCATTGGGACCATCCCCGAGCTTCTACGACCTTCGGAAATGGTGAAACCACCGAATCTATAAAAAAAAAGTACAAGATATTTTTGAATAACTTTTCTTCTGAAAGTCCTAGAGACTTGTGCATTTCATGATTAATAAAGGGTGGCCTGCCACACAACCACACCGAATTTCAGCACGTTTCGAGCAAGCAGCGCGGAGTTATTCCAATTAATCCCTAATATGGGTTAGGGTTGCAATTAGGGTTAGGGTTAGGGTTAGGGTTAGGGTTGCAATTAGGGTTAGGGTTAGGGTTGTGATTAGGGTTAGGGTTGCTATTAGGGTTAGGGTTAGGGATGAATACCCATTGGAGCTCAAGATATTCTTCAATAACTTTTTTTCTGTAGGTCATAGAGACTTGGAAGTTGGTTCCATGTCCACTAATGTGGCTATGCCCGATCCATTGGTACCACCCCCGAGCTTCTACGACCTTTGGAAGGGGTAGGGTTAGGGTTGTGATTAGTGTTTGATTTTTTGGTTGTGATTAGGGTTAGGGTTAGGGATGAAAACCTATAGGAGTTCAAGATATTGTTCAATAACTTTTTTTCTGAAGGTCATAGAGACTTGGAAGTTGGTTCCATCTCCACTAATGTGGCTCTGCCCGATCCATTGGGACCATCCCCGAGCTTCTACGACCTTCGGAAATGGTGAAACCACCGAATCTATAAAAAAAAAGTACAAGATATTTTTGAATAACTTTTCTTCTGAAAGTCCTAGAGACTTGTGCATTTCATGATTAATAAAGGGTGGCCTGCCACACAACCACACCGAATATCAGCACGTTTCGAGCAAGCAGCGCGGAGTTATTCCAATTAATCCCTAATATGGGTTAGGGTTGCAATTAGGGTTAGGGTTAGGGTTAGGGTTAGGGTTGCAATTAGGGTTAGGGTTAGGGTTGTGATTAGAGTTAGGGTTAGGGTTGCTATTAGGGTTAGGGTTAGGGATGAATACCCATTGGAGCTCAAGATATTCTTCAATAACTTTTTTTCTGTAGGTCATAGAGACTTGGAAGTTGGTTCCATCTCCACTAATGTGGCTATGCCCGATCCATTGGTACCACCCCCGAGCTTCTACGACCTTTGGAAGGGGTAGGGTTAGGGTTGTGATTAGTGTTTGATTTTTTGGTTGTGATTAGGGTTAGGGTTAGGGATGAAAACCTATAGGAGTTCAAGATATTGTTCAATAACTTTTTTTCTGAAGGTCATAGAGACTTGGAAGTTGGTTCCATCTCCACTAATGTGGCTCTGCCCGATCCATTGGGACCATCCCCGAGCTTCTACGCCCTTCGGAAATGGTGAAACCACCGAATCTATAAAAAAAAAGTACAAGATATTTTTGAATAACTTTTCTTCTGAAAGTCCTAGAGACTTGTGCATTTCATGATTAATAAAGGGTGGCCTGCCACACAACCACACCGAATTTCAGCACGTTTCGAGCAAGCAGCGCGGAGTTATTCCAATTAATCCCTAATATGGGTTAGGGTTGCAATTAGGGTTAGGGTTAGGGTTAGGGTTGCAATTAGGGTTAGGGTTAGGGTTGTGATTAGGGTTAGGGTTAGGGTTGCTATTAGGGTTAGGGTTAGGGATGAATACCCATTGGAGCTCAAGATATTCTTCAATAACTTTTTTTCTGTAGGTCATAGAGACTTGGAAGTTGGTTCCATCTCCACTAATGTGGCTATGCCCGATCCATTGGTACCACCCCCGAGCTTCTACGACCTTTGGAAGGGGTAGGGTTAGGGTTGTGATTAGTGTTTGATTTTTTGGTTGTGATTAGGGTTAGGGTTAGGGATGAAAACCTATAGGAGTTCAAGATATTGTTCAATAACTTTTTTTCTGAAGGTCATAGAGACTTGGAAGTTGGTTCCATCTCCACTAATGTGGCTCTGCCCGATCCATTGGGACCATCCCCGAGCTTCTACGACCTTCGGAAATGGTGAAACCACCAAATCTATAAAAAAAAAGTACAAGATATTTTTGAATAACTTTTCTTCTGAAAGTCCTAGAGACTTGTGCATTTCATGATTAATAAAGGGTGGCCTGCCACACAACCACACCGAATTTCAGCACGTTTCGAGCAAGCAGCGCGGAGTTATTCCAATTAATCCCTAATATGGGTTAGGGTTGCAATTAGGGTTAGGGTTAGGGTTAGGGTTAGGGTTAGGGTTGCAATTAGGGTTAGGGTTAGGGTTGTGATTAGGGTTAGGGTTAGGGTTGCTATTAGGGTTAGGGTTAGGGATGAATACCCATTGGAGCTCAAGATATTCTTCAATAACTTTTTTTCTGTAGGTCATAGAGACTTGGAAGTTGGTTCCATGTCCACTAATGTGGCTATGCCCGATCCATTGGTACCACCCCCGAGCTTCTACGACCTTTGGAAGGGGTAGGGTTAGGGTTGTGATTAGTGTTTGATTTTTTGGTTGTGATTAGGGTTAGGGTTAGGGATGAAAACCTATAGGAGTTCAAGATATTGTTCAATAACTTTTTTTCTGAAGGTCATAGAGACTTGGAAGTTGGTTCCATCTCCACTAATGTGGCTCTGCCCGATCCATTGGGACCATCCCCGAGCTTCTACGACCTTCGGAAATGGTGAAACCACCAAATCTATAAAAAAAAAGTACAAGATATTTTTGAATAACTTTTCTTCTGAAAGTCCTAGAGACTTGTGCATTTCATGATTAATAAAGGGTGGCCTGCCACACAACCACACCGAATTTCAGCACGTTTCGAGCAAGCAGCGCGGAGTTATTCCAATTAATCCCTAATATGGGTTAGGGTTGCAATTAGGGTTAGGGTTAGGGTTAGGGTTAGGGTTAGGGTTGCAATTAGGGTTAGGGTTAGGGTTGTGATTAGGGTTAGGGTTAGGGTTGCTATTAGGGTTAGGGTTAGGGATGAATACCCATTGGAGCTCAAGATATTCTTCAATAACTTTTTTTCTGTAGGTCATAGAGACTTGGAAGTTGGTTCCATCTCCACTAATGTGGCTATGCCAGATCCATTGGTACCACCCCCGAGCTTCTACGACCTTTGGAAGGGGTAGGGTAAGGGTTGTGATTAGTGTTTGATTTTTTGGTTGTGATTAGGGTTAGGGTTAGGGATGAAAACCTATAGGAGTTCAAGATATTGTTCAATAACTTTTTTTCTGAAGGTCATAGAGACTTGGAAGTTGGTTCCATCTCCACTAATGTGGCTCTGCCCGATCCATTGGGACCATCCCCGAGCTTCTACGACCTTCGGAAATGGTGAAACCACCGAATCTATAAAAAAAAAGTACAAGATATTTTTGAATAACTTTTCTTCTGAAAGTCCTAGAGACTTGTGCATTTCATGATTAATAAAGGGTGGCCTGCCACACAACCACACCGAATTTCAGCACGTTTCGAGCAAGCAGCGCGGAGTTATTCCAATTAATCCCTAATATGGGTTAGGGTTGCAATTAGGGTTAGGGTTAGGGTTAGGGTTAGGGTTGCAATTAGGGTTAGGGTTAGGGTTGTGATTAGGGTTAGGGTTGCTATTAGGGTTAGGGTTAGGGATGAATACCCATTGGAGCTCAAGATATTCTTCAATAACTTTTTTTCTGTAGGTCATAGAGACTTGGAAGTTGGTTCCATGTCCACTAATGTGGCTATGCCCGATCCATTGGTACCACCCCCGAGCTTCTACGACCTTTGGAAGGGGTAGGGTTAGGGTTGTGATTAGTGTTTGATTTTTTGGTTGTGATTAGGGTTAGGGTTAGGGATGAAAACCTATAGGAGTTCAAGATATTGTTCAATAACTTTTTTTCTGAAGGTCATAGAGACTTGGAAGTTGGTTCCATCCCCACTAATGTGGCTATGCCCGATCCATTGGTACCACCCCCGAGCTTCTACGACCTTTGGAAGGGGTAGGGTTAGGGTTGTGATTAGTGTTTGATTTTTTGGTTGTGATTAGGGTTAGGGTTAGGGATGAAAACCTATAGGAGTTCAAGATATTGTTCAATAACTTTTTTTCTGAAGGTCATAGAGACTTGGAAGTTGGTTCCATCTCCACTAATGTGGCTCTGCCCGATCCATTGGGACCATCCCCGAGCTTCTACGACCTTCGGAAATGGTGAAACCACCAAATCTATAAAAAAAAAGTACAAGATATTTTTGAATAACTTTTCTTCTGAAAGTCCTAGAGACTTGTGCATTTCATGATTAATAAAGGGTGGCCTGCCACACAACCACACCGAATTTCAGCACGTTTCGAGCAAGCAGCGCGGAGTTATTCCAATTAATCCCTAATATGGGTTAGGGTTGCAATTAGGGTTAGGGTTAGGGTTAGGGTTAGGGTTAGGGTTGCAATTAGGGTTAGGGTTAGGGTTGTGATTAGGGTTAGGGTTAGGGTTGCTATTAGGGTTAGGGTTAGGGATGAATACCCATTGGAGCTCAAGATATTCTTCAATAACTTTTTTTCTGTAGGTCATAGAGACTTGGAAGTTGGTTCCATCTCCACTAATGTGGCTATGCCAGATCCATTGGTACCACCCCCGAGCTTCTACGAACTTTGGAAGGGGTAGGGTTAGGGTTGTGATTAGTGTTTGATTTTTTGGTTGTGATTAGGGTTAGGGTTAGGGATGAAAACCTATAGGAGTTCAAGATATTGTTCAATAACTTTTTTTCTGAAGGTCATAGAGACTTGGAAGTTGGTTCCATCTCCACTAATGTGGCTCTGCCCGATCCATTGGGACCATCCCCGAGCTTCTACGACCTTCGGAAATGGTGAAACCACCGAATCTATAAAAAAAAAGTACAAGATATTTTTGAATAACTTTTCTTCTGAAAGTCCTAGAGACTTGTGCATTTCATGATTAATAAAGGGTGGCCTGCCACACAACCACACCGAATTTCAGCACGTTTCGAGCAAGCAGCGCGGAGTTATTCCAATTAATCCCTAATATGGGTTAGGGTTGCAATTAGGGTTAGGGTTAGGGTTAGGGTTAGGGTTGCAATTAGGGTTAGGGTTAGGGTTGTGATTAGGGTTAGGGTTGCTATTAGGGTTAGGGTTAGGGATGAATACCCATTGGAGCTCAAGATATTCTTCAATAACTTTTTTTCTGTAGGTCATAGAGACTTGGAAGTTGGTTCCATCTCCACTAATGTGGCTATGCCCGATCCATTGGTACCACCCCCGAGCTTCTACGACCTTTGGAAGGGGTAGGGTTAGGGTTGTGATTAGTGTTTGATTTTTTGGTTGTGATTAGGGTTAGGGTTAGGGATGAAAACCTATAGGAGTTCAAGATATTGTTCAATAACTTTTTTTCTGAAGGTCATAGAGACTTGGAAGTTGGTTCCATCTCCACTAATGTGGCTCTGCCCGATCCATTGGGACCATCCCCGAGCTTCTACGACCTTCGGAAATGGTGAAACCACCAAATCTATAAAAAAAAAGTACAAGATATTTTTGAACAACTTTTCTTCTGAAAGTCCTAGAGACTTGTGCATTTCATGATTAATAAAGGGTGGCCTGCCACACAACCACACCGAATTTCAGCACGTTTCGAGCAAGCAGCACGGAGTTATTCCAATTAATCCCTAATATGGGTTAGGGTTGCAATTAGGGTTAGGGTTAGGGTTAGGGTTGCAATTAGGGTTAGGGTTAGGGTTGTGATTAGGGTTAGGGTTAGGGTTGCTATTAGGGTTAGGGTTAGGGATGAATACCCATTGGAGCTCAAGATATTCTTCAATAACTTTTTTTCTGTAGGTCATAGAGACTTGGAAGTTGGTTCCATCTCCACTAATGTGGCTATGCCCGATCCATTGGTACCACCCCCGAGCTTCTACGACCTTTGGAAGGGGTAGGGTTAGGGTTGTGATTAGTGTTTGATTTTTTGGTTGTGATTAGGGTTAGGGTTAGGGATGAAAACCTATAGGAGTTCAAGATATTGTTCAATAACTTTTTTTCTGAAGGTCATAGAGACTTGGAAGTTGGTTCCATCTCCACTAATGTGGCTCTGCCCGATCCATTGGGACCATCTCCGAGCTTCTACGACCTTCGGAAATGGTGAAACCACCAAATCTATAAAAAAAAAGTACAAGATATTTTTGAATAACTTTTCTTCTGAAAGTCCTAGAGACTTGTGCATTTCATGATTAATAAAGGGTGGCCTGCCACACAACCACACCGAATTTCAGCACGTTTCGAGCAAGCAGCGCTGAGTTATTCCAATTAATCCCTAATACGGGTTAGGGTTGCAATTAGGGTTAGGGTTAGGGTTAGGGTTAGGGTTGCAATTAGGGTTAGGGTTAGGGTTGTGATTAGGGTTAGGGTTAGGGTTGCTATTAGGGTTAGGGTTAGGGATGAATACCCATTGGAGCTCAAGATATTCTTCAATAACTTTTTTTCTGTAGGTCATAGAGACTTGGAAGTTGGTTCCATCTCCACTAATGTGGCTATGCCCGATCCATTGGTACCACCCCCGAGCTTCTACGACCTTTGGAAGGGGTAGGGTTAGGGTTGTGATTAGTGTTTGATTTTTTGGTTGTGATTAGGGTTAGGGTTAGGGATGAAAACCTATAGGAGTTCAAGATATTGTTCAATAACTTTTTTTCTGAAGGTCATAGAGACTTGGAAGTTGGTTCCATCTCCACTAATGTGGCTCTGCCCGATCCATTGGGACCATCCCCGAGCTTCTACGACCTTCGGAAATGGTGAAACCACCAAATCTATAAAAAAAAAGTACAAGATATTTTTGAATAACTTTTCTTCTGAAAGTCCTAGAGACTTGTGCATTTCATGATTAATAAAGGGTGGCCTGCCACACAACCACACCGAATTTCAGCACGTTTCGAGCAAGCAGCGCGGAGTTATTCCAATTAATCCCTAATATGGGTTAGGGTTGCAATTAGGGTTAGGGTTAGGGTTAGGGTTAGGGTTGCAATTAGGGTTAGGGTTAGGGTTGTGATTAGGGTTAGGGTTAGGGTTGCTATTAGGGTTAGGGTTAGGGATGAATACCCATTGGAGCTCAAGATATTCTTCAATAACTTTTTTTCTGTAGGTCATAGAGACTTGGAAGTTGGTTCCATCCCCACTAATGTGGCTATGCCCGATCCATTGGTACCACCCCCGAGCTTCTACGACCTTTGGAAGGGGTAGGGTTAGGGTTGTGATTAGTGTTTGATTTTTTGGTTGTGATTAGGGTTAGGGTTAGGGATGAAAACCTATAGGAGTTCAAGATATTGTTCAATAACTTTTTTTCTGAAGGTCATAGAGACTTGGAAGTTGGTTCCATCTCCACTAATGTGGCTCTGCCCGATCCATTGGGACCATCCCCGAGCTTCTACGACCTTCGGAAATGGTGAAACCACCAAATCTATAAAAAAAAAGTACAAGATATTTTTGAATAACTTTTCTTCTGAAAGTCCTAGAGACTTGTGCATTTCATGATTAATAAAGGGTGGCCTGCCACACAACCACACCGAATTTCAGCACGTTTCGAGCAAGCAGCGCGGAGTTATTCCAATTAATCCCTAATATGGGTTAGGGTTGCAATTAGGGTTAGGGTTAGGGTTAGGGTAGCAATTAGGGTTAGGGTTAGGGTTGTGATTAGGGTTAGGGTTAGGGTTGCTATTAGGGTTAGGGTTAGGGATGAATACCCATTGGAGCTCAAGATATTCTTCAATAACTTTTTTTCTGTAGGTCATAGAGACTTGGAAGTTGGTTCCATCCCCACTAATGTGGCTATGCCCGATCCATTGGTACCACCCCCGAGCTTCTACGACCTTTGGAAGGGGTAGGGTTAGGGTTGTGATTAGTGTTTGATTTTTTGGTTGTGATTAGGGTTAGGGTTAGGGATGAAAACCTATAGGAGTTCAAGATATTGTTCAATAACTTTTTTTCTGAAGGTCATAGAGACTTGGAAGTTGGTTCCATCTCCACTAATGTGGCTCTGCCCGATCCATTGGGACCATCCCCGAGCTTCTACGACCTTCGGAAATGGTGAAACCACCAAATCTATAAAAAAAAAGTACAAGATATTTTTGAATAACTTTTCTTCTGAAAGTCCTAGAGACTTGTGCATTTCATGATTAATAAAGGGTGGCCTGCCACACAACCACACCGAATTTCAGCACGTTTCGAGCAAGCAGCGCAGAGTTATTCCAATTAATCCCTAATATGGGTTAGGGTTGCAATTAGGGTTAGGGTTAGGGTTGCTTTTAGGGTTAGGGTTAGGGTTGTGATTAGGGTTAGGGTTAGGGTTGCTATTAGGGTTAGGGTTAGGGATGAATACCCATTGGAGCTCAAGATATTCTTCAATAACTTTTTTTCTGTAGGTCATAGAGACTTGGAAGTTGGTTCCATCTCCACTAATGTGGCTATGCCCGATCCATTGGTACCACCCCCGAGCTTCTACGACCTTTGGAAGGGGTAGGGTTAGGGTTGTGATTAGTGTTTGATTTTTTGGTTGTGATTAGGGTTAGGGTTAGGGATGAAAACCTATAGGAGTTCAAGATATTGTTCAATAACTTTTTTTCTGAAGGTCATAGAGACTTGGAAGTTGGTTCCATCTCCACTAATGTGGCTCTGCCCGATCCATTGGGACCATCCCCGAGCTTCTACGACCTTCGGAAATGGTGAAACCACCAAATCTATAAAAAAAAAGTACAAGATATTTTTGAATAACTTTTCTTCTGAAAGTCCTAGAGACTTGTGCATTTCATGATTAATAAAGGGTGGCCTGCCACACAACCACACCGAATTTCAGCACGTTTCGAGCAAGCAGCGCGGAGTTATTCCAATTAATCCCTAATATGGGTTAGGGTTGCAATTAGGGTTAGGGTTAGGGTTAGGGTTTCAATTAGGGTTAGGGTTGTGATTAGGGTTAGGGTTAGGGTTGCTATTAGGGTTAGGGTTAGGGATGAATACCCATTGGAGCTCAAGATATTCTTCAATAACTTTTTTTCTGTAGGTCATAGAGACTTGGAAGTTGGTTCCATCTCTACTAATGTGGCTATGCCTGATCCATTGGTACCACCCCCGAGCTTCTACGACCTTTGGAAGGGGTAGGGTTAGGGTTGTGATTAGTGTTTGATTTTTTGGTTGTGATTAGGGTTAGGGTTAGGGATGAAAACCTATAGGAGTTCAAGATATTGTTCAATAACTTTTTTTCTGAAGGTCATAGAGACTTGGAAGTTGGTTCCATCTCCACTAATGTGGCTCTGCCCGATCCATTGGGACCATCCCTGAGCTTCTACGACCTTCGGAAATGGTGAAACCACCAAATCTATAAAAAAAAAGTGCAAGATATTTTTGAATAACTTTTCTTCTGAAAGTCCTAGAGACTTGTGCATTTCATGATTAATAAAGGGTGGCCTGCCACACAACCACACCGAATTTCAGCACGTTTCGAGCAAGCAGCGCGGAGTTATTCCAATTAATCCCTAATATGGGTTAGGGTTGCAATTAGGGTTAGGGTTAGGGTTAGGGTTGCAATTAGGGTTAGGGTTGTGATTAGGGTTAGGGTTAGGGTTGCTATTAGGGTTAGGGTTAGGGATGAATACCCATTGGAGCTCAAGATATTCTTCAATAACTTTTTTTCTGTAGGTCATAGAGACTTGGAAGTTGGTTCCATCTCTACTAATGTGGCTATGCCTGATCCATTGGTACCACCCCCGAGCTTCTACGACCTTTGGAAGGGGTAGGGTTAGGGTTGTGATTAGTGTTTGATTTTTTGGTTGTGATTAGGGTTAGGGTTAGGGATGAAAACCTATAGGAGTTCAAGATATTGTTCAATAACTTTTTTTCTGAAGGTCATAGAGACTTGGAAGTTGGTTCCATCTCCACTAATGTGGCTCTGCCCGATCCATTGGGACCATCCCTGAGCTTCTACGACCTTTGGAAGGGGTAGGGTTAGGGTTGTGATTAGTGTTTGATTTTTTGGTTGTGATTAGGGTTAGGGTTAGGGATGAAAACCTATAGGAGTTCAAGATATTGTTCAATAACTTTTTTTCTGAAGGTCATAGAGACTTGGAAGTTGGTTCCATCTCCACTAATGTGGCTCTGCCCGATCCATTGGGACCATCCCCGAGCTTCTACGACCTTCGGAAATGGTGAAACCACCAAATCTATAAAAAAAAAGTACAAGATATTTTTGAAAAACTTTTCTTCTGAAAGTCCTAGAGACTTGTGCATTTCATGATTAATAAAGGGTGGCCTGCCACACAACCACACCGAATTTCAGCACGTTTCGAGCAAGCAGCGCGGAGTTATTCCAATTAATCCCTAATATGGGTTAGGGTTGCAATTAGGGTTAGGGTTAGGGTTGCAATTAGGGTTAGGGTTAGGGTTGTGATTAGAGTTAGGGTTAGGGTTGCTATTAGGGTTAGGGTTAGGGATGAATACCCATTGGAGCTCAAGATATTCTTCAATAACTTTTTTTCTGTAGGTCATAGAGACTTGGAAGTTGGTTCCATCTCCACTAATGTGGCTATGCCCGATCCATTGGGACCATCCCTGAGCTTCTACGACCTTCGGAAATGGTGAAACCACCAAATCTATAAAAAAAAAGTGCAAGATATTTTTGAATAACTTTTCTTCTGAAAGTCCTAGAGACTTGTGCATTTCATGATTAATAAAGGGTGGCCTGCCACACAACCACACCGAATTTCAGCACGTTTCGAGCAAGCAGCGCGGAGTTATTCCAATTAATCCCTAATATGGGTTAGGGTTGCAATTAGGGTTAGGGTTAGGGTTAGGGTTGCAATTAGGGTTAGGGTTGTGATTAGGGTTAGGGTTAGGGTTGCTATTAGGGTTAGGGTTAGGGATGAATACCCATTGGAGCTCAAGATATTCTTCAATAACTTTTTTTCTGTAGGTCATAGAGACTTGGAAGTTGGTTCCATCTCTACTAATGTGGCTATGCCTGATCCATTGGTACCACCCCCGAGCTTCTACGACCTTTGGAAGGGGTAGGGTTAGGGTTGTGATTAGTGTTTGATTTTTTGGTTGTGATTAGGGTTAGGGTTAGGGATGAAAACCTATAGGAGTTCAAGATATTGTTCAATAACTTTTTTTCTGAAGGTCATAGAGACTTGGAAGTTGGTTCCATCTCCACTAATGTGGCTCTGCCCGATCCATTGGGACCATCCCTGAGCTTCTACGACCTTCGGAAATGGTGAAACCACCAAATCTATAAAAAAAAAGTGCAAGATATTTTTGAATAACTTTTCTTCTGAAAGTCCTAGAGACTTGTGCATTTCATGATTAATAAAGGGTGGCCTGCCACACAACCACACCGAATTTCAGCACGTTTCGAGCAAGCAGCGCGGAGTTATTCCAATTAATCCCTAATATGGGTTAGGGTTGCAATTAGGGTTAGGGTTAGGGTTGCAATTAGGGTTAGGGTTAGGGTTGTGATTAGGGTTAGGGTTAGGGTTGCTATTAGGGTTAGGGTTAGGGATGAATACCCATTGGAGCTCAAGATATTCTTCAATAACTTTTTTTCTGTAGGTCATAGAGACTTGGAAGTTGGTTCCATCTCCACTAATGTGGCTATGCCCGATCCATTGGTACCACCCCCGAGCTTCTACGACCTTTGGAAGGGGTAGGGTTAGGGTTGTGATTAGTGTTTGATTTTTTGGTTGTGATTAGGGTTAGGGTTAGGGATGAAAACCTATAGGAGTTCAAGATATTGTTCAATAACTTTTTTTCTGAAGGTCATAGAGACTTGGAAGTTGGTTCCATCTCCACTAATGTGGCTCTGCCCGATCCATTGGGACCATCCCTGAGCTTCTACGACCTTCGGAAATGGTGAAACCACCAAATCTATAAAAAAAAAGTGCAAGATATTTTTGAATAACTTTTCTTCTGAAAGTCCTAGAGACTTGTGCATTTCATGATTAATAAAGGGTGGCCTGCCACACAACCACACCGAATTTCAGCACGTTTCGAGCAAGCAGCGCGGAGTTATTCCAATTAATCCCTAATATGGGTTAGGGTTGCAATTAGGGTTAGGGTTAGGGTTGCAATTAGGGTTAGGGTTAGGGTTGTGATTAGGGTTAGGGTTAGGGTTGCTATTAGGGTTAGGGTTAGGGATGAATACCCATTGGAGCTCAAGATATTCTTCAATAACTTTTTTTCTGTAGGTCATAGAGACTTGGAAGTTGGTTCCATCTCCACTAATGTGGCTATGCCCGATCCATTGGTACCACCCCCGAGCTTCTACGACCTTTGGAAGGGGTAGGGTTAGGGTTGTGATTAGTGTTTGATTTTTTGGTTGTGATTAGGGTTAGGGTTAGGGATGAAAACCTATAGGAGTTCAAGATATTGTTCAATAACTTTTTTTCTGAAGGTCATAGAGACTTGGAAGTTGGTTCCATCTCCACTAATGTGGCTCTGCCCGATCCATTGGGACCATCCCTGAGCTTCTACGACCTTCGGAAATGGTGAAACCACCAAATCTATAAAAAAAAAGTGCAAGATATTTTTGAATAACTTTTCTTCTGAAAGTCCTAGAGACTTGTGCATTTCATGATTAATAAAGGGTGGCCTGCCACACAACCACACCGAATTTCAGCACGTTTCGAGCAAGCAGCGCGGAGTTATTCCAATTAATCCCTAATATGGGTTAGGGTTGCAATTAGGGTTAGGGTTAGGGTTGCAATTAGGGTTAGGGTTAGGGTTGTGATTAGGGTTAGGGTTAGGGTTGCTATTAGGGTTAGGGTTAGGGATGAATACCCATTGGAGCTCAAGATATTCTTCAATAACTTTTTTTCTGTAGGTCATAGAGACTTGGAAGTTGGTTCCATCTCCACTAATGTGGCTATGCCCGATCCATTGGTACCACCCCCGAGCTTCTACGACCTTTGGAAGGGGTAGGGTTAGGGTTGTGATTAGTGTTTGATTTTTTGGTTGTGATTAGGGTTAGGGTTAGGGATGAAAACCTATAGGAGTTCAAGATATTGTTCAATAACTTTTTTTCTGAAGGTCATAGAGACTTGGAAGTTGGTTCCATCTCCACTAATGTGGCTCTGCCCGATCCATTGGGACCATCCCCGAGCTTCTACGACCTTCGGAAATGGTGAAACCACCAAATCTATAAAAAAAAAGTACAAGATATTTTTGAAAAACTTTTCTTCTGAAAGTCCTAGAGACTTGTGCATTTCATGATTAATAAAGGGTGGCCTGCCACACAACCACACCGAATTTCAGCACGTTTCGAGCAAGCAGCGCAGAGTTATTCCAATTAATCCCTAATATGGGTTAGGGTTGCAATTAGGGTTAGGGTTAGGGTTAGGGTTGCAATTAGGGTTAGGGTTAGGGTTGTGATTAGGGTTAGGGTTAGGGTTGCTATTAGGGTTAGGGTTAGGGATGAATACCCATTGGAGCTCAAGATATTCTTCAATAACTTTTTTTCTGTAGGTCATAGAGACTTGGAAGTTGGTTCCATCTCCACTAATGTGGCTATGCCCGATCCATTGGTACCACCCCCGAGCTTCTACGACCTTTGGAAGGGGTAGGGTTAGGGTTGTGATTAGTGTTTGATTTTTTGGTTGTGATTAGGGTTAGGGTTAGGGATGAAAACCTATAGGAGTTCAAGATATTGTTCAATAACTTTTTTTCTGAAGGTCATAGAGACTTGGAAGTTGGTTCCATCTCCACTAATGTGGCTCTGCCCGATCCATTGGGACCATCCCCGAGCTTCTACGACCTTCGGAAATGGTGAAACCACCAAATCTATAAAAAAAAAGTACAAGATATTTTTGAAAAACTTTTCTTCTGAAAGTCCTAGAAACTTGTGCATTTCATGATTAATAAAGGGTGGCCTGCCACACAACCACACCGAATTTCAGCACGTTTCGAGCAAGCAGCGCGGAGTTATTCCAATTAATCCCTAATATGGGTTAGGGTTGCAATTAGGGTTAGGGTTAGGGTTGCAATTAGGGTTAGGGTTAGGGTTGTGATTAGGGTTAGGGTTAGGGTTGCTATTAGGGTTAGGGTTAGGGATGAATACCCATTGGAGCTCAAGATATTCTTCAATAACTTTTTTTCTGTAGGTCATAGAGACTTGGAAGTTGGTTCCATCTCCAATAATGTGGCTATGCCCGATCCATTGGTACCACCCCCGAGCTTCTACGACCTTTGGAAGGGGTAGGGTTAGGGTTGTGATTAGTGTTTGATTTTTTGGTTGTGATTAGGGTTAGGGTTAGGGATGAAAACCTATAGGAGTTCAAGATATTGTTCAATAACTTTTTTTCTGAAGGTCATAGAGACTTGGAAGTTGGTTCCATCTCCACTAATGTGGCTCTGCCCGATCCATTGGGACCATCCCTGAGCTTCTACGACCTTCGGAAATGGTGAAACCACCAAATCTATAAAAAAAAAGTGCAAGATATTTTTGAATAACTTTTCTTCTGAAAGTCCTAGAGACTTGTGCATTTCATGATTAATAAAGGGTGGCCTGCCACACAACCACACCGAATTTCTGCACGTTTCGAGCAAGCAGCGCGGAGTTATTCCAATTAATCCCTAATATGGGTTAGGGTTGCAATTAGGGTTAGGGTTAGGGTTGTGATTAGGGTTAGGGTTAGGGTTGCTATTAGGGTTAGGGTTAGGGATGAATACCCATTGGAGCTCAAGATATTCTTCAATAACTTTTTTTCTGTAGGTCATAGAGACTTGGAAGTTGGTTCCATCTCCACTAATGTGGCTATGCCCGATCCATTGGTACCACCCCCGAGCTTCTACGACCTTTGGAAGGGGTAGGGTTAGGGTTGTGATTAGTGTTTGATTTTTTGGTTGTGATTAGGGTTAGGGTTAGGGATGAAAACCTATAGGAGTTCAAGATATTGTTCAATAACTTTTTTTCTGAAGGTCATAGAGACTTGGAAGTTGGTTCCATCTCCACTAATGTGGCTCTGCCCGATCCATTGGGACCATCCCCGAGCTTCTACGACCTTCGGAAATGGTGAAACCACCAAATCTATAAAAAAAAAGTACAAGATATTTTTGAAAAACTTTTCTTCTGAAAGTCCTAGAAACTTGTGCATTTCATGATTAATAAAGGGTGGCCTGCCACACAACCACACCGAATTTCAGCACGTTTCGAGCAAGCAGCGCAGAGTTATTCCAATTAATCCCTAATATGGGTTAGGGTTGCAATTAGGGTTAGGGTTAGGGTTAGGGTTGCAATTAGGGTTAGGGTTAGGGTTGTGATTAGGGTTAGGGTTAGGGTTGCTATTAGGGTTAGGGTTAGGGATGAATACCCATTGGAGCTCAAGATATTCTTCAATAACTTTTTTTCTGTAGGTCATAGAGACTTGGAAGTTGGTTCCATCTCCACTAATGTGGCTATGCCCGATCCATTGGTACCACCCCCGAGCTTCTACGACCTTTGGAAGGGGTAGGGTTAGGGTTGTGATTAGTGTTTGATTTTTTGGTTGTGATTAGGGTTAGGGTTAGGGATGAAAACCTATAGGAGTTCAAGATATTGTTCAATAACTTTTTTTCTGAAAGTCATAGAGACTTGGAAGTTGGTTCCATCTCCACTAATGTGGCTCTGCCCGATCCATTGGGACCATCCCCGAGCTTCTACGACCTTCGGAAATGGTGAAACCACCAAATCTATAAAAAAAAAGTACAAGATATTTTTGAATAACTTTTCTTCTGAAAGTCCTAGAGACTTGTGCATTTCATGATTAATAAAGGGTGGCCTGCCACACAACCACACCGAATTTCAGCACGTTTCGAGCAAGCAGCGCGGAGTTATTCCAATTAATCCCTAATATGGGTTAGGGTTGCAATTAGGGTTAGGGTTAGGGTTAGGGTTAGGGTTGCAATTAGGGTTAGGGTTAGGGTTGTGATTAGGGTTAGGGTTAGGGTTGCTATTAGGGTTAGGGTTAGGGATGAATACCCATTGGAGCTCAAGATATTCTTCAATAACTTTTTTTCTGTAGGTCATAGAGACTTGGAAGTTGGTTCCATCTCCACTAATGTGGCTATGCCCGATCCATTGGTACCACCCCCGAGCTTCTACGACCTTTGGAAGGGGTAGGGTTAGGGTTGTGATTAGTGTTTGATTTTTTGGTTGTGATTAGGGTTAGGGTTAGGGATGAAAACCTATAGGAGTTCAAGATATTGTTCAATAACTTTTTTTCTGAAGGTCATAGAGACTTGGAAGTTGGTTCCATCTCCACTAATGTGGCTCTGCCCGATCCATTGGGACCATCCCCGAGCTTCTACGACCTTCGGAAATGGTGAAACCACCAAATCTATAAAAAAAAAGTACAAGATATTTTTGAATAACTTTTCTTCTGAAAGTCCTAGAGACTTGTGCATTTCATGATTAATAAAGGGTGGCCTGCCACACAACCACACCGAATTTCAGCACGTTTCGAGCAAGCAGCGCGGAGTTATTCCAATTAATCCCTAATATGGGTTAGGGTTGCAATTAGGGTTAGGGTTAGGGTTAGGGTTGCAATTAGGGTTAGGGTTAGGGTTGTGATTAGGGTTAGGGTTAGGGTTGCTATTAGGGTTAGGGTTAGGGATGAATACCCATTGGAGCTCAAGATATTCTTCAATAACTTTTTTTCTGTAGGTCATAGAGACTTGGAAGTTGGTTCCATCCCCACTAATGTGGCTATGCCCGATCCATTGGTACCACCCCCGAGCTTCTACGACCTTTGGAAGGGGTAGGGTTAGGGTTGTGATTAGTGTTTGATTTTTTGGTTGTGATTAGGGTTAGGGTTAGGGATGAAAACCTATAGGAGTTCAAGATATTGTTCAATAACTTTTTTTCTGAAGGTCATAGAGACTTGGAAGTTGGTTCCATCTCCACTAATGTGGCTCTGCCCGATCCATTGGGACCATCCCCGAGCTTCTACGACCTTCGGAAATGGTGAAACCACCAAATCTATAAAAAAAAAGTACAAGATATTTTTGAATAACTTTTCTTCTGAAAGTCCTAGAGACTTGTGCATTTCATGATTAATAAAGGGTGGCCTGCCACACAACCACACCGAATTTCAGCACGTTTCGAGCAAG